>NC_041233.1:90439927-90509880 GCF_002837175.3 Physeter macrocephalus
GGATAAAGATGGAACGGGGGAGGGGCAGGGGGAGAGGAGAAGAGTTACAGGTTTGGAGATAAGAGACCTGGGCGGACAGAGAAGTAGGCAGGTTTGGGGGTGGAGTATGGGAACTAGGAGAGTCTGGGGGAAGGAGAAAGAATTAGGTGGAGAGATGGGGCCTCAAGGGAGACACGAGGGAATGGAAGTGGAGGAAAAGGTGGATTAGGAAAAAGGGATGAGAAATGCTTGAGACAGGATGCAATAGGAAGATAGGAAATAGACTCAGGAACTGGGAGACCCAGGATTGGGCTCGGGAAGGAAATTAACTGAATGTTGAGAAGGATGAGAACTATGGACCAAGCGTCACAGTCAGTGTGGGAGGAAAAGAAGGGGAAGGGG
The DNA here is from genome assembly GCF_002837175.3 of Physeter macrocephalus. Lineage (NCBI taxonomy): Eukaryota > Metazoa > Chordata > Mammalia > Artiodactyla > Physeteridae > Physeter > Physeter macrocephalus. Next base: position 90,440,309 of record NC_041233.1, read on the forward strand.
GTTGTTAAAGTGTTAGGAAGGGAAAGCCTTTTGTTCCTATATTTGTGTGTATTCTGTGCCTTTTCTTTCAAGGCTAGATAATGGAGAAGCTGGTGGTTATGGTGTTGTGAAATGGGGAGGTGTGGGTTTTACTGCTTTGAGGTGCTTTGAGGGAGGAGGAGGTGTGTTCGTGTAATGGTAGCAAGACAGAGAGAGACATGGCCATAATTTGATGGTTTTGGTGAGGGAGTGAAGACTATTCGGATTTAAAGGGGGCAGGGGCAGCCATGTTTGCTGCCAGGCACTGCAGTGTAAATAAATTCCTTCTTCTCTCCGACATCAGTATGAATCTGGAAGGGGCCAGTTCATATTGTTAACCCCCTTTCTTGCTATTCATGAACTCTTCCCATACATCTTGGGGTCATTTAAAATTATTCATAACCACCAAAGGAGGTAGTAATGTTTTCCATCTTGTGTGTTTTGCTGGCCCCCCCTTCCCCTTTTCCTTCTGGTTGCGAACAAGGCATGCTAATGAACTGCGGTGTAAAATTTAACCCCTTTAATAAAGTTAAAACTATATTTTTTACTAGCTGAAGGAATCCTTACTACTCTTATTTCAAACATCATGAAAAGTCTTTTAAATATTGAAAATTCATTTGTTTCAGAAGCCTCAGAAGCAGTCAACATGTTTTCTGCAATTCTTTAAGTAAACAAGGAAATTGCCTCGGTTATTTTACTTGGGCTTGTGCTCTCCGCAAAGCACTGTGTGAGGGGAGAGGAGGGGTAGGAAGGTCTGCTGTGGTACATTATCTGCTTGCTGTAGTTTGCGTGTTGGAAAATGAGAAATGTGTGTATTTTAAAATGGTGTTTCTGATGGCTCTTGCTTATAGGTGATGGGTGTGTTAAGAAGTGTTTTCTTTTTTAAAATAATCTCTCTTCCATCCTTTCTCTTTGCTTTCATATAATTGCCCAGTACAATCTCCAAATGTCAGTTCAGCACAGTGCAATGATCTATGAAGCAGGCATGCAGAGCTCAGAGCGTCATTCAGGTGCCAGGATTTTTTGTTGGGAACTTCAGGTCACTCTCAGGAAAGCTACAGTAACTCTCAAATGTATTCAAGTGTATCTACTTATGTGATTTGAAATAGTTACTATTCTAAAGCTTTAAATACTAACAAACTTACCGTAGCTGAACTAAGTGGAGCCTATTTTATTTTCATATTGAAAAGGATTAAATGTGTGTGACCTTTTGTTTTTGTTTTATCATTGTAATTGGGAGAATCCAAACTTTAATCCATCATATTGGTATTGAAACTGTTCTCTAATACCAGGAAGGCCTGTTAAAATTGTAATATGATGGACTCAAACCAGTTGTGCTACATATTGATTTAATCTATCCTAATGCCTCATCCTTTCAAGTTGTTATATAGAATTTTAGGATGTGTTCTTGGTCTGTTGGAAAAATTAAATTGAATATTGTTAGAGTGTTACTTTGGGAGAGCACTTTTAGTATAGAGGTCAGATTTACAACTTATTTTGATTTGATAATATTCAGCCTGAATTTTTAAAAATCTTATGAGAAAAAGTTCCACTCAAAAAGTCCATTCAGTATGCTTTTTTGGAATTTATTTTTATGGAGATTTCATTTTTATATCTCTCACTTGATTGACAAGTTATTTGTAATTAATTTGTGAATGAACCATCAGTGCCATAAATTTTTAGGAAAATGAGAAATTGTTGTATATTAAAATAAGAAAAGACTCTTGGAAGCTTGAATTACTTAAAAAAAAAGTTTACTCCTAGATATTCAGCATTTTTTAAAGATAAAGGTCACCTGCCCAGCTGTCATGAGTATTCTGGCTCCTGGCTAGGTATCCACATGTAATGAAGAAGGCTGCTCTAGTTAGTTGATACTTAATTAAAACCCAGACTGTGCTCTGATTACCATGTCCCTCATCAGCTCACCTGTTACCTGTGATAGCTTTTTTTTTTTTTAACTTTAAGTTAATAGATATGCCCTTTCTTATACTGATCAGATTGAATGAGTTTGGAGTAAAGGAAATTGGTTGCCTTTGAGATTGGTCATCCTTGAATGAATTGTCAAAGTTTTTAGTCAGTTGTCTGATTCTAAGAGACACTCCATTTCTGGAATTTATAATAATATTTATAATAAGCCTAGTAATGGCTACTAATAGCTGTAGTCCTCTAACAATGTGCTGTGATAAATGTCTTATATGGATGATTTCCTTTCATCCTCCCAACAGTTGTGGGAGGGTTAGTACTGTTAACTCCTTTTTTACAGATGGAGAGGTTGAGGTTAAACACCTTAATAACACACAGATGGTAAACAGCAAAGCCAGTATACGAACCCAGGTCTTTTCTAATTATAAAACCTGATCAGCAGACCTTTACTTTTATTTTCTTGTAAAGAGTCATAAAAATAATACACGTTCATTATTTAAATTTTTTTGAAATATTATAAAAGACTATAAGAGGTTTTAAAAAAAGTTAACACTCTGTTCTCCACTAACAACCATTTTGAAGTTTCTTGGGTGTCCTCCTAGAAAATTTCTGTACATATGTACATACATCTCTCTTAAAATACGTACAAATTCTATCACACTGTTTGCATTTTGCTTTTTTGTTTTAGTAGGCTACCTGGGACATCTTTCAGACAAGCACATATGGACCTACAGCTTTCTTTTTTTTAAGGGTCATATAGTATTCCATTGTTTGAAATATTGATTAATATTAACATTAAGTTGTTAACAAGTTTTTGCTATTACAAGTAATTTAGCAGGTCTTGAATTAAGTCCCTAACAGCCTATTTAAATAGAAGAGATATAGTCCAACTACTTTATTTTACAAGAGAAATCACTGAGACCAGAGAAGTTAAGTCCAAGGCTTTGGTGAAAAACCTGTCACTTGACTGTTTATACCACATCACATTACTTCATTATTGTGGAAGTATTTGTGCATTCTGTGAAAGCTCAAGGTGAGGGGGAATACTCAAGGTTAGGCATGGTTAGTGTAATGAGCACAAGGGGATTAAGTTGCAGTGAGGTAAAGGCTCTTGCTTCTCTTTTTCCATACTTTGTTCACCATGTTGTACATATAGCATTTATACAAAATATTTTTACATGCATAAATGAGTCTTGTCCAGGTATCTTGAAGTTTGTATTTTGGGTAATGAAGTGGTTTTGGCAGAATTTTTCCTGTTTTAATAAAATTATCAATGAAATAAAAAAATAAGAGGTCTATCATGGTCCTGGAAAAGAACTTGGAAAGAATACCTAATTGAAAACAAGTTTTAAAAAAATCTTAGGCATCACTGATTATTTTTAATTATTTTTTACTATCAAGAAGAAAATTCGTAACCGTGGATACTTATTCACTGAATTCCTTTAAAACAAAAAGTCTGTTTTAGACACTTAAAAAATTAAAATCATTAAAGCTTTAAAAAGGTTTAGAATTTGGTATCTATCCATAAAATCTATTTTCGTGCATTGCTGTTTTTAGTTTTACTAAAAAAAAAAAAAGGAGTCTATTATTTTTTGAAAGAGCAACTAAGATGATTTATTCATGTGTTAATAAACAACATGTCCAGCATTTGAGTTTTTAAATGAATGGTGAGCTTTATATCTGCAGGCTAATCTTTTAATAAATATAAATAAAGATAAATTTAAGAAACTGATTATACTACGACTACCTAACACATTTTTTAAATACTCAGAGGTTTTTCGTTTTGTTTTTATTGTTGACCTTACTAAGTACTTAATAAGTACTTTTAAACACTTCTGTATTATGTTGTGCTAGTACAGGGTGGCATGAAATGAAGGAAAAAGGCATATTTAAAATTTTATGATTTAGAGAATGTTCAGTTTTTACTAGATGGATGTGTTTTGTTACTTCTAAAATACATCTGCTTATTGACAAAATTTTGCATTTGGAAAGCTCTTTGATAAATGATTCTTGGCTTATTCTTAAATTTTAGATGTGAATCTGTGTTATCATTGACTGATCTACAATGAGAACTCTTTTTTCTACTATGTTCCCTCTTTCATCTAGATTTAGAACTATATTGAGGAGAGAGTGAATAGGAAAATTTTAAAAATTTATATTCAGGGCTTCCCTGGTGGCGCAGTGGTTGAGAGTCCACCTGCCGATGCAGGGGACGCGGGTTCGTGCCCCGGTCCGGGAGGATCCCACATGCCGCGGAGCGGCTGGGCCCGTGAGCCATGGCCGCTGAGCCTGCGCGTCCGGAGCCTGTGCTCCGCAACGGGAGAAGCCGCAGCAGTGAGAGGCCCGTGTACCGCAAAAAAAAAAAAAAAAAAAAAAAAAAATTATATTCATATAGTTTCCATTTTAACCATATATATATATGAATATTATTATCTAATAATACTTTGTTTTACGTGATATCTTCTGAGATGTTTGATAGAATTCCAGCGCACTAACTTCTGTGTGTGTGTGTGTGTGTGTGAAGTTGGAAAGCACAAGAATTATTTAACTCAATTTAAATAAGTAGGTATTTTAAATTTAAGAAGTGTGTGGCTTCCTGGGATTTTGTGGGTAAAATAAAATTTAGTTTATCAAATTGATTTGAGATTCAAAAGATTAGGAAGTCTCATGTGGAGGCTTGCCTACTGGCATTTTGGCTGTAGCCAAGATGGTATTGTGTCTAGTGAGTCTTGTGTTACTCACATCTCTTAGCTGTGGAGTCTTAAGAAAGCTGTACATAAAAAACAAACAAACAAGCAAAGACTTTTAAAGTGCACTTTAAAGACTTTTGTAAAACATGACATATAAAGATAAAAGCATAAAACCTAAATGTACAGTATAAACAAATAATTAGAAAACAAACATCATGTAGTCACCACGCAGGTAATATGCCCTGTAAGAAAAGCTGCAGAGACAGTCTCATTGGTTTAAGTGGTATTGTCTTGGTGGTAGTTGGACTTGAGGGATAACAGTGTGCTGAAAAGAAAGCTGGAAAATTAATAACCATGAGGAGTCAGCACAGGTAAAAACTGAATCGGCAGTTTTTTTTTGTTGTTATCAAAAGGGTTATCAAGATAATTAAAAAAAGTTTCCTAACAGTGTAGTCATTTAGTCATTTGAAATCTTGGTGCTTTACTAATGAATGTGAAACAAAAAATAATGCTGAATCCTACAAGAATCATGCCATGTTGCATAAAGCTGTTTCTTCAGAGTTCATCTCTGATGCAGTTTTTGGTAGGATTCAGTGACTGCTGGTTTTAGATGTATGTGCAGACTCTAACCATGGCTTTTGCTTAGGAAATGACAGATTTGCCTGTATCAGTAATATCCTAACTTAAGTATCTTATTTACAAAAACTAGTTTGACTCTCTTGTTTTCACATTAATGTAACCATTAGAAAAAGTATTAACCTGAACAGTGGCAATCTATGTTGACTCTTCCATCCTTGGTGCCTCTTGATCCTTACCTTGTCTGCATCTTGGCTAGGTGAACCAGATTTCTTTTTTAACTGGAGAAACCTACTTTAATGTGCTTCCCTCACTTTCTAGACATATTTTCTTATGTGTATGGAAAGGTTAAATGTTGACTTTGGAGGATTTTGATAGCAGAAAAAAAGTTGAATTTTTTTGAGTAATTTTAAAAAATTTATTATTTATTTGTTCATTTTTGGCTGTGTTGGGTCTTCGTTGCTGCGCGCGGGGTTTCTCTAGTTGTGGCGAGCGGGGGCTACTCTTCGTTGCAGTGCACGGGCTTCTCATTGCGGTGGCTTCTCTTGTTGCGGAGCACGGGCTCTAGGCGCGCGGGCTTCAGTAGTTGTGGCGCACGACCTCAGTAGTTGTGGCTCGCAGGCTCTAGAGCACAGGCTCTAGAGCGCAGGCTCAGTAGTTGTGACGCACGCGCACGGGCTTAGTTGCTCCGCGGCATGTGGGATCTTCCCGGACCAGGGCTCGAACCCGTGTCCCCTGCATTGGCAGGCGGATTCTTAACCACCACGCCACCAGGGAAGTCCCTAAGTTGAATTTTTTTTTCCCCTCTGACTACCTGATGAATACAGACTATTTGCATAAAACTCTGCAATGTGGACTTAAGAAGGACATTTTTATAACACATCTGTATACATAAATTAAAGCCTTTATTTGGCTGTTATAATTCTGTTACTTTAAGCTGTCTGTGTTTTTCTTGATCACTGCCGGATCCAAATACATTGCAATATGTTATTTCATATTTAATTGTGGTGAGAAACTTCATGCTGTGCTTCACCTAAAATTCCAATAGAATGTTGTTCTTTTTTATTCTGGGTGAAGGTTAAATACATCCCATGCTATTTTTTTCTCCTGCAAGGATGAGAAGTAATTATTTTAAATCTTGAAATGACTGTATATGTTGAGTTTTCCTAGATGTGGAAACACACATAATTTGATATAATAGTTTTTTAAACCTAAAGTAGGTAATTTGGCTTTGTATATGAAGTAGGGTTAATATACTTTTGGTCATCTCATGATTTCTGTGTTGTTATCACCTGTACAATTTAGCCTTGATCATTAGAATTTATTTTATTGTGTCATAGAATTAGGGTGTTGAGGTTAAGGTCTTAATTAAGGTATTACATCCATATGCATATAGGTCCACACACACAGTACCCCTAAGAAATGCTGACAGCCCTACTAGGTTTTTTTTTTATAGAATCTTTTTTTTAAATTTAATTTATTTATTTATTTATTTATTTATTTTTTTTTTTGTGGTATGCGGGCCTCCCTCTGCTGCGGCCTCTCCCGTTGCGGAGCACAGGCTCCGGACGCGCAGGCTCAGTGGCCATGGCCCACGGGCCCAGCCGCTCCGCGGCACGCGGGATCCTCCCAGACCGGGGCGCGAACCCGGTTCCCCTGCATCGGCAGGCGGACGCGCAACCACTGCGCCACCAGGGAAGCCCAAAATTTAATTTATTTTTATACAGCAGGTTCTTATTAGTTATCTATTTCATACATATTAGTGTATACATGTCATTCCCAATCTCCCAATTTATCCCACCACCACCACTATCCCCAACCCTATTAGTTTTTAATTTTTAATGGAAAATTTGTACTTTCCAAAGTGGCTGGTAGTTTTATTTATTTATTTTATTTTTTTTTGCGGTACGCGGGCCTCTCACCGCCGTGGCCTCTCCCGTTGCGGAGCACAGGCTCCGGACGCGCAGGCTCAGCAGCCACGGCTCACGGGCCCAGCCACTCCGCGGCATGTGGGATCTTCCCGGACCGGGGCACGAACCCGCGTCCCCTGCATCGGCAGGCGGACTCTCAACCACTGCGCCACCAGGGAAGCCCTGGCTGGTAGTTTTAAAATAACATGTATTATGTGTAAGTTATGAAAGGGTTGTTTATTGTAGAGAAATTGAAAACCAGTGAGATACAAAGAAGGTTAAAATGACCTGAAATCCTACCAACTGGAAACAACTACAGTTAACATTTTGTTCTGTGTCTTTCCAGTGTTTTTCTTATGCATACCTGTATTTTTCTTTTTTACAAATTGGAATAGTATATAATATTATTTTATAACCTACTTTATTGTGAACTAAATTTTTTTGAGAATGTGATTTTTTAAACTGATATATAATTTCATTGTATGGTTGTGCCATATCTATTTACTATTATTCTGTTGATGGCGTTTTAGGCAGTTTGCAATTTTTAGATAAAATTTGATGAACATTCTTATATATTTAAAAAATTGTATGACTGTGATGATTTGATTACAATAAATTCCTAAAAGTAGAATTACTTAACAGGTCTGAACATTACAAAAGTTTTTTACACATATTTCCAATATTTTCTCCAGAAAGGTTTTTTTTTTAAATAACAGTTTCGTTGAGAAATAATTCATATACCATACAAGTTACCCATTTAAAATGTACAATGCAGTGGTTTTTAGTATATTCATAGAATTGTGCACCATCACCACAGTCGATTTTAGAACATTTCCAGCAAGGTTTGAACCAATTTAAACTCCTAGCAATATCAGAAAGTCTTTCTTTTTAAAAACTGCATTTATTTGTGGTTTTTAAAGTGTGGTACAGGTATACAAGAACGCAGCAGCTTGTGTGATACATTTTTTCTTTATAATTCCTATCACTTATTTTGAAAAATTTTATTTCCAGCCTTATTGAGTTGTAATTGATATATACCTTATATCAATTTATGGAGTGAGATTTTAAAAGTCATCTATGAAAACAAGATGCTCATATTCCTGTGTTAAGAAAACATGACATAAAGTTTAAGCTTATAAAACAAAGTATGTGGTAGATTTTTTGAATTACAAAATCATCTTTCCGTTCAGTCACGATGCCTTTATTGAGAAAGCGTTGTATGTGGTTTAAAATACCTTTCTTTTCATTCAAATTTTATTCAGAAACACCTTATTTTAGGAGATGTCTATGGAAAGTATGCTATACCTATATAGTTAACTATAGCAAACTTATTGTATAAAATGTATGGCTTTCTTTTTATTGAGAGGTTTGCTTTGCTCTAACTGACCTTCACCCTGAAAGTTGTTCTGTTTGCTTTAAGCCATTTAACAAAACTTTTTTTTTTTTTTTTTTTTTTTTAACTCGATGGGCAGTGGAGTGTAGGGCAAGTGTCAGGGAGACCCGAGTTCTTATTCCCGCCGTACCTCCACCACTGGGGCTCAGTGTTCTTACCTCTGAATTGGAGATGAAAATGACTACTTTGTGCAGTTATAGGGATCTAAACTAGAAGTGCTAGAGTGTGCCGAGAACTGGACCAGGCATGTAGCTGATAATAAATGACTTTTTAAAAATATAAGAATAATAGCATATGCAAAATGAGCTAGTTTTTAGTCGAATGTTGCATCGATGAAGATGTGAACTCAGTTGGCCTAAACTCACTTTTATAGAAGTTAAAAGTTGAATGTTAGTTAGTGCTTGAGCAGAATCTTTGCATGGGTTATATGGGTGTTTCTCAGTTGGTAAAGAGAATTCATGCTGTTACAGGTAGGAACATGATGTTTAACTTTCCGGTCCAAATTTACTTCCACTGTTGTTATTACAAAAGCATGATGGCTATAGCTTCACCAATGCTTCATGTTCTGATTAAGCAAATAGGTGATAATGTAAAATTTGAATATATGGTATGAAGTTCCTTATGTTCTTTTATTGTTTATTTTAAAAATGAAATGTTGAACATAATTGAACCTAAAATACTAAAGTGATAAACCTGATGAGCCAAAAAAAAAAAAAAGAAAAGAGAAGAAATACCCCTGACCTTTATAGGAAAAATAAACTTAGTAAATTATCATTTTAGATATTATGATAAATTAATTGCTTAGTACTTTAAAACTAAATTATCATTTCTGTGATACCTTGCCTTGATATGGTAGAAGAAAATAAAATTTGAACAATCTCAAACCTGTTTTCTGTAATTTAAAAATTTGTTCGGGAAGGAGGAAGGAAAATATGTGGATGAACTTGTTAGTTTACTAGATTTCATAGTGAATGGAACAAGATGACTGATATAAGTTACTTAGTTTGTCATTAATTTCACTGTGAGCCAGTCCCTTGATGTAAGGGATTGGAAAATAATTTAATGTGAATTTTCTTCCAGTCATAATACCATGTCTGTTGCCAGGTGTGGTCAAGAACAAAGTGAAGACTTCGAGGTTAAACCAAATAGATAAGGGAAATTGCATGTTTTATTAGTAAGTTTTGTATTGGTACAAGGCAGTTCAATAAGTAATGTGGTTTAGTCAGGGAAAAAAAGAATTACAAAGCAACCTAAAATGTTGTGTAACTTAATAGAATCATGGTCAAGTGAAAATTGTGTGACTGTATTTAGTGACAGGGGTTTTTTTGGTGTTTAATTGTGTTTCATTTCACATAGGTCACTCCCTTATACAGGATATTTTCATGTCCTTGACCATCATCTTTCTCTTAACACAATTTTAGTGGAAAATTATTAAGAAAATTTCAGAATGTATTTGGAGTGATGATACTAGAGTTAAACAGATTATGGAGTAGTACCATTGTGTTTTAAAAATAGTATTACTCTATTACTAGTGGTATAAACTAAGGAAAATTAAAGATAAAAATGATAAGAAAAGGTGCTACTTCTCTAATACACCTTGATTACTTAGAGAATTTTGTAGAAAGAAATATGGTGGTCATGCTTTACCCCCTAAAATCTTATTTATGTAAATAGGTGTTGGTTGTGAATTTCATATAATTGTTTGCTGTTGCAAATAATGAACATCTTTAAATAATGTTAATAGGGTAGGTAAGACATTAAAGTTAATTTTTTAAATCACATATGCTCTTGTCAGAATGCAGATCCAACCCCTACATTTATGTATTGGTGACTAGGAGGAATCACAGCTCATTTTCCCATTGTTTGGGGTCATTTCAGGTGATCGGATCACCTGATTTAACCTCTATTATGGGCTATAAACAGAAGCCCAAATATGTCATATCTCTTCACAGAGGTAGACTCACAGCTAAAACTCAAGACTCATGACTGCAAGACCAGTGTCAGAGCACATTTTTCCTTGTCCCCGATTTATCTTACTCTTATTTTATTCTTGCATACGTGTCTGCTAAATGTCCTCATATGTGATTTCTGTCTAGTTATATGGTACTATTCACCAATTTCTTTTAAAAGTTTAAAATTAACCTTATTTTTTTAAGCTTTTTTAGGATGTTTTTGTTTGGGTCAAATTTGAGAAATGATTTACATCAGCACTGACCAATAGAATTTTCTGCAGTGATGGAAATACCCTGTGTCTGTGCTGTCCTGTATGGTAGCCACCCACCATGTGTGGATTTTGAACACTTGAAATGTGGCTAGTGTACTTGAAAACTGAATTTTTAATTTTATTTAATTTTAATTTGTTTACAATTCAGTAGCCACGTGTGATTAGCACAGATATAGATATTCTTAGTGAAGGGAAAGAATTAAGTAGAAGTGGACATTTTCACATTCTTTGCTCTTGTGATTACTTTTGTTTTGTGTTTTTGTGGGGTTGGGACTTTAAAATCTCATTTTCCAAATGCTTACTCTCTTAGATAATGAATAAATCCATTCACAGGAAACAACTTAGTAATAGTTATTTGATTTTTATTTTAAAATATACAAATTTTAAATATTTTTAAAATTAAAAATTTTTTTAATTTTAAAATATAGAAGTATGTTTAAAAACTTTTTTAATCAATGCAGTTATTAACAGACTATGTACTGCTGACCAAAAAAATGATTTCATTTCAGTACTATTTTAGAGTAGTTATGGTTAAATAATATGGAAATCTTAAACTTTTTATATTACTTGGAATATTTGACTATTATTTAAATCTTTTTACTATAACCTCAGAAGCCTCTGAAACAAAGAGAACTTGAAAGGAAATAAAAGATATGTCTGATGATCACCTCTTCACGTGTCTTCCTCTAATCTTTCTATATGATTAGTTGTGGTTTGGATTCCATTAGTCCTTTTTATAACAATCCAGACCCCCAGTCACTGTGTCCTATTACCCTGTTTTATAGTAGCTTATCATTTTCTGAAATTTTCATGTTTATTTAAGCTCTATGAGATCAGAATCATATTTCCTTTGATTTCTCAGGATCTAGAATAGGGCCTGGTACATAGTTGGTGTTCAGTAATGAACCGTGTCACAAACAAAACAAAAAAAGGACTTTGTGAGGAATTAGATATATGTCTGGAATAACAAACCACTTAGAGTCTGGGAATAGGCAAGGTGAGGCCCGGCTTTTGATTATCTTGGTGGTGTTGATATGGGTAATTTATGGCGATTAGTTTAGAATGAGTCCGTATAGAAACATTTCTGTGGGAACTCTTACTTTAAAAATAGACAAACTTTTGTCCAGACATGCACATATGTACTAAATAAATCCTCTCCACATAAAACATCAGAGAGTTGGGGCCTCCCTGGTGGTGCAGTGGTTAAGAATCCGCCTGCCAATACAGGGGACACGGGTTTGAGCCCTGGTCCGGGAAGATCCCACATGCCGCAGAGCAACTAAGCCCATGCGCCACAACTACTGAGCCTGTGCTCTAGAGCCCGCGAGCCACAACTGCCGAAGCCCACGTAACTAGAGCCAGTGTTCTGCAACAAGAGAAGCCACTGCAATGAGAAGCCCGCGCACCGCAATGAAGAGTAGCCCCCGCTCGCCACAACTAGAGAGAGCCTGCGCACAGCAACAAAGAGCCAACGCAGCCAAAAATAAATGAATAAATTTATTTTAAAAAATCATAGAGTTGACAAAATGGAAAAACAAGTGAGAAAATATTTCCATTGTCGGTTTTTGAGTATTCAGCCTCATTTCGTAACCTTTTAGAGTTTAAGGGATTTACTCGAAGTCATTTATTTGTATGCCATTGGTCAGAACAGGGAGAACTGCCAAATCCTAGTTTTCCAGTGTGTTGTTTTGACTTATCATCTATGAATGGACATCACTGTGTAGCAGACATAGGCACTTTACCTGATAAAAGTGGTATTTAACTGATAGTGGTTTGAGTTACCTGTGACTAGTCAGAGATCAAATGTTCTCATGCAGTAAATTAGGTCATTTAATTTCTGATCTTTAAGTGCCAACATGATAAGTGTGGAAAGGGTTTTATTTTTACTCATCTATTCCTATACATAGTCTTAAATAGTTAATGTTTTGAGATATGAATCAGTCTTTTTATTTAGGGAACTTATACATTATTCACCTTTACAAAATAAACTTCCAGTTAGAGGTTATTCATTATAAAAAATGTTGGCTCAATAGAGTTCTTTGGGATGGCTGCAAGGGGCTTTTCTTTATTAACTGTGGCTATTATATGTTTAAATTAACAGACTTTAAAAAATGGTTCTTAACCATAGTGCTGTCTTTACTACTGCGAGTTTTCCTCACACCCACCACATATTTTTGTGAAAATCAGCCACAGAATCCAGTGTGGCCCAGAGATTTTAGTTGTCAGAAATGGAAAGATACAGTAAGTATTTTAATAATAAAAGGACCCATAACGTTATTGTGTCATGCGTGGTGTTGGCTTTGCTGCCACATCGCTGTTTGTATCACATCTCCAACTAGAATGAAAGTTAACTCCAGAGCATAGAAAGCAGGAGTAACTGCCAACAAAACGGGAAGAAATCACGTCCTTCTCTTCTGCAGCGTAAAAGGGGACAGCAGCGTCCTCTGAGCAGTTGCAGGCTGACGGCTTTCCTGGCTGTCCAGGGACAGGTTGTAGGCCACATTAGCATATTTGTAGCCATAGATAGGACTATTCATGTTGTCATGGGGTAAGACCTTTAAAAGTGCTCTTTCTGTTTCACGTTCCCCACATCTTAGGTTAAGGAAGCTAAGGGAATTCTCCTCCTTCCTGTCCTAGGTTCTATAGGGATGTTACTAGAACTAATGAAGACAAGAGAGTGTTTAGAAATGCTGTCAGAGAAGACTCTGTATTAGTTTCCTTTTGCTTCTCTAACAAATGATGTCAAACTTAGTGGCTTAAACACAGCAAAATTTTAAACAATACAAATCTATTATCTTATAGTTCTGGATGTTATAAGGCCAACATGGGTCTCTCTGGGCTAAGATCTAGGTATGAGCAGGGCTGCATTCCTTCTGGAGGTTCTCGAGGAGAATCTGCTCCCTGCCTTTTCCACCTTCTGTAGGTGCCTGCGTTCCCTGGCTTCCTCTTATATTCAAAGCCAGCGCAGAGCATCTTCAGATCTCTCTCTGATTCTTCTCCATCTCTTTTTCTCTTGTAAGTATCCTAGTGATTATACTGGGCCCACCTGGATAATCCAGGATAATCTCTCCATTGTAAGATCCTTGACTTAATCACATCTGCAGAGTCCCTTTTGCCACATCAGGTAACATGTTCACGGGTTCTAGGGATTAGGATGTGGGTATTTGGTGGGGAGTCATTATTCTGTCTATCACAGCCTCTTTACAAGTTGAAGATGCTGACTTTGTTAATTGTAGGGATGTTTTCTGAAGCAGTAATGGTTGCCTTTCTGAATTAATACAGACATGACAGAAAAGTAGTTCAGTGGTCAGTGACAGTGTAGCATGTGGTAAAGGGTGCAGGTCATGAAGCAAGACTGCCTGGATTTGACTCCTGGCTTTACCCCTTACTTTATGTGTGACCTTGGACAGGCCACCTAACCTGTCTGTCTTTCAGTTTCCTCATCTGTAAAATGGAGATACTAGTATCCATTTTGCAGGAGTTTTCTGAAGATTAAATGAGATAATACTTGTAAAGCACTTGGAACATCACATTATAAGTCCTCAGTAAATTATATTATTTTACTTGAAGCATGTTTAAAGTATTTTTTGTTTAAAGTTTTAGAGAGATTCTTATACAGATTAAAATCTGGATCTATTCTGAGTTGTTGCAGGTTTTTTTGTTTAACCTTTTGAATACTCAGAAATATGGCATATTCAGGAAAACATCTGTGTGTATTAGTCATTGAAAAATAGGATAGGGGCTTCCCTGGTGGTGCAGTGGTTGAGAGTCCGCCTGCCGATGCAGGAGACACGGGTTCGTGCCCCGGTCCGGGAGGATCCCACGTGCCGCGGGGCGGCTGGGCCCGTGAGCCATGGACGCTGGGCCTGCGCGTCCGGAGCCTGTGCTCTGCAACGGGAGAGGCCACAGCAGTGAGAGGCCCGCGTACCGCAAAAAAAAAAAAAGAAAAATAGGATAGAAGCCAAATAAATATGAGCATTTTCTTGATTTATAATTAATGAATTGTATTTTTTCTTTTGAAGAGACATATTAACATTTTTATACGTTCATTATAGAATCTACAGAGAAGCAAAAGGCAAAGCAAAAGAGAACAGACTATAGTAAGCGTTTCCATTTTGGTGAACATCCTTTTAAGGCAGTAGTTCTCAACCCTAGGGCGATTTTGCCCTCCAGGGGACATTTGGCAATGTCTGGAGACATCTTTTATTATTACTGGCAGGTGGTACTACTGGCATCTAGTGCGTAGAGACCAGGATGCTGCTAAACATCTTGAATGCCCATGACAGCCCTCCTCAAGTGTTAGTAGTGCCAGGGTTGAAAAACGTTGTTTCAGGGTGCGAACTCATTGATAAGTGTGTTGCCTTCTTAGTCTGATTCTCAGTCATATATTTGAGTTTTGGATCACTTCTTGATCAGTGGGTTATGTAAAGTCCAGATACTAGAAACCAGATTTGATTTGGTAACTCATATCTGGCTCTTGGGAAATGTTAGTAATTTTAGAGGTTAGTATAACAACACAGAGATTTGATGAGGTCCACACTGAAATTATCTGCATAATTTTAGATTATGGAGTTGAAGTCCTGTTACAGCATATACTAATGCTGTGATTTGGGGCTGTACTTTTGACTGTAGTTTGATAGCCGAAACACATTTTCTTCTGTCTTCATTACTTGGATAGAAATGAACATTCAGTAAAATTGCAGTTCTAATTTCCGCTTGTCTTTTCTGCCATTCCTATATTCATTTAACAGACTTTTTCATTCCCTTACGGTACGGGGGGATTAGGGTTACAGCAGTGAGCAAAACATAACAGTACCCAGTACCTTTGCTAGAAGTGAAGTAGTTTTGTTTTGTTGGTTGGTTGGTTTTTCCATGACCAAAGAAGGCACTGCTACCCTTTGCTTTGGAAATTAAAGATAAATATGAACTTCAGAAATCTGAACACAATTTGGCAATTCTCTGAACGCTGAAGTTACTCAAAGTGCCTCAAATACAGGTTGGCGTTCTAATATAAACTGATTTTGTGTCTAGTACATGTTTTGTAGTAGGCTATAAATGATTCAAAGAAGGGAAGTCATTTTATTAGAGTTTTATATTCTTCTTATCATGTGTTATGCTCAACAGTGATAATGTCTTGACAGTTTCTCTTAATCCCATTAGTAGTGATTGCAGTTTTTATACACTGAACAAAAGACAAAGCTTCATTTCATAATGTAACTACTGTTTTGGAAAATATGAACCCTAATATGTTAATAGTTTAAATGTGGCTTTTTTTTTTTTTTTTTTTTGACCACATCTTGCAGCATGTGGGACCTTAATTCTCTGACCAGGGATCGAACCCATGCCCCCTGCACTGGAAGGCGGAGTCTTAACCAGTGAACCACTAGGGAAGTCCCTATGTTAATAGTTTATGTATGCCTGTAGAATTATTAGATTCATGGTAGTGAGCTTTGAATTAAATATGGTTATGCAAATACATTTCTTGTCAGCCAGTGACTCTCTTTTTGTGATGTGTTTATACTCTGAATTTCCAGCATTTAATAAAATATCTTCTACTCTAATTCTGATGAAAAGGTTACTTGATAAAATATATAGTAAGATTACATACTAAACTTTTGAAAAAGTTTAAAAATAATAGGGGGAAATTTCATTTTGTTCTGTTTCCTCTTAGTGACCTGATTACCTGCTCCTTGTTTGGTTTTGTGCAGCTACTTTCCAGCTTTATTCATGATCTTTTTAGGAGGGAAAAAGTAAATCTGTACAGTCAGTTCTAAATGCATGCTGCTAACAAACACCTGTGGTATTTCAGTAATACTAGTTATTTAACAATTATGAGCTCATGTTAAACTACATTGTTAATCTAATCCTGTGGCTCCTTACTGCAATACTCCTTTCTGTTTGTGATCAGTCTGTTTATTGATAATGTGCTAGCCACTGTAGTTGGCCGGGTTTCAGAGATGAAGCAGTCCCATGTCCTCATCATAAACTTCCAGTCTTGCCATATTCTCTGGCATGTAAGTTGCTTTTATACCCCTGAATTATGTAGTATGCTTTCATCAAATTCTTGTAATTTGGTTTTGCAACATATCAAGAAATATATAATCTAGATCATTTAGAAGATGTGAAGCTAAGAAGCCAAGGAAGTTCTTAACCATTTTAGGTGATGGTTAATATAGGTCTTTGTAAAGGAGTTCCCCTCCCTTCCACAGGTTAGGACTTTTTGTTTCCTATACTTGGAAATGTCTCAGGTCCTCTGCATCCTCTCTCTGTCCTACATCCCCCAGCTCCTCAACCTTGGATGTTTTCCTTTGTCATCCAGGGCACTTGTCCCTTCTGTCCACAGGGACTCTGTCTTGCTCATCTTTTATCTCTAGTACTTAGGACCGAACATAATACAGGCACTGGATATGAAATGAATAAATGCGTATTACTGAGCCTCATCTCCAGCATGTTCCCTTTATTGCTTTTCTCTCTCTGGTAATAATGCAGCTGTATAATTCCAGGAACCATGTCTGAATTTTCATCTCTACAACTTTAGTGCTTAGTGCGATGTCTGGCATGTAGTAGGTGCTCAATAAATATGTGCTTTATTAGAGGAGCCTGTATAGGTTGGGGTGGGGACAACCTGGCTGTAACTTTTGGTCTCCTTCCCATTGTAGTAGCAGCAGAATGGGAAGGAAGGAGGAGCTGGCGTGAACCTCCGCCCAACATTGTCTCAGCCTACAGAGGGCAATTAACAGGCAGCAGCTGGTATCCAGAATGGATGTAATCAAGTATTTTGTTCTTATTTCTTACACAGATGTTTTGAGATTATGTTCGCTTACACACACACACCCTTCATTTAGGTCAAGATGGTCCTCTGTGATATATGAGTGCTACGGTAGCGTATAGGTAGGATGCTATCAGGGACTTCAGAGGATGGGTGAGGGGTGGTCTGGGAAAGCTTCTTGGAGTATTTTAACACATCTGTACAAAAGCTAAGTGGTTGATGAGAGAGGAAATGATAGAATGGTGGAAGGCAAAGTGGGAAAGCAGAAGCAGGAGGAGGGGAGGTTGGACAGGTAGGCAGGGGCCAAATCAAGAGAGACCTTTTGCTTTGAGGAGTTTATCCTGAGCCATGGGAGGTTATTAAATTTGGGGGTGGTGGGGTGGGGGGAAACGGTTGTTTTCTTTTTAAGAACTGTCAATGTTAGAGAGGGTAGATTGGAGGTGGACAACTTTGAAAGCAGGAAGAACAGTTTGAAGTTGTTACTCTAATTCAGATGAGATGATAAGGCACAGCCAATGAACATAGCAAGAACTGAGGAAAGTTGGCAGAAGGTTGGAGGGTAGAACCCAGCTTTGTTTTAATGCATTGCAGTCTGGAGAATTGCCCTTTCACTTGTTTATGTGATCTTTTGGTGTACAGTTTTTTAAAAAAGTATTGTTGATTTTATTCATCAGTGTGTTTTGTACTGTTTATGTATTGTTTAAGAAATCCTTCCCCATCTTGAGTTCATAATGATCTATTTCAGTTTTATGTTTTTGTTTTTCCTTAAAAATTTTTTAAGATTTACTTTTTATATCTGGTCTTTAATCCACCTGGAGCTGGTCTGTTACATGGTGAGGATCTAATATTTTTCTATATGGATAAACAGTTGTCCCAGTACCATTCTTTAAATATTCTATGCTTTCTTCACCCATCTGCAGTGATTCTTCTGTTACATGCCAAATTCCCGTATCGACTTGGGTCTGTGTCTCGGATCTTAGTCTGTTTCATTGTCTGTCTCTTTGCCAGTACCTCACCTTTTAACTGCTGTAGCTTAATAAGTGTAGAGCTTTTTATTTTAAGTACAGTTTACAAGTGTGTTGAAACCAGTAAATCTTTGTATAGGTATTGTAGACTTTATTGTTGAGAAACATACGCAAATACTTTCTTGATTTCTTCTAGACATTCCTTTTTTTTTTTTTTGAGATACAGTTCACCTCTTTAAAGGGTACAGTTCTGCGGTTTTTATTATATTCACAATGTTGTGCAACCAGCCACTAATTCCAGAATGTTTTCCTCACCCAAAAAGAGATCCCATACCCACTAGCAGTTACCTTCCATTCCTTCCTCCTCGCAGCCCCTGGCAACCACTGCTCTGCTTTCTGTGTCTATGGATTTGCCTGTTCTGGACATTTCATATAAATGGAATAATACAATATGTTGCTTTTTGTGACAGCATTCTTATTTAAATTGAGTAAAATTAATAGATTACAGGGCATTCTGTAGGAATACTACTGTGTCTTTAAGAAAGTAGGACAACAGCCTACAGTATGGACGTTCCTTAAAAAACTAAAAATAGAACTACCATATGACCCAGCAATCCCACTACTGGGCATATACCCTGAGAAAACCGTAATTCAAAAAGTCATGTACCGAAATGTTCATTGCAGCTCTATTTACAATAGCCAGGACATGGAAGCAACCGAAGTGTCCGACAGATGAATGGATAAAGAAGATGTGGCACATATATACAATGGAATATTACTCAGCCATAAAAGGGAACGAAACTGAGTTAGCATAGCACAGGGAGATCAGCTCGGTGCTTTGTGACCACCTAGAGGGGTGGGATAGGGAGGGTGGGAGGGAGACGCAAGAGGGAGGAGATATGGGGATATATGTATATGTATAGCTGACTCACTTTGTTATAAAGCAGAAACTAACACACCATTGTAAAGCAATTATACTCCAATAAAGATGTTAAAAAAAGAAAGAAAGTAGGACAAAAATACTGTACCTGAGTAGGGAGCAAGAAGAGAAAACCTCACCAGTATTTATTTCTGTTTTGTTTTTATTTAAGCATCATATTCATATTTTATTTCTTCATTTATTGAAGAGACTGGCCAATCTTATGCCTTTGCTTAGTTGTTTAATGAATAAATGTCATGTAACAAATTCTATTCTAGAAAGGTATCTTCTATTGATACATCTTGAGTTTATTAGACATAGATGGAGTAAAACTACTTTGATTTGGGTGCATGTTGTCAGTAATTGTATAAAAATGACATGATTACCTTTGTATCTTGGTGGATAAATGAGTAAAATCACATGACGATATGAAGGGAATAAATATATTCTCTCTCGAATTGTTTATTTTTTAAAGCAAGCATATTTTCCACTTTAACCCAGAAATTAGTCAGCAGCTTAGAGTTCTTTTTAAAAGGCTACCTCGGAAAGTACCCTTAAGTCAAGATACCCATATAAGGTTTACTAATACAGAACATTTATTTAACATACTACAATACTACGAGCCTTTTGTATCATTTGGAGAATTGATGTTTTATTAGTGTAATTGCTGAAATATAGTTCAGAAAATAAAATGTTTTTCCCTAAATCATAGCATTAAACTTTTTTTGGCGGGGGGGGGCGGGGGGCGGGGGGCGGTGCCCACCTTGTGGCTTGTGATATCTTAGTTCCTGACCAGGGATCAAACCCAGGCCCCTGGCAGTGGAAGTGAGGAGTCCTAACCACTGGATGGCCAGGGAATTCCCCGCACTTTTTTTTTTTTTTTGCATTAAACTTTCAAAGAGTTAGCCTCAACCAGAGTGGCAGTAAACCTCTTTAAATGATTCAAAAGGGCTTCCCTGGTGGCGCAGTGGTTAAGAATCCGCCTGCCAATGCAGGGGACACGGGTTTGAGCCCTGTTCCGGGAAGATCCCACTTGCCGCGGAGCAACTAAGCCCGTGAGCCACAACTACTGAGCCAGTGCTCTAGAGCCCGCGAGCCACAGCTACTGAAGCCCGCGTGCCAAGAGCCCGTGCTCCGCAACAAGAAAAGCCACTGCAATGAGAAGCTCGCGCACCGCAACAAAGAGTAGCCCCCCGCTTGCCACAACTAGAGAAAGCCCACGCACAGCAATGAGGACCCAACGCAGCCAAAAATAAATAAATACATTTATTAAAAAAAAAGAATTTTCAAGCAGGATACGTTTTGTTTGAAAGATTGATGTTGAGTTGTGTAGTCACTGTACCAAATTCAGTTATTGCTTTTTGTCTATAACAGAGCCAGATTAGATGCTATCAATTCGAGCTACTTTTAGTAAATAAAAGGTGAATTTTGTTGTTCATTTCCTTTTTGATGTTATAGAGGCATGGTCAAGTTCTTAGAACCAAGTGGTTGATTTTCTTTTTTCCATAACCCCACCCCCGATTTTTTGTGTGTGTGGTGAAGTTAAAATGTAGAAAGGCTTCTGAAAGAAGAATATTAATTTTTAGAGTAATATGCATCTTGTTGATACTTAGTAGCAGTTTGTGTTTGCTGATTTTTAAAGGTGTGTGTTTGGGTTCTTTAAAAATATTTATCTCTTACTTCCAAAAAGGGTGAATGATTTACAGATTTAAAATAGATAATTATAACAAAATAAAATACCTGTTTTTTTAACAATACACCTCTGTTATTATATTACTAACAATTAAACAATTTTTAAATTATGAAGGACAAAACGGGTAATACAGAATTTATGGCTTATAGTCAAAGGATCACTCTGATCATATAATTAGATTTTAAAATATGAATAGAACACACAACCAAGAAGAATGGAGTCTCTTTTAAAACCCTGGCATTAGGGGATTTTAGTATTCTTCCTATATAGATTATGCATGTTTTTTCAAGTTTTTACTTTATAGAGGCTCTGGTTTCACCCTTGCAAACCTAAGTACTGAAAATAATGGACCATATTTTAAAAAAATAATTAACTCCCCTTAACCATTTTCTTCTTGGTGTAGATTTGGGGAAAAAATAGTAAAATGAAAATCTCCCTTGATGCTGTCATCCAAAAATCCTCATATTCTGTCATTAAGTGCGAGTTGTAGTTGAAGTTTTCTGGAGGGGTATGTGTGTATGTATTGAATTGATTTCAAATGCAGGATCTGGTTTTCAAACATTAGTGATCATTCAGTTATAAATCAGTATATGACTATATTTGATAGCTTTCTCTTGTTACACCTCAAAGGGTATATACTTAAGCTTAATTTCAATTCTTTGCTTTAAAACAAAATGACTCTAATTTTTGAACATCATGTATCATTTTTATAACGTTTTGCTGCAGAAATTGCCAAACAGTAAAAATGCCAGGTTTTCAAGAACCAGTATAGCCGGTTCACTACTGTAGACTGTCTGCGTGCACTCCATTCCTGTTGCTGGAGAAACACACACAGACTGTGGATTTATCATAAACCTTGAGAAATATTTCTTGCACAGTTCACATAAAGAAACATCTGGATCCCTTGTTTATCCTGGGGTAAAGGAAGACCACTCTCTTCCTCTGTGCTGTGGGAATCATGTTATATTCCACTATATTTCTTTAGCTGTAAAACTTCTAATGTTGATATATCAAATTCGCTTTGTATTTTAGTAGGATTGATTATAATACTGGAATACATTTGGAAAATGAGGATTCATGTTCATGCCAGTTCAATTAACTGTGACTGTGAAAATTGTATTTTGAGAGCTTCCACATTCTGAATTTCAGACTACAGTATTAATAACACTAGGGTTTTAAATAGATATGCTTATAAAGGAGTTTTTGATATCTTTTGGTCTTTTGTTGGGTTAATAGACTCTCCCTGGAAATTCATTTGACTTCATGCCAGTCTCTTGGGGCTTTAAGCCTTGCAGGGAAGTGTAGCCCAGAACTAAGGAGAATCTCAGTAGTGGCTAGGTAACTGGTTATCAGTCAAATTTTGCCAAGGATATTCCTGAGGAGACCGTAGTTGCGTTTATATTATCTTGCATTCTTCACAGCAAGATCCTCAACAAGTCTTTAAAGCATTTCATTTATATGTAATAACTCCCTTAAGTTTACACAGTTCAGTTTAAAAGGTTCATTAAGCCCCTCCTCTGAGCCTTTGCTTTGGGTTCTAGGAGCAGATGGATGAATAAAATTACTTCCTGCTCTTAAGAAAATCACATGAACAGATTGTTTCATGATTAATTCTAAGAGGTTTTATCTTAGGAACACAGAGGAAAGTTACTCAGACTAGCCTAGAACTTAAGTGACTACTCCTTGGAAATGACTTTCTGAGCTCAAAAGATGACTAAAAGTCAAGCCAAAAAAAAAAGTAAAAGGGCGTATTAGGCATAGGAGATAAATTAGTAAAGGCACAGTGGTACGAAATCATGTGTGTACGGTAATTCTTAGTAACCTGACATTACTAGTGTACAAAAGTGACTTAAGGTTGGAGATATGGATAGAGACCTTGCTTAGAGGGCCTGTGTGCTCTGTTGGCTGAAGTGCTTTGACTTTTTCTAGGAATCATTGAAGGGTTTTAATCAGGAAAGTGATGCTGTTAGATTTACAAATTAAGTAACCTAGGAATGTATTGAAGGGGCAGTTGGGTCGGAAGACAGAAATAGGTAATTTATATGACACCTTTAGAACTACTTCTGATTCCAAAAAGCCTGAATAATGATATGAATATGAGGGATTTTGATCCATAATAAAATATAAAGTTTTTTTCTTATTGAGAAGAAACTGGAGTTAAACATAGGAAAATAAGTATATACGGCACAGCATGTAATTCTGTAAAGTGGAATCTAGCAATATGTACAGTCTACCAAAGGGCATTGTTCATTTTAAGAATTTGTTATAGTGACTTAGACTAAACATTTAACACATCATGAATGCTTAATTGATGTTTATAGCCTCAAGCTGTTCATCTGAAACATAACATGCTTCCTTTTTCTTTTAACTCTGTGTCTAAGATTGACTTAAGTAAACTTTTCTGTTATCACTCCCCTCATGAATAAGTTGGTGAATGAATGAATGAATGACCTAAAGCTTTATTTGATAACTTTCAACTTTTTTCCTTAAAAATGTCTGTGAACGGCTTCAACAAAATTAAGAAAAACATATTCATTTATTGATTTCTTTCATCTCTTTGTTTTCATTCACTGATTTCTTTCATCTCAAAACAAAACAAAACAAAAACCAACGTGGAAACATTGGTCAGAGGAAGAATTTGTCCTAAATTGTTTGCCTGTGATGGTTTCATTTACTTGGAAGTACATATTAGAATGGGCGGAACGCTAGTTCGCTAAGTCTCCCACCAAATTGTTAGCTCTGGGCAGCAGATCGGGAAGTGTGTGATGTACAGTGAATGTTTGGGTTGCTGTTTACTCAACATACTTAGGGATGGTGAGAAATGAGTTTACTGGCCAAGAGCCAGTGCTGTGGGACAGAGGGCCTGTGTGTGAATCCTCCATTTACATGATGTCTGACTGTGGGCAAGTCACTGAATCATGCTGGCCTTCATTTTTCACTTGTGAAATGGGGGAAGCAATAGTATTTTCTCGAAGAGGTGTTATAAGGAGTGAAATAATATAACAAATGTGAAGCATTTAGCGTAGCATTGACACTTAGTAAGTCCTCAAATGTTAGTCATTGTTATTATTACTTTAGTAATACAAAAAATTTAAAACATACATCTTTATCAGGGATTTATTAATGACAGAGGTATGAGAGTTTTTGGTGGCCTCTGTGGAGGAGTTTTGAAATGTGTGGGTGAGGGACTTCCCTGGATGTCCAGTGGTTAGGACTCCGAGCTTCCACTGTAGGGGGGCCCGGGTTCGATCCCTAGTTGGAGAACTAAGATCCCGCAAGCCGTGTGGCACGGCCAAAAAAAAAAAAGAAGTGTGGGTGAAAAACACCTAACTTCCTATCCTGCCTGTCTTTCGTGGCCTAAATGCCTCCTTCCCCAGTGAGCATTGTCCTCAAATGTCTTCTGATTCTGATGGCACACAATGTAATTCTTAGTCACCTTCTGTTTAATGTGTTTACATATGAGTCTTGCCCATAAAATCCTATCTTGTCTAATATACTAAAGAGATTGTGAATGCCTTCAGGTCAGAGATCAGGTTTTTCACAAGTTCTGTGTGCCCAGCATTGTACTGAATGATAACAGTAATAATAGCCAATAGATACTGGGCTCTAACGATACTTGGGGCACTGTCCGAATTACTGCTCATGGATTAACTCTTATTTCTTACAGAAACACTGTAGACAATTAAAGTATCCACAGTTTCTGGGTAAGAAAACTGAGATTTAGGGAGATTAAGTTGCCGAAAGTCACATAGCTAATGAGCCTTGGCTCTGGGTTTTGAACCTAGCAGTTTGATTCGTGCAACCATGATACTCACTAGAGCGCCTCCTAATTCTGTAATGTCAGTTGGTGTGTCTGCCGTTTGAAGGCTGGCCGCCAGACTGCAGTACGTATAAAAATCACTGTGTAAAGGAATTTAGTTATGGTCCTAAAATATCTTCTTTTTTCATTATCAAAACTACTTTCTTGATTGCATTATTGTACTCTTTGGAGGTATAATATGAAAAAGTGTGGCTCTGTTCATGCTTAGACTTTCTAGAAAATATGATACAGTGGACCATTTAGCTGAGTTGGTCAGAATATGGTGTCAAGATTTAATGCACGCTTTTCCACCTTAAGAAGCAGTTGCTTTTTCTTTTCAATACTTCTTCCAACCCCTTAGCTAAATTATTTATTTTTATTTTTCCCCAACATTTACTTAAAAAATTTTCAAGCCTTTAGGAAAGTTAAAAGAATATTACAGTCAACACCTGGATTAGTGAATTGTTAACATTTTGCCTCCTTTGTTTTACTCTAGGTATATGTACTTTAAAAATCTTAAACCATTTGAAAGTTGTGGATCACATGACACTTTAAATGTTTCAGCATAGCTCTCCTAAGAATAGGGACATTTTCTTACATAAACAGAACACCGTTATACCTTTGAAAATTAGTAGCTCCATTGTTTAGTAGCTAGTTCACATTTTAAATTCTCATTTTCTCCAAAACATTATTTTTACGTTCGTGTGTATGTTTAAATCCAGGATTTCATCAAAGTTCACCCATTATTGCATTGGTTGTTAAATCTTGTCTTTTAAAATATAGAATAGTCTTTCCACCTTTTGTTTGTAACATTAACTTTTGAAGAGCTGAGGCCAGTTTTCTGAGAGAAAGTGCCACGTTTTGGATTTGTCTGATTGTTTCCTCATTTTGAGATTCAGTGTAAGTGCTGGGAAGAGAACTTCGGAGATGATGATGTGTTCATGAATCACACCACAAGGCACAGGAGGCCTGTCCGCCTGGCTTCTGGTAGCGCCATATCTCCTCACTTGTCTGAAACGCTGCCTGCCACAGCTCTCTCCTGTACACATTTCTGTTTGCAATTAGTAAGTAACCTGTGGAGTGATGAATATTTAAACTGTCGTTTCACTTGTCTTATTTTTACACAAAAACCCTTAGTGGATCTCTCCCCATTTCCTAGAATGTAAGAGTATAAGGGTATTCTTTGTTAGATATGTATTTTGCGAATATTTTCTCTCTGCCTATAATTCACCTTTTTTTTTTTTGCCATTTAAATTTTTTTATTTTTAAATTTTCTATTGAAGTATACTTGATTTACAATGTTGTGTTAGTTTCACACCTTTTTTTCTTAACTGTGACTTTTGAAGAGCAGGAGTTTTTAATTTTGAAGTCAATTTTATCAGTCTTTTTCTTTCATAGTTCATGGTATTTGTGTCCTGTTTAAGAAATCTTCTGCCTAACACAGTGGTATATTTTCTCCCACGTTTTATTCTAGAAGTTTTATGGTTTGACTTTAGTACCAGGTTTATGAACTAATTTTAGTTATTTTTTGTGTATAATGTAAGAGAAGGGTGAGGTTCGCTTTTTCCATACAGATACCCAGTCATTTTTGCCCGGCTCCGTCTGTTGAAAATACCATCCTTTCCCCTTGAATTACCTTGGCACCTTTGTGGAAGATCAGTTGACCATGTAACTATGGGTATCAATGTTTTATTTGTTTGCTTGTTTGTTTTTTACAATGAGCATAATACATTTTTACCAAACAAGGGATTAGTGGGTGAGTAAAGTTACATTATAGGCTAATATCCCCAGAAATCCTGCAGGTCAGTGGAGGTGTATGAGTTTTAAGCCCTTTGAGATCAGGGACTTTTTCATTCATCTGTTAATTGAACAGTATTGAGTGTCCAGCATTGAATAAGACATCCATGGTCCCTGCACTTACAGAGCATGCAGTGGAATGAGGGAGACAGGCCATAAGAGGGTGAACGCATACCTGAATAATACGTATTGTGGGGAGTCCTATAAAGGGTGAAAAATAGGCTTACTGGGGAGAATGAGCAGAGGGCCTCGGGCGTCCTCTCTGGGAGGTGTTTAAGCCGGAGCAGCACATATGAGAGTCCCGATTGCAGAAAGGGAGTTGGCACGTTTGGGAAATTGAAAAGAAGCCCCTGGAGTGTGATGCTTCCAGTGGAGAGTGTTCGTAGATAACTTGGGAAATGTAAACTGAGGCCTGACCATGCAGGGACTTGCTGGGATGATACATAGTCTGGATTTTATTTGAGTGCACTGGGAAGGCATTGAAGGTTTTGTTGCTTGTTTTTGCTTATTTTAGCAAATCATGTAATTACTGTCTAGATCAATAAATTAAATATAACTAGCAGCTTAAAAACCTCCCTTATGGCCCCCCTCCAGTGTTTACAGCATGCCATCCAAAAAAAGCAACTACTGTTCTGACAGCTATCTCCATGGATTTAGTTTTAACTTCATCCTGTTTTTGAACCTTGTGTAAATGAAATCACACTGTGTACTATATAAGTGGAATCGTGGTGTCTGGGTTCTTTCATTCAAAATGACTCTTGTGAGAGTAATCCATGTTGTCTCTCACTTTCCCTGCTGTAATCTGAGGAGTCGTCACGTGATTGGGTTAGCTTTTAAAAGGCAGCGGGCTGTCCTCTGGGGAAGTAGGCTCTGAGAGGCAGGAGAAGCAGCCTGCAGACCGCGGAGGCAGCTGTGCAGGAGCCAAGGGGAGGTGCAGGGGCCAGTGTGAGGAGATGGGGACGTGGAATGAGGCAGACAAGTGTGAGACGTGCACTTGGGAAGTAAGACCCCGGGAGTTCCTGCAGATTGGGCAGGAGTAGGAGTGAGGGGAAGGGGTGTGTCATGATCCCCAGGTTTCTGGCTTTGACAACTGATAGATGGAGGTTTCATCTCCTTCTCATAGGAGGGACTGGGGGAAGGACACGCTTAAGTAAAATAAAAACTAAGAGTTCATTATTAGGAATTTTAAGATGCTTGTGAGATATGAGAGAAGCTGTCAAACAGGCATTTGTATTATGGGTATGGAGCATATTGGATTAAAATGGGAAGTTTGGGTAGTTTGCATATTATGAGGCAGCTGCCATGTAAAGAGTTCTGTATTGGAGTTAGAAGATCTGAGTTTCACCATTTTACTCAACTTCTGTTGGCTGCATGACTAAGGGCAAATCACTTGATCTTTTTGAGCTCCATTCCTTCTCATCTGTAAAATGGGAATGATACTTTGCTTCATAGGATTAAACAACGTGTAATATATTAGGCCTCAGTTTATGGGTATTTGGCCCAGTGGATGCTCAGAAAAATTCATTCATGCACATGCCATTTGTATTGGTAGGAGAAAGTCGGATTATGGAAAATTTTGAAGGGCATGGAAGGGACTTGGTGTGGTATGGAGTTCAGAGTGTCTTAATATGGGAGTAGACTCAGTGCAGTTTGGTTTTAGATGAAACTAAAGAAGAAGTAGTTAGAGGTGAGAAATAGCTAGAAAATCAGTCATTGTAGGTCCAGGATAAGGTGCTGATGAGGGCCTGGCCTGACGTGGATGTAGAGATCAAAGAACAAATCAGAGTTCAGAGGAAGAGACTAGACTTGTCCAGTGATTAGTTTTACGGCCTCACAGAGAGGGAAGAATCAGTCACCTGTGAACCTGAGGCTGCTAGCCTGGGAAGCTAGAAAAGTAGTGGAAGCAACGGCCGATCTGGGGTAGTCTGAAAGGAAAGCTGAATTAAGGAAGGACAGTCTGTTCAGCTTTGAACGTATGACTCTTAAGGTTATAGTATGTTGTCTGTGGGTGGTTGGATATTCTCTGGCAGTGAGATCTTGTGGAAGAGAGCACAGGATTAGAAGCTAAGAGGTTGCTTCTTTTTCAGGCTTAATCACTAATTAGCTTTGTAGTCTTGGGAAATTCAGCAAATATTGAATGTAGTTATCTGAAAAATGAAGCTAACACCTCCCCTGTCAGCTTTACAGGCTTGTTTTGTGGATTAAATAAGACTGTATATGAGGGGACTTCCCTGGTGGTGCAGTGGTTAAGACTCGGAGCTCCCAAAGCAGGGGGCCTGGGTTTGATCCCTGGTCAGGGAACTAGATCCCACATGCATGCCGCAACTAAGAGTTCGCATGCCACAACTAAGGAGCAGGCAAGCCTCAACTAAGACCCGGTACAACCAAATAAATTAATTAATTTTAAAAAATGTATATGAAAACACTGTAATTGTAAACTCTTATACTATAATTGTAATAGGGTAATGTTATTTCTCTTCTTAGTTCAAGCTAAAATAAAATATTTGGTTATAGAGCTAGAGAAGAGAAGAGAAGGGGGAAAATACCAAACTTCTTAGAAGTTTGTGTTTGGAACTAAATCAAAAGCATCAGAAATCTTAGTCTCTGAGTACATGTGCCTGAAAACCTCTGTAGACTATAATTTGGGAGACTATCTGGAAGCTGATCTTGTGTACAACAATTATGAGAACCAAAAACATAGGTTGCATCTTGTCAAATGTTGGTATTTAACTTGCCTTCAAGTTGGAAGTTTGGAGAACTTTTGAATTCTACGTGTGTACTTACCCCATGTGTGTTTACGGAATTTTATTTATTTATTTATTTTTCTATTTTTATTTTCTTTTTCACATCTGACATTTACTACAGGATAATGATTTAATTAAGTATTCCTTTAGTTTTAAAAACTAATTAATTAATTTATTTACATTTTGGCTGCTTTGGGTCTTTGTTGCTTCATGCAGGCTCTCTCTAGTTGCGGCAAGCGGGGGCTTCTCTTCGTTACGGTGGCTTCTCATTGCGGTGGTTTCTTTTGCTGCGGAATACGGGCTCTAGGTGCACAGGCTTCAGTAGTAGTGGCACGTGGGCTCAGTAGTTGTGGCACATGGGCCTAGTGGCTCTGCGGCATGTGGGATCTTCCCGGACCAGGGCTCGAACCCGTGTCCCCTGCATTGGCAGGCGGATTCTTAACCACCGTGCCACCAGAAAAGTCCCTGTTTACGGAATTTTAGAACATACCCTTCTAGTGTCTGTGTGCTATATACATTTTTGCCAAGGGTCAGAGTAGGGTAATGTTTCAACTCTTAAGCTATATATATAAAGAAATGATTTCTAACCTTTGTCAGCATTATCAGTACAGTATGCTGGTTAGGATCACAGATTCTGAAACCAGACTGCCTGGCTCAAATCCCAGCTGTCAGCTAATGACTAGCCTTGTGCATTTGAGCAAGTCATAACCTCTCTTGCCTCTGTTTCCCCATCCATAATGGGAACTGACATTAATGTCTAGCTGAAGATTGTTGGGAGCATTAAATGTAGTACGGTGTTTAGAGCGCTTAACAGCTCCTGGCACACTCTATAAGCGCTCTTTAAGTGTCAGCGGTGGTTATTATAGAATAGTTAGTCGTTATTTTGGCAGTGACCAAGGAGTAAAAGCACATGAAGGAAAGAAACAAATCCTCTCAGAACCTACAGCTGAAGAAAATGGAAGTGGCATAGTGGCAAAAATCTTGGGCTTTAGAGTCAGAGATGCTTACATTCAAATCCTAATTCGGCCCTCTGGTTATAGGGGTTTAAGCAAGACACCTAACCCCTCTGAAACTCACTTTCTTTACCTAGGAGGCAGGAGTCAGATATCCACCTTGCAGAGTTGTTTTGAGGATTAAATGAGATACATATAAACTGCTTGACCCAGAGTAGATGCTAAAAAAGCTGGAGTGCTCTCTCACACCCCATGCCCCCCATCCCCCACTCCACTATAGAGCAGTAAGGACAGTTTGATTTCCTATATGCTCGCATATTCATTGTTTGCAATTTTAGAACTTCTAAAATTCCATTTGCTAACAGCAGAATAAACAACAGCTGTTTAATTGGATACACCTTGGAAAGTGTTGTCAGCTTTTGTTTCCTTCTTCCCTTTGCTGTTCTGGGTTACTTGCTTTATCATTATGGTAAATCCTACTAGAACCAAGATGGTGGACATTATTAGTTGGTCATGGAATTGAACTGGACTGTAGCTTCAGAATCCTCTTCCCAGTATTCCGGCAGCTACAGTCAGTTCATCAGACTTGATACAGTAGTGAAATCCTCTCAGCCTTAGAGCTTTTTAGAAGAAATGTTTATAGGATTTTCAAAGTAATATCTGGGCAGTCCATTAATCCTCTGTCTCAAGATGTGAGACTGTCAAGCCTTATGACAAAGCAGAGTGGTCTTAGAGCATTTCCTAACAGATGCTTATCCGTATTATAACATTGTTACACAATGTGGGCATTTTCAGACACCTTCTAGAGAAGGCACAATAATGGTGGGAGTACAATGCAGTGACCCAGCCAGGAGTGTGCATCAGTATGAGCTGGAATGTGGCCTTAAAATACTCATGCTCGAGGCCTCACCCCAGACTTACTAAATCAAAGCCATCAGTATATAGATCTTGACATGTGCCTTTTGTAAAAGTAAGGATGATTCTGCTATACATACCACAGATTAAAAACAACTAGATACTGGCAAGAGTATAGGAAATCAGGCATCCCCTCATACTACTGGTATGAGTATAAATTGATATAGTACAGCCTATAAAACAGTTTTGCAGTATCTATCAAAATTCAGATCTGTCCTGGAAGAATACATATATGCATAAAGATACAGTTTCAAGAAAGTTTTCCTGTAAACCTGTTGATAATACCAAACAGTTGTGAGCAACTCAATGATTGTAAGTACGCAAATGGTTAAACATGTTAGGGTAGATTACACAGTTGTTTACTGTGCAGCCACTGAAAGAGTGAAGTATGTATGAGAGTGATCTGTACATGCTGATGTAGAAAGATATCTAGGGCATACTTTAAGTTGAACAAGCAAGTCACAGAATAAACTCTTTTAAACATTTTGTGTATAAATATGTAGAGAAATATTTGGAAGAGTACCCACTAAAGTATTTACAGTGGTTATCCATGACTTAGGAGAATGGGAATGGTGGAGTGGGAGAGGCTTTGGCCTTTTAATTTTTGTATTTAAAATATTTGCAATAAGATTTTATTATTTTTGTAATAACAGAACCACTGGATAAAATATGAATGATTTAAGGAAAGCACACATGGAACCTAATTCGTATGTGTCAGGACACTGCTTATTTTGCAATTTACAGTTTTAACTGAGACTTATAATCTCTAATTTGGGAAACAGAAAGGAATGTCAAAACTGTTTTGCATGATGGCAAAGAGGATAAAATTTTGTTACTCAAGGTATTGTGAAAGTAATTGAGTTTCAAACAGATAAGCATTTAAGATAAAAAGTATTTGCTCTGTGTCAGAATTATATTGGCTACCTGTTTTAAAAATTTAGTTTGTGCAGATCTGGGTATGAAAATTGGATTCAGAATATTTTACTTTAATCCTTTTGCAGTTGATTAGCCTCTAGTCTTTGAGGATGTTAACTAACACCTTTTAATCTCTCTTTTAAAACTTTAGGCCCGATGAGAGAAAGGGAAAGTTAAGGATGCTGGAGCAGAACAATGGATTTCTCTTTCTCTTTCATGCAAGGGATCATGGGAAACACAATTCAGCAACCACCTCAACTCATTGACTCCGCCAACATCCGTCAGGAGGATGCCTTTGATAACAACAGTGACATTGTTGAAGATGGTGGCCAGACACCATACGAAGCTACCTTGCAGCAAGGCTTTCAGTACCCACCTACAACAGAAGATCTTCCTCCACTCACGAATGGCTACCCATCATCGATCAGCATGTACGAAACTCAAACCAAATACCAGTCCTATAATCAGTATCCCAATGGGTCGGCCAATGGCTTTGGTGCAGTTAGAAACTTTAGCCCCACTGACTATTACCATTCAGAAATTCCAAACACAAGACCACATGAAATTCTGGAAAAACCTTCTCCTCCACAGCCACCACCTCCTCCTTCAGTACCACAGACTGTGATTCCAAAGAAGACTGGCTCACCTGAAATTAAACTAAAAATAACCAAAACTATCCAGAATGGCAGGGAATTGTTTGAGTCTTCCCTTTGTGGAGACCTTTTAAATGAAGTACAGGCAAGTGAGCACACAAAGTCAAAGCATGAAAGCAGAAAAGAAAAGAGGAAAAAAAGCAACAAGCATGATTCATCTAGATCTGAAGAGCGCAAGTCACACAAAATCCCCAAATTAGAACCAGAGGAACAAAATGTAAGTTGAAACATCTTTTTGAAAAAATTTGTAATATTTCACATTTACTGGAAGTCCAAGAGATCTTTTTCAGTTTTTATCTCTCCAAATATAAATATTTCTGATAACTTCTTTCATCTGATCCCTAGCATGGAGCTTGGGATGTTATGATAGGTGGTAAGTAAATATTTGTTGAATAAATGAATGGCCATCATCAGAGTAAAGAAATATTTTAGAAACATGTGACACTAAATATCTTGCCTCCTATGTTTCTTTGTTTAATAGCCTCACCTAATTTTGCTTGTAATAAACTGGTTTCTGCGAAATTGAGTTATTTACAGTGAGGTGTATGGACCTAGAGTATGTCATACAGAGTGAAGTAAGTCAGAAAGAGAAAAACAAATACCGTATGCTAACACATGTATATGGAATCTTAAAAAAAAAAGTTATGAAGAACCTAGGGGCAGGAGGGGAATAAAGACGCAGACGTAGAGAATGGACTTGAGGACACGGGGAGGGGTAAGGGTAAGCTGGGACGAAGGGAGAGTGGCATGGACATACATACGCTACCAAATGTAAAATAGATAGCTAGTGGGAAGCTGCTGCATAGCACAGGGAGATCAGCTCGGTGCTTTGCGACCACCTAGAACGGTGGGATAAGGAGGGTGGGAGGGAGACGCAAGAGGGAAGGGATGTGGGAAAATATGTATGCATATAGCTGATTCACTTTGTTACACAGCAGAAACTAACACAGCACTGTAAAGCAGTTATACTCCAATAAAGATGTTAAAAAAACCCAACCAACCAAACAAAAAAAACTCCTGGTTTCTGAAGATGAAGAGGAAAGGCAGAGAAAGATGGTTAATGATATTGGTTTTCCATTGTTCCAGACCAACTTTTGCCAGTAGAGCTTAGGTTTAACCCTCATTACTAGTGTGTTTGCCACAAAATAACCTGAAGTAAATAAAGGAACTCTTTTTATAAAATCAGTTAGTATTCATACATATTCACTAAATCTTCAGGTAGAGGTTTTATAAAAGTCATTCTTTAGTGGTAACTTAAGATGCATGCTGCTAAATTTTTTTAACATCTCTGAGGTTTCAGTATTAATTTTCTTAATAAGAAAGGTATGTAACAAATCAACGCTAGCTTGAATGAAGAGTTTTAGTTAGTATTCTAATACATGGTATTACTTGAAGATGTCCCCAGACATTGATTTGGGAAGAAATGAATATGGATGTTTGTGACAGTTGTATGCTTTTCTATCTGCTATGCCTGAATAAGTTAATTTATCATCTTCTGTTCAAAGAAATGTTTACATCTTACCAACTCACCTTTTCCTTGGTAGCTGGGTTCCACCTACTTCACACAGCTCAAATATGATGTTTTTCTGGAGTAAAGGTCACACTGGTTCTAGGCTCTCACAAGTCTCAGTGTGATATTTCAGTATGTTTTTCTCATTTTTCTATAGTTATTTATTCATTTAACAAATATCAACTGAGTACCTAATGTGTGCTAGACGCTTTTCTAAGAATTGAAAGTCGGGCAGTGAATGAAAAGTAAAGATGCCTACTTTCAGGGTGCTAATATTCTAGTAAGAAGAGGCAGAAAATACACACGTATGTATGTAAATGAGTCTAAGTTTAGATAGTGGTAGGTGCTATGAAGAAAATAAAACTGGGTGATGAGATAAAGAGTAATCGCGGACACTAGCAGTTCTTCCATCTTAGTTCTGCAGCTGTAAAATGAAGGCTTTGAAACTAAGTGGTTTCTGGAATGCCTTTGAATTTCGTCTGTCATTTATTAAATGCCCCCCACAGAACTTAGCTCACGTAGTATCTTATACTGTTTATTAAATGAATGAATCAGTGGAAGGAGAGAAGTTAACTTTTTACTCTCCAGAGGCGTCCACTGTAGCAGTTCTTTCATGGACCTGCAGAGAAAAGACACGTGATGCACTATGACCGTTAGCAATCACGAAAATGCATAAAACTTGCATGTGGTTTTAGCGCAGGTCCTGAGAGCCATCTTGCTGGCCCCTCTTGCCTTTGCTCTAGAGAATCTGGCAAATAGAATACCCAATTTTATTTATTAGGCTAGACTTCTTGCCTTTATTGGTAAAAATATTAAAATATATAGTTTAAAATATGTCACAAAATAGAAATAGGGCTGGAAGCAGAGTCAGGAGAAGATAGTCTGTTCATTTTTCCTATCCACTCTTTGTTTTATTGGAATCTAGGAAAAAAATTCAGTGCAGTGATGTGATATTTCTAGTAGTCACTTTTCAGTGAGATTTTAAAGCCAATTCTGTCTTTGTTGGATGTCTGCTGTGTCTGGCCGTTTATATGACTTAAACCTTCAGTTAACTGTTATATCCAGGAATTAGAATGGTTAGATGTAATTTAAGAGTTTTAGTTCATTTTCTTTTTTAGTAAATCATGAGGGGCATAATTTAATATTTCATTATTTAGGATCTTACAGTATCTTGGGGTAAAGGAATGTCACTTTGACTGAAGGTATAGATGTGTTAAGTGGCATTGACTGCACTAAATGTTACCAAGACCATTGCCTGAAAGTTGAGTTTTGGGGGGAAATCCAGGGTTTTTTCTTTGAAAGAAATATGGTGAAAAGCTAAGCTCTTGTTAGTTGAAATTGATTAATTAAACTTTTATCACACATGGGAGGCAGTTACCAGCTTAAGAGATGGTGCCATAAAAGTGATCCTCCATTCTGACAGTAGAACTCTGGGCTGGAGCCCCCAAGGGCCCTGCTTGTTGTTAGTGCCGTGTCTCTGCTAAGCCATGCGGACAAGGGATGTGCACAAATCAGCCCGTTTTTTGTAACCGTGTATGTGTTTAATGGGGTTTTCTTAACTTCTTAAACAACATCTCTATTGCTTTCTTCAGGACAGTTGTTTTTAAGTGCTTTAATTTTTGATGCCCTTGTGCCTCCTGGTTGTCACTGGGGGTCCACGCCCTTGGTGTTCAGCATTGTAGCTGGCGTAGAAGGGAAAGAAGCCCACGTAAGAGTTTGCCCACACCACGGGACAGCTCCCCTCCCCCAGATGCTTGAGGGAAGCATAATGAGAACTGTGTGCCCGGGATGATTGTCCTCAAGCTGGGTTTGCAGATATATAGATAGATATAGCTATAGATATATGGATATAGATGTAGGTTTCTTCCTTAAAAGCTCGCTCATAGGTTCTTTTTTGAGACAAACAAAGCAAACAAAATCTCATCTAAAATAATACACTTCAAGATTTCACTTCTTTTTTCTTTCCTTTTTTCTTCATATTTGATCTGCAAGTATTTCCTCCCAATTCTGAGCTGTTTGGCCTTCTAAAGAGTGGCTGTTCTTTGGAACAACCTAAGTATATCTTCTCAACAATGAAAATGTGTCCAAACATCTAGGCAGCAGGAGACCTGAGATCACTACTGAAATTGTATATTTTGTAAAGCTGCTTTAGCTGTTTTCTCTCCCACCAAATTAGAAACATGTGGAAATGTTTCTGCATTTCTTCCTCCTTGGCAGGTGTAATGCCTCAGGCATGTGAGTGTAGGCCCTATTCAAACATTGGTCTTCTACCAGCACCTTGGTGGGCTTATCCACTAAAGCTATTCTCATTAACTCTTAGCTTGCCATTTTCACTTATAAAAAGCCAGATGGGGCTTCCCTCGTGGCGCAGTGGTTGGGAGTCCGCCTGCCGATGCAGGGGACACGGGTTCGTGCCCCGGTCCAGGAGGATCTTGCATGCCGCGGAGCGGCTGGGCCCGTGAGCCATGGCCGCTGGGCCTGCAGGTCTGGAGCCTGTGCTCCGCAACGGGAGAGGCCTCAACAGTGAGAGGCCCGCGTAACGCAAAAAAAAAAAAAAAAGCCAGATGGCTGGTTTGGTCCCATTAGCACTAAGTTAGAGGTTATATTTGGTTCTCCAGCCTCAGAGCGTTAGGTCTTAAAATTCTTAGAAACTGTTCATATGCATTGCGAACTTACACAGTTATTCAGAAAGTAAAAGAAAAATGCACGATTTACTGACTTTACATTTTTCTTTCTACCTTAAAAGATGACATAAGTTTTTGGTTCTTTTAGAGAATATGATTTTACTTAATGTTTTGAAAACTATTAAATATTTCGAATTCTGCCAGATTTGATGAGTATTATTCATCCTGATAAATCTCTTGGGTTTTAATTTTAAAAAGACCAATTTTTTTTTTTTTTTTTTTTTTTTTTTTTGTCTACACCACATGGCTTGTGGGATCTTAGTTCCCTGACGAGGGATTGAACCTGGGCCCTCAGCAGTGAAAGCACGGAGTCCTAACCACTGGACCACCAGGGAATTCCCCCTAATTTTTTTTTTAAATTTAGTTTTGGCTGCTTTGGGTCTTCCTTGCTGCACTCGGGCTTTCTCTAGGTGTGGCGAGCGGGGGGCTACTCTTTGTTCAGGTGCGCGGGTTTCTCATTGCGGTGGCTTCTCTTGTTGTGGTGCGTGGGCTTCAGTAGTTGTAGCATGCAGGCTCAGTAATTGTGGCTTCTGGGCTCTTGAGCACTGGCTCAGTAGTTGTGGCGCACGGGCTTAGTTGCTCCGTGGCACGTGGGATCTTCCCAGACCAGGGCTCGAACCCGTGTCCCCTGCATTGGCAGGCGGATTCTTAACCACTGTGCCACCAGGGAAGCCCTCATTTAAAATTAAGATGACTTGGGCTTCCCTGGTGGCGCAGTGGTTGAGAATCCGCCTGCCAATGCAAGGGGCACGGGTTCGAGCCCTGGTCCGGGAAGATCCCACGTGCCGCGGAGCAACTAAGCCTGTATATCACAACTACTGAGCCTGGGCTCTAGAGCCCGCGTGCCACAACTACTGAATCCCGCACGCCTAGAGCCCATGCTTGGCAACAAGAGAAGCCACCGCAATGAGAAGCCCGCACACCGCAACGAAGAGTAGCCCCCGCTCACCACAACTAGAGAAAGCCCGCGTGCAGCAATGAAGACCCAATGCAGCCAAAAATAAATAAAATAAATAAATTTATTTAAAAAAATTAAGATGACTCGAGGGAGCTCACTCACTGTCACCTTTTCTCTGATGCTTTCTCTTTCTGAAGCAGCACTACTAGTACCAAAAAAGGTATCTTCAGTCCCTGTTTGATTTTAATCTCTTTTAAGCTTATCCTTTGAACAACTGAAGGAAAATGGATTTTATACCCAGCAGTATTTTATCTGTTGGCAATTTCTGACTCCTTATTTTTGTTGACGCCTAAGCATCTGGCTTCCCTTGACCATTTCATCTTAAAAACTCCCCTTCTTAATTGGTATTTGTGATACTATGTTCTCTCTCTTTACCTTTCTTTTGAGCTCAAGTCATAGGTCCCTAAATGCCTAATAAGCATTACTGTTTTGTTCACGCATTAGCACATTTTACCATGTATATTCCCTTTCTGTCACTGCAGCATCCTTATTTGACTTTTTTTTCTTCTTTTATTTTTATAGTCTTGAAAGCTTAGAATAAATCTTCTTGGGCCTCTTTTTCTCCCTTGCCATTTCTTGCCTATTAAAATGACTGTGTAAAAAAAATCTCAGTTCTTTGAAAGTGATTTTAACAGTGTTTCAAGCCAGCCTGGAGGAAATGTGAACAATATGGAACAAACAAAAAAAATCAAAAAGAGGTAAGACATTTGAA
Source organism: Physeter macrocephalus (assembly GCF_002837175.3). NCBI lineage: Eukaryota > Metazoa > Chordata > Mammalia > Artiodactyla > Physeteridae > Physeter > Physeter macrocephalus. Next base: position 90,479,029 of record NC_041233.1, read on the forward strand.
TAATAAAAAGGTTTTGGAGGAAATCCTGTCTTTAATCCAGAAAGGGAAAATGTTACTGAGCTTCAGACGAGTTCTTAACAACAGTAGGGTTCTGTCGTTTGGCAAAGATGAGTCACTCCGTATCTATCTGCCCTCAGAGTTACAGAGATCCCTAGCACCCTGGCATCAGAAGACTGAATGTGCTGAGGAGGAGGACTTGCCTTCTTGGCTCCATATGTGCTTCCCCAGGTGGTCCTGTCCTCCTGCTGTAGCTTGAGAATGAGAAGCTGAGGTGAAGGTTTAAGCTACATTTGTGGACTGAAATGAAGCTGCCTGATGAGCCTACGCAAATGTGGACCGTATTTTTAAACTGCCTCATTACACCGGAGATCAGGACAAAAATTCCCATTTGAACATAGATTTTTCTTTCCTTGCTCAGTGAGCGTGTCCCGTTGGATTAGCTAGTCGTGGTGCCACCACAGACGCATCTGACAGAGCTAATTTAGTGCCCACTAACAGCTGCCACTACTTCTTTCACTTGGGCTATTTCCAGTATTTTCAGTAGCCTCCTAATTAGACATTCTGCTTCCCCTCTTGCTCCCTTCCAAAATATTCTCCGTGTAACAGCTAACGTGATCCTTTTAACACAGAAATTGGCCACGTATTACTTCTCTACCTAATCCTCTTCAGAGGCTTTCGGTGCACTTAGGATGAAACACTTAAATGTGGCTTACAAGGCCCTGGTGATGTAGCCTCCTCTCCACTTATCTTGTAACCTCTCTCTTCCTTGGGACAGTTAAGTCCATTGTAATGGCTTTTTTGAAGTTTCTACCTTTGTTTAACCTCAGGGACTTCACACATGCCACTCCTCTCCGGCATGGTCTTTCCCCCACTTTTTACTAGACTAACTCCTCTTTTGATTCAGATTATACTTTCTCAGAGAGGCCTTTCCTGACCTTCATATCATAGTTACATACAGACACACCATTATTTCTCTTTTTACATTTACATTGTATGAGTGTATGTTTGTGTTTGTTTAATGTCTGTCTCTTCTACCCAACTGTGAGCTCTTTGAGGTCAGGGATCCTATCTATCTGTTACAACATTGTATACCCAACTTCTAGAACAGTGCCTGGAAAGTCGTAGGCACTGCTGAATGAATGAATGATACTTGGGGTTTGGCATATGAGTCTGACTTATCATTTCCTCACCATTTTTACAGTTTCTTTTATTTAATAAAACTTTGGGGGCTTCCCTGGTGGCGCAGTGGTTGCACGTCCGCCTGCCGATGCAGGGGAACCGGGTTCGCACCCCGGTCTGGGAGGATCCCACATGCCGCGGAGCGGCTGGGCCCGTGAGCCATGGCCGCTGGGCCTGCGCGTCCGGAGCCTGTGCTCCGCAACGGGAGAGGCCACAACAGAGGGAGGCCCGCATACCACAAACAAACAAACAAACAAACAAACAAAAAAAACTTTGTTTTTATAGCAGCGTCTTAAACTGCTTGAATTAATTGAGAATTTTAAGTAACTTCTAGAATTAGCCATACTTTTTAAGTGGAATTAGAGCTAAGTTAATGGATATATTTCTCTTTTTTTAAGCCATCTAAACTAAATTCTGTTCTTTGACAAGAAAATTTTTTAAACCTTTTAAATTACAAAAGTAATTTGCTTTTTACAGAAAACACAAATAACATACAAGTATAGATCTTCCCTCACCGCTTCCCTAATCTCGTTCCTCAGAGATAACTACTCTTATCAATTTATTGTACAATGTATCACATATTTTTCAAGGCGTATACAGGCTATTTTAAAATAAAAAGTAGGAAGATTTTGATAGATGTGGATTACTGACATGAAATAATGTTGTAGTTACCATCCTTCTGCTTAGATTTTCTCACTTTGTGTATTTCTGTAGGATAGGTTCCTAAAATGTAATTGTTAAATTGAAGAGTGTACATATTTTGAATTTTGATAGATACTTCCAAATTGCCTCCTCAAAGGATTGTAGAAATCAATTTTTAAATAACGTATTTGTGGGTTTTATGATTAGAAAAGTAATGTGATGTTTATTCTAAGCAATTTGACAAATATAGAAAAGCACATCCAAGAAAATCACTTATTCCATCACCTAGTGGTATCCGTCTAGTCTTTTTTTTCTGTACACATAAGAAATTATTTTTCCAAGATTGGAATCACACTATACAAACTGCTTTTCAATTTGCTGTTTTCAAATAACATTATATTGTTATTTTTCTGTCATTTAAAAATTTATATTATTCCACTATCTATTTGTACTACAATTTATTTAACGAATTCTGTACTTTTGGACATCTAGACTAATGTCTAATTCTAACTCTCGCTCTTAAAAATAGCACTGGTGTGCATATCTTTGTGTGTATCTATCAGTATATGTATATATCAGTGCTTTTTCAGTATACACTTTTATAAGTGGATTTGCAGGGTCAGAGTCTGAAATTTAAGGCTTTTCATACATATTGCCAAATTGCTCTCTAGAAGAATTCCAAGTTACATCTTACTAGCAATCTCAGAGTGCCCATTTTTCTGCACTCTGATAGGTTAAAAAAAAAGAAAATCAACAAATTAAGAAATTAAGTTTTAAAAGTGATAGAGTAAGAAATGGGAGCTATAGCTATGGTGTAGAATGGACAATGGATGTTAAAGACACAGCATCATGTACTATGTAAGTTGTGTTTTTCCTCCTTACATTATTCAGCTAATAAATGTCCTTTATTCCCTTTGCTCTTTAGTTTTCTTTGACTCTTTGTGTGTGTCACTGTTCTTTGGTTTGCTGCCATTTTATTCTTTTCACCTAGAGACCAAATGAGAGGGTTGACACTGTATCAGAAAAACCAAGAGAAGATCCAGTACTGAAAGAGGAGCTCCCGGTGAGTGGCTTTAGTGAATACTGTCTAACCAAACATGGTGTGAGAAGGTGGAAGCAGAGTGATTAAATTAGAACACACATAGCATGTATTATTACTTCAGAAGCTATACTGAAATAAATCTTGGAGCTGGTTTAAAAGGTAGATATTTTTAGCGAATTATTTTCCTTTTCAAAACTATGACCACTTTTTATTAGATGTGAATTTTTGAGATGCCTTATCAATAATTCGGCAACAGAAACCATCAGTCCTCTTTTCAATATTTGGGGTGGGGCTTATCTTCCTCCTCTCTTCTTCCCTTTTGCTAGATACGGATAGCAGGCATCAGAGAAAAGTATGAGTGAAGTTTTTTATGACCTTCTCCTACAGGTTCAGCCGATGTTACCTTCTGTTCCAACAACAGAAGTGTCCGCTGGTGTTAAGTTCCAGGTTGGCGATCTTGTTTGGTCTAAGGTGGGAACCTATCCTTGGTGGCCTTGTATGGTTTCAAGTGATCCCCAGCTCGAGGTTCACACCAAAATTAACACAAGAGGTAAGAAAAGGCGTAAATGGACATTAGTAAAAAGTTGTGGCAAAAAAGTGAATCTAAAATGTTGTTTATGATATAATACATACATGATAATATAATCTGACACCCAAACACATATCAGTATCAGTTTTTAATGAACAGTGAAATAATTACGGTCATCTTAACTGGCAGAGAGCCTCTACAGCTGACATGGTCCTTGTTTTCCCTTAGAACACCCTATGTTTGTTTTATAATTTCTTTCACACTTCTTTTCTTAAAAAACCTTAATCTGACCTCCAAAAGCAAGCAGACCTATAGGTAATGAGATGTCGAATATGAGCGTGATAGACATTTGGGCCAAACTTTCTTTGAACGTTTTTATTTCATCTTTGACTCCTGTGGGTAGTAATTTTTTACTCAGACAAGTGCTTTTCATCCTGATAAATTTTGCAAGATGCCTTTTTCCTCCTTCTTTCCATTTTTTTTTTTGTTTTTTTTGGTGGGGGGGGGTTTGTTTTTAATTAAAAAAATTTTTTTTACTCCATTTTTGAATCTGTAAATTTACTGGGACATCATTTTAAATTCAATATGAAATAGAAGTATGGTTTGAAGCCAGCTACATGGCATAGAATCTTACCTTAGGAATGTTAATAAATGTTAAGAAAACATGTATTCTAACTTTACTCCTTTTCCAGAGTTTGACCAAAACCTGTAGAATAGATTCCTGAGATTTTACCATTTGGAATGGACTTGCTTAGTAGCCAGAGGAAGGTTGGAGTTTGGAATTTATTTCTGGATATTTGCTTTGCGAACTCACTTGTCGAGTCCCTTATTGTCTGTGACAACTTTGCACCTATTCCTTTTTCTCTCATTTTAAACTTTCTATCTTGATCCCTGTTCACTGTTATGAGGAGAAAAAATGTCTGGCAAGTCAGATTTGTGACGGGATCCGCCATATTTGTCAGATACAGAAGGCAATCATCTTGTCACTATAATCTGCTGATTAAAGGTTGGGGTGACTAGAATTATCAGTGGGGCAGAAGTTTAAAAAAAAACCCAACACTGTTGAATGTCCACTCCTGTGCAAGGCACAGTGTTAAACAATTCTCTTGTAGGACTTCCCTGGAGGTCCAATAGTTAAAACTCCACACTTCCAACGTGGGGGGCATGGGTTGGATCCCTGGTTGGGCAGCTAAGACCCCACGTGCTGCATGGCGTGGCCAAAAAATAAATTAAAAAAGAAACAATTCTCTTGTATATTTTCTTAAGCAGTCCTCATAGCAGCAACACTATGAAGTAGGAACTATTATCCTTATGTTTTGGATCTGGAAATAGAGTCTCAGAGAAATCTCAGTCCCTAACCTCCACTCTTAACTACTACTGTATAATAAAAGGAAAGTAATTGAATTCCCCTACTCATAATTTACAGAGACTGGGGGAGGCAGTCCTAGCCCCTTCATTTATATAGTAGGGCTGTTGGACTGTTAATCTCTTGAGTACCTTGCACATTTAATAATCTATGATTCTTGAATGGGAGAAGAAAGGGACAGCCTTCTTAGATAAAACAATACACAAGTCCCTGTCTGGGCCTCCAGAGCACTCTAAGGTATTACATCACGTGAGAGTTGTGGCTCTTCAGTTCTGTCCCCTTAGGAAACCATCCTTTTGAGATTATATAAAGAATTTCACATTTAATTACTCTATGAAAACTTACTAATTTCAGCTTTTTTTCTGGGATACAAATGAAAGCATAATCTATGCTTCATCTTGTATTCCAAAGGAAGTATTTAAATTTATTTTATGAATTAATCTGGTCTGGTCCTCCCTACTTCAGTGCTGGAAAAACTGATTTTGTTTGTATTGTTGAGGAAACCGAAATCTGAGAATTTAGGTTTGAAAAACGTACATGCTGATGATATTTTAAATTTTCTCTTTCCTGCAGTAGTTCTTAAAATAATAGCCTTCTTGAGATATGATTTACATGCCATAAAATTCACCCTTTTAAAGCCTGGAATTTAATGATGTTCAGTACGTTTCCAGAGTTGTGTGACCATTACCACAATCTAACTTTATCCCTTCTTTCATCAGCCCAAAAAAGAAATCCCGCATCCATTAGGAGTCACTTCCCATTCCCCCCTCCGCTCCCCAGCCCTAAGAAGCCGCTAATTACTTTTTGTCTCTATAGGTTTGCATTTTCTGGACATTTCATATAAATCTAATCATATAATATGTGGCCTTTTATGTCTGGTTTCTTTCACTGAGCATCATGTTTAGAAGTTCATCTGTGTAGTGGCATGTATCAGTACTTTGTCTCTTTTTATTGCCAAATAATATTTCATTGCATGGCTGTGCAGTGCAGTTTTAAATGAAGTAGTTTTTTGACAATTTTTCTAAAAACCAGAAACACAGTATAAAACTTGATTTTGTTGATTATGTTCCACACGAGATACCTGTGAAACATTTTGTGTTGCTTATTATCTAAACTACTTGGTAAAATTTGTCTTGAATTTTATATAGTAATCAATGGTTTCCATACTGTTATTAGTCAGTATTGTTATTAGTCAGATTCTCAGCATTGGAAAACGTATTTAACGGTTTTCACACTTACAGATACAATTATTTGAAGAGCACGTTGAAAGATGTTTGGATCACATGTCTATTTTGTTGTATTTCATTGTTTAGATCTCATTTTAAGTGTAAAAGTTAAAAATGAAATGCTCTTTCTGCTTATGACAATACAGTATATATGTTCAGAAGGCAAAGTTGCCCATAGTCTCATCCTCCAGATATGTAACAACTATTAAGAGTTCGGGAGTAATTCGGGGAGTTCCCTGACAGTCCAGTGGTTAGGAGTCTGTGCTCTCACTGCCGGGGGATCAAGGTTCAATCCCTGGTGGGGGAACTAAGATCCCACAAGCCTCGAGGTGCAGCCAAAAAAAAAAAAAGAGAGAGAGAGAGAAAAGAGAAAAAGAGTTTGCGAGTAATTCTTTTTCTCTTTGCATATTGTAGTTAATAGATTTGAAAATAAAGATCTTTAACTGAGAGTTTTAAATGTTATCACATTATACGTATTGTAACTTTTAATCCCAATATATTTTTTAAAATTTAAAACCGGACAGTTTTACCTCTATTATTTTTGTTATATAAAGATGTTTCCTCCACATTTTTCTGTTGGAAATTTAGCTCATTATTCAGAGACAGATGTGCTTGTTTCTCCATCTGTCAGGTCTTTGGGTTTTTATTTCACTCTTTTTTATAGTTTTCCAGCCAGCAGGAAACGAAGTGCCAACAAAGAGACAAATTGTTTGATTTGTTTCATCTGTAGTAAGTGATTTAATGGAGGAAGAAGTTGAAAATAAAGATTAAAATGAGATTATGTTATCCGTGAGTTATTGTTTTCATGTTTTTAACTATAATTCAGAGTCTTTTGGGATTATCTGTTTGGTTCTAAATAAGTAACTGACTTTTGGAAACAAATTATGTCCTGTGTTCTTTTTTTTATAGTCCTAATAAAATTTCATTGAGAACCAGTTAAGTCAAATCCTTTACGGAACATAGAAATACATACAATTCCAGCCGTTTCCAATAAATGGCTATATAACATTGGCGTAGGATCCCTGAATATCCCACTTTGATTTGTACCTGTAGGAGAGAAACAGTTCTTCTACAGCTTAACAATACAGAAGTGGGGTGCTCTGACCTATTTAGGGGCAGCAGCAGTGAAGTCAGAATTGAGTATGAATAACAAAGGATGATAGATGAGTTCAAGTAGCCAAAGGAGTAGATGAATAAGTGTTTACTCTTCACGTTTTGTATTTCAAACTCAGTCAAGAGAAGGCAGGGCATTATAAGATCAGACACAAATTAACCTGAGGACTTATGAGTAAAGTACACCTCTCAATTAAGTTATGCCGGGAAGTTGTAATAAGAGAGAAAATGGCCACTTTTACCTAAAACTCTACCTGCTGTGAAGGCTTTTGGTGCCAGATAATTGGAAGTGACATCAAAGATGAAAGAGGGTCAAATGACTCTAAGGGTTGAAGACTGACTTCTTGATGGGACCAGTAGGGTTGATGTCAATAACTGATCGTGACGTTCATAGAAGCACACGGCAGGATAAGTGAATACTGCTTGACAAGGTTTTAAGGTTTCACTACCTAGTCTTTACATGGAGGTAAAAGATACTACTCAGTTTTCTGGGAAGCAGTTTTGTGCATTTTTTCGTTCTGTTTTATTTTCTAACAAAAAAAATATCTGAGGGAAAAATGATGTAACAGAAATAGAACTGAAATGATGCCCCTTCCTTTCAAAACTAAGAAACTTCATGTAAAAGTTTCAGTTTCTACCATGGTGTTAGGGTATTAGTCTGAGTTTTATAGCCTTTGCCTGAGTTTAAAATCCTATCAAACTTTCTGAGCTCTTAAACATAAATAAAACAAACAATGGCACAAATATAAAATCTTGCCAGTTTAATAACTTTAAAAGCTAAAGAAAAAAATGAAAACTGGATTGTGTTTGTATTGATAAATTTGTTAATGGATGGCAGTAGCTAAACAGCAATCTAAATAGGAATAAGAATCTTATTCAAAGTGTTCTTCTCCCTGCCTTGATGTCTTCCTGGGGTTAAATTAATTAAGGTGTTTGGTGAAGCACTGTGATCAGTCTCCTCCAGTTAAGAGAAAGTGTTTTGTTATTTTCCCCTTGGTTAGTAACTACAGGAGCTAGAAATGCAGGAACAGTATAGTAAGACATTTAACTAAACCAAATGGGGTCTGTTCTTTCAAGCTGGACACCCATCCAAAGGCAGATTAGCTTTCCTGTGGATGCTGACACTGTTCATGTGACACGTTCATGAGAAGGGCGCGGCTTGCACAGAGCTTGCCAGCAGTGCTTCAGATCTGAGAGGCACAAGGTGGTCCCCAGCTAGCGTGAGTCACAGAGGAATAAGCTACTCCTGGGAACTGAGCAGTGGTCTGTGTTTCAGATCCTACTGTCAGTAGCCTTTAAAGGGTCAGGCAGTTGCCAATAATATTAGCTATTTTGGTGCTAAACGGAAAATAATCGGGGATTGCTGTCCACGGGAACCAACATGTACTCAGTGGGGATTTGGTTCACAGTTCCAATAAAAATAGCATGTTTTTGTGACCGAGAGAGCCGTGAAATAGGCACATTTAAAATTTTTAGAGCCTGTTTTCTTAAAAGCTGCAAAATGTTTCAAAATCAGTCAAAATACATAGAAAAGACAAACAAGCCTGGGAAAGTCAGCAATGGAAGAAGGAGGAATGGGAGCTGATGAGTCAAAACATTTGTACAGAATTTGAAGCACCAGGGATTCTTTACCTACCATATCAATACTCGATCCTGAGGGCTCAGAAATGGATGAGTGTTAAAGCCGAGGGTATGCAAAGAGACAAAAGCCATTTGTTCTAAGAATAATCACTGGATAATACCTTCTCAGGAACCAGCATTCCTGTCAAAAGCTTAGCAATTTTGCAGTATAGCACCCCTCCCCCTTTTTAAACAAGTAGAATGCTCTACTATTTAGTGAAAAGATCAACATCTAGACAGATGGAAGGAAAATATCTTACGGCTTCTTCACAGCAACCAACGCTTTATAGAGCATCGTCATTGCAAAGTAAGTAAAACACAAATCAAGGTTTACGAAGGTCAGTCAGAAAGGGTGGACTCAATCATAATATATTTACACACACAAGTCTCATTTCCTGATCTTACACTTATTCCAAGGAAGAAACAAATTTACATAAGTAGTTCCAAAACATACTAGCTTATTTGGAGAAAACAAACTTTTTTGTTAGCTTATCTAGAAATAACCTTCAAATCAGAATTTTCTTATAACAACCATCACATTTCAGAAGTTTTTGATTAAGATGTTGGATTGAGCCTGGATGCTCTACTAACAAAAAGAGGTAAATTTGAAAGTATGTTTATCTCTAGTTTAAGCATTGTGAATCTGAAAAATGGTGTTTAGGTCCCTAGCCCAGTTGGCAACTCTTTCAATTTTTGTCCTGGAAGCATATAGTTATATTTTTGTCCTGTTTCATAATCAACCACTTAGAGAAAGCAAAGGCATAAAAGTGTCATAAAAAAAATACTAAAGGGAAGAGGTGGATGTCAATATCCAGCGATAAGCATGTATTTATCTGCATTTAGTTTCTTTTAAACATTTTTAGAACTGTAACAGATGGTTATATTCATAAGCTTGAGTAAGAATACGACTGCCTCCAAGTTCTGAAATAAATGCATATATGCCTCAAAATACGGTACACATCACCTACCCTCCCTTTAGGAGAAACTGAAGTTAATTAAGATTTCCCTGGATATTTTAAAATAAAAGTAAATAATAAAAAGGAACTGAACTAAAGACATATTCTGAAAAAAAAAAAATCAACTAAATCAAGTACACAGTTTGACTCTATTGTTGCTTTAGCCCGGGTGTGATGTATAGAGAGGCTCATGCAGTGAGGGGACTCTCCTTTTACAGTTCAGATGCAGGGAACCTGGCTTTCGTGGGCACTAGGAGGTCAGCCAAGAGATGAATTGTTCCAGCTATTCCTTCAAAGAGGGAGAAGGGGGTGTCTGGTGTTCTGCATCTGTGTTCTCCATAATCTAAGCACCATTCAGCGAACTTACAGGCCCTGTACGGGTACTTCGCGTCCTGCGTGAGGTTGTGCAGCGACAGGAAGGCCGTAGGCATTCCCTGCAGCGCCGTGGCACAGCCCGTACCCCTTCTTCAGCGAGCCACACTGCCAGATCACATCAGCACACCGATAGGCATCACTGAGGGTCTGTTCCTCTTTGAACACCTTATAGGCCTGAATGAGCATGTAGATTACCCCAGGAGAACCGTGGCACCAACGGACTAGCAGGTCCCGAGTATTGTCCACACGAGGAGGGTAATTGCCGGAAGGGAATTTCAGCTGGCAGACGTAGTCTCCACTGGGCTTGACCAAACTGTGTAACTTCCCATGGCTCACTTGAAGGCTGGGCTGCCTCAGGTGCTAATAAATTCCTGCCAGGCCATGAGCAGCCCCGACATGGTATTCTTGGTACCATTCATACACCAGTGGAGTCTTTCTAGCTAGGTCTTCTCCAGAGGTTAAGACTGTTTCACAAATCTGCTGAATATGGCTTTGAGGAATCTTTTCCACTCCAGAGTTCTTCTTCACAAAGAGAAGAGCATAGATGTAGCCCATTCGACCATAGACCATTTCATTTGGAGCATATGGAGATCAGTCTTATTTAGGTGAATTAGCCGGGTGATGCGGTCTTCTGCCCGCTTCTCATTGTTCATCTTGTGATGCACCACAGCGACCACTGCCAGGGGGCCCCTGTCCCCGCAAAGGAAGGTGATGGAATGCTTGGTCAGATAGTTCAGACTTTGCTTTACATAGCCATGTGCCATCTGTAGGTAGGTAGGGTCCCCAAACACATCCTAGAGGTGTAAGTAAAGCACAGCAATACCTGCCCAGCCAGTGTAAACAGTGCTATCCCGAGTGTCTGCTGACTTTGGGCTTCTCTCCATTCGCTGAAGAAGCTCTCGAATCTTATTGTTCAGGCGTTGTGAGAACTCAGTAGTCGTCCCAGCAGAATCAGAGTAGCCTTCAGCCAGAGATTTGTTGTAATCGGTGTAAGGATTCCGGGAGGCCCTTTGCGCCATGGTGCCAGAAACGAGCCCCGCAGCCTCAGGACAAAACGAGAAGCGACGCTTTCACCTGTCCTGTGTTCTTGTAACCCTACTGCTTGTACCCACCACCCTGTCCTCCAAGCCTACCTATTGGTTGAGGCTATATTTTTGTTCTTGTCCTCCAAAACCCTTGGACTTTCAATAAACCTTCTTTGATTGATTACAATCAAATTTATGCTTGGCTCTTCTCAGATTAGATGGTGTGGAAAACCATGTTGTGTATGTTTCTCTTTTCTCACAGGCTCTTTTACATATGAAATTTTAATTTGGTTTAAAAATAATTCCTTAAGTAATCTCCCGTTAATGTCTAATAAAATTTAAAAATTTCAGATCCAAGATACAATCCTTTTCCTGTAACCCAGTCAGTTGAGTTGACGCTGATACCCATAGTTTCTGTCAGGATCTGCTTCTTGTCCTTCTCTCCGTACCTGCCTTATCTTGGATTCCCCAAGAGGACCAGTTTTCACATTTCTCTGTTGACCTGAGACATTTTCTTTACAGTGGTGTTTTTCAAACTGTTATTGGTAAAGGACTAGTTTTTTGCTCTTTTAAAAAAAATTTTCCAGTCCACCATGGACCAATGCTCCTGTAAAATACGATAAAATTAACTATTAGGGAAATGAAAGGCCTCCCCTTACAAAAAAAATACACGGTACAGGATCCCTGATCATGGGCCTAGATGTCACGCAATGTCAAATTATCATAGTTTCTAAACGCTCACTCTTACCTTCTCTGCTTGTTTTGTGGCAGACTGGCTTACCCTGGGAGCCACGCTCAGAGTAGCACCGCCAGAGAGCAGTGGTTCTCAGGTGTTTTGGTCCCAGAACCCCTTTTACCCTTAAAATTTGAGGTCTCTAAATGCTTTTGTTTACATAGGTTATATCTATTACTGTTTATGTTACTTTAGAAATTAAAGCTGAGAAAATTTTAAAATGTTTACCAATTCATTTTTAAAAAGCTACTCTATGTTATATTAATTCTGTTTTTATGATAAATATTTTCTCAAGCAAAAAAATTGAGAAGAATGGTATTTTTACATTTTTGCAAATCTCTTTAATGACTGGCTTAACCTAAGACACGAGATTCTTGTATCTGCTTCTACGTTCAGTCTGTTATGCTTTGTTGTTTTGGTTGAAGAAAATGAAGATAATCTGGCCTCACACAGATGTGTAGTTGGAAGAGGGAAGAGTATTTTAATAATAGCCTTTTCAGATAATTGTGGGTATATTTCTTTGATATTGCCCCCAAAACTCAGCAAGTGGTGGGGTAGTTGCAGTATGGAATCTGAAATCCTATCAGTAAACTTTTGTACTTGGTTTCTGTCTTGCACTTTGAATGGATCGTTTGCCTTTCATGACTTTGTAACATCATACATTGGCCATTTAAAAAATATTGCATGCATATCTTCCAAATGTTGACACATTCCTTTATAGATATTTTTAAAATCACATTCGTTGTCACCACTTACTTCATCAGAAAATTCTTAGATTATTTGGAAATTGGAAGACTCATAGGGGCAGATACTAGTTTATTTTGATTTTTCTTGGAAGATCAAATTTTCTTATTGGCAACAAATACTGTCAGCTGTTTTCCTTGAAGTGACAAACTTGCTTGTTCATTTTCGAGAAAATACCTGCCAAATTCTCAAGTTCAAATAACCATAGTTTTTCTCTTAGCCATGTTCCGTGAAGAAGTGGCCAGTTCACCTTGCAGTTCAATCACAGAAGTAGTTTCCCTCAAGGCAATCTTCATACCTGCAGCACGCAGAAGTGCTTTATGCACCCTTCCCATTTTGTCAGAAGGAATACTAGAAAGACGTGTTCAAGGGTTGAGATTTAGTAAAAGTAATTTTTACTGCTTCATCAAGGACATTAAGTAAAACTGGCTTTTTCGTTTGTTTGTTAACTGCCAGCGTATGGCTGTGAAGGATACGGCAGTAGTATAATTTGGTGTCATCACTGCCTTTATTTGTGCTGAGATGCCGGCAGTCTGACCCACCCTTGCTTTTGCCGTATTAAGTGCAAATGTCAACATCATGAAAAAGACAACATCTTGGTATTATTGCGAAGATGGTTTTGACCTTGCAGGGTCCCTGGGAGAGTCTCAGTAGCCTGTCCTCCCCTTAACCATCCCAGGTCTGTGCGCCACACTTTTATGTCATTAGCAAAGCAGTTTGACCAGCACTTGGCTTTTGAAAGTCCAAGAAAATACGGTATGCATTTTTTTGAAGGAAAAATTATTGATACCCAGATTTGTTTGTAAAAAGGTTTGAGGCCAGTCAAAACAAATTGTGTAACCAAGGTTAACAAATCTGACAATTAGCAGAATTTCTGATTTTTTTTTTCCTCTTAAAACTTGCTGTACTAAGTTTAATTGTTTGGGGTGATTTTTACAGTAACAATTGTGTTATTGGTAGATGTTGGATTACATCTTTGGACAATCTGAAAATTACACGTTTTAATAGGAGTAAACTAGGGAACCTGGCTTAGGTCCACATTTTTGGCAAAGTATCTGTGGCTGCTTATGCCCTGAAATGGCTAATAAGAATTTTTACTTACAGGTGCCCGGGAATATCACGTCCAGTTTTTTAGCAACCAGCCAGAGAGGGCGTGGGTTCACGAAAAGCGGGTCCGAGAGTACAAAGGTCACAAACAGTATGAAGAACTACTGGCCGAGGCGACCAGACAAGCCAGCAATCACTCGGAGAAACAGAAGGTGACTGATGACATAGGAACATGGTCAATTGAATGTGGACTTTAAAGGACTTAATAATTTAGTAGAGCTTTTCATACTTGAATTCAGGCAATTAGAATAACTTATTTTAGTCCTCTAAGTTCAATTTTAATAATTCATTGTAAGTGTGTCAATAAATTTTATATGTCATATAAACAACATTATAGTCCTACTGAAAACTTTATCTGCTTAATACAATTTTGGATTCTATTTTGAATTGAATTCAAATGTACGTAGTCTAGTAGATGCTAGTGAAATGTGGATTTTATCAGATTTTTATGTTTTTTCCTATTTCAACATTTTCCCCTAATTCCCCTTTATTCTTATTTAGCAAAATTGTTTTATGAAAGTAAGGTTTTAAAAATATTTAGTACTTACTCTGAGACAGGCACTGTTTTTAAGCATTTTATATATGTATTAATCCATTTAATCTTCATTACAACTTCGGTGAGGTAGATAGTATTATTCCTGTTTCTGCAGATGAAGAAATTGAGGCACAGAAAGCTTAAGTAGCAGGTTCAACCAAGGTCACACTAGTGATGGACCCAAAGATGTTTGTTGTGGTGGTGGACATACTAGAATTTTGACATGAATTCTTGATAATCTGTCTGGTCGAGATTTTTAAACTCAACTAATTTAATGTGGGCCTGTGGTGATTCAGAAATTTGTCATATTTTCACTCTAAGCTAAATATTTTCACAGAGGATTTTGATTACTTTTATCAAACTTAACACTTCACAGATTTAAGTAACAGTGTTTGACATATACTGTACTGTCTCCTTGTTTCGTTAGCTAATTTCTGGCTACCTCGGTCTAACCCCCTGGATAATTCCTAATTGCTTTGCTCATCTCACATACCTTTATTCAAAATTTTCTTACCTGTTTTGCCAATCCAAAGTCTTCTGATCAGGACTATGGAAACTGTGATGCAGGTTTATTTTTCCTCTCATACGATCCTGTTTTCTTGTGTCGTATCAATTTCCATGTGTTCCTCGGGGCTCTCCTTTCTCTGCATTCTGCCACTGTTTGCATTCTGGCACAGGCTGGCCGCTCAGCTCCAAATGCTGGCTCTGTGCCACTTACTTAGCTTTGCTGTGGTCTGTGTGGCATCCCTGAGCTTTAGGGTGTCGTCTTTAATGTTAGTGTTTTATTGGCCCCTGAAAGGAATCCTTTCTGTAATCTTTCTTCTCTCTGCCATCATCATTGCCAGCTTTTTAGGAATGTTACATGAGGAGGACGACTCCCTCTTGGAGGGACTTGTCCAGCAGAGTGGGCGACAAAGGAGGGTTTACTGTAAGAGTGGACCTGCATGTCCTCGATAGCAGCGCTGATTCAGCAAAGTCATGGAGTTAGAACATTTCCCTTGTTTGACTGCAGACCCTGAAGATGTTTATGCATACCTGGAAAGATGATAAGACCACGTGGGAAATACGTGTTGGTTTAACTGTCCCTGTTAGATTAAAGCATGTTCCATAATGCCTGTATCTTTCTTTACAGATTCGGAAACCCCGGCCTCAGAGAGAACGTGCTCAGTGGGATATCGGCATTGCCCACGCAGAGAAAGCGTTGAAAATGAGCCGGGAGGAAAGAATCGAACAGTATACTTTTATCTACATTGATAAACAGCCTGAGGAGGCTTTATCCCAAGCAAAAAAGAATGTTGCCTCCAAAGCCGAAGTTAAAAAAACCCGAAGGCCAAGATCAGTGCTGAATACTCAGCCAGAACAGACCAGTGCAGGCGAGACGGCCTCCTCACTATCAGGTACTGAAATTCGGAGACACAGCCAGAGGCGGCACACGAGCGTGGAAGAGGACGAACCACCTCCCGTTAAAGTAGCCTGGAAAACGGCAGCTGCGAGGAAATCCTTACCAGCTTCCATCACAATGCACAAAGGGAGCCTGGATCTGCAGAAGTGTAACATGTCTCCAGTTGTGAAAATTGAACAAGTGTTCGCTCTTCAGAATGCTACAGGAGATGGGAAATTTATCGATCAGTTTGTTTATTCAACGAAGGTACCTCCTTTTTTCATGGGTTTTTTGGGGGAACCTAGGTATCTAGTAAGTAGTCAACCTTGGCATTTAAAAAAAAAAAACCCCAAACAACACAAGGTCATAATTTGAATACCCTGTGTATTCACTGCACTTGAAATGTACAGTCAGTTTACTCTGTTTAAGATGGGGGCAAAAAAGACATAGGCAAAAAAGCTTTGTTTTTCTTCTTTTTTTTCCTCTCTTTTGTAATATCCCCATCTGTACTAGATTAATCTTGAGCTGTGCAGCCAAAATTGAGCTGTGCTCCCTAAAATCATGGAAAAAAAACTGGGCACTTTGCCTGTTTCTGGTTTGTGAGGTTAGTTTTTCTTAGTTGCAAAGTATGCTTCTTATTAAATCATTTCTGTCAGTTATCTGAATTAACCATTGTAATCATTATACCTGTTGCTCTGTTTGGTTGCACCAGCAATTTTGTTTGGCTCATGTTGACCTGGGATAGCTAATACATTTTAGAGAAATACCAGAATTGTGTTTGTTCTGTCACAATGAACTGTGGTGACAGCTTGTGTAATGGGGTGAAAGTAGCCTCTTCAAACGGAATGCCTCCCTCAGACAGCCCTGGGCCTCCATTTAGGGCACTTATACTTTAGCTTGAAGACTTTAAAAACTCTTTTACAACATTTGTAATTTCTATTCCATGTACCTCTTCACTACCTTTCCAGCCGACACCACAGCTGTGGGCTTGTGAATCCAAATTTAGTGGCACCTCATGGATGTGTGCTATTTTTAAAGAATTCTGTGCTTATTTCCTAACGTTGTCATATGCACATTAAAATAAATATAGGTACGCCTCATCAGTGATATATTTTCCTAAAGAAAAGCATAAGGGTCCTCTGTTAACCTGTTTCTGCCTATAGGTTCAACTGATTTCAGTAAGGCGAAGCTCCTTGGGAAAACTTAACTTACAGTCCCCACTTGGTTCTGTTGACAGCTTTGACTAGCAAGTAAATACTTTGCATCTTTTTCAAATGCGAATTGGCTTCATTCTTGGAGCTGTTTTTTATCTGCTTTTGGATACACAAATCAAACTTTGTCCCGTCCCCCGCCCCCCACCCCCACCCCCGCCGCCGCCCCAGAGAGTTCTATTTAAATCAAATTTGAGATAAAACTGACCTTTTAAGAATGAAAGCTTTAAAAATACATATACTATATTTATAAATCACTCCTTTATTTCACAGCATTAAAAATACCTAAAATGAGACAGAACTGTAATTGTCCCTGCCTTCTCTCTGTTCCAAATTGCTTATGGGGTGCACATTTTCATCATACTTGTGTAATCTAAGGATATCCTTGTCTTTCAAAGATGTGTTGATATTTTTATCTGTAGTAGGGTACTTTACCACATGAAAATGACTATAGTTCTCTTACTGTGATATGGGTAAAGGGAGAGACTATTCAGACCAGAAAATATTTTGGTTTTGACAGAAAATTAGATGATACAGGTTTATTTTTTAGTGATATTCATCATCTGGACTTAGAAAACAGGTTTTTTTCCCCCCACATAGTCTCATTGTACATTTTAGAATACATCCTGATGACTTAATAAAATTGTTCTGATAATGGCTAAGATAATAAATTAACTGCAGTCAAAGACCATATAAAATCCAAGCACATTATGATGGTCTTAAGGCATCTTTATAAGCCAATGATGCCATTTGCCTGGTAATCACCTATTTTTTAATTTGCCTTATTTTGAAGGGAATTGGTAACAAAACAGAAATAAGTGTCAGGGGACAAGACAGACTTATAATTTCTACACCAAACCAGAGGAATGAAAAGGCAACTCAGAATATGTCATCTCCTGAAACAACATCTGGTCCTGCAGGTGGGTATGAATGTAGAGTACATTCCCATTTGAGTTCTTGGTTCTGCTTGACTGTCACATGGCAGCTTTGTTCCTAAGAAACCTTTAGTTATCAAAATCAAATTATATTTAAAAAATGAAATTATAAAAGCAATTATTTTAATAGGAAAGAATGGTTTAGGGGCCAGAGGGCTTTATTGATAGTAATAGTAATAGTTATTTTTCCTACAGGAATTTAAATAATAGGATTCTATAATGAAAAGATTATAGTTATACAGTCTGTACATATCTGACTAGAAGCACCATTTGATGATCTCTCTATATGAGAATAACAGCTTTAATTTTCCAGCAGTATTAACACATTCTTACTGTTTCCTCCTTTATCCCCTGTTGGACACAAATTGGTAGATGCCCACACTCTTTCCATTATTCTTAGGTGTGCTAGATGTCAGCAGTTGAGGGGCTCGGGCCTAGCTCTCTTATAATCTTCTCTGATTAACAGATACCATGAGTTGAAAATCAAGCTACATTATTGTCGCTCAAAGAAGAAATGCCTGTATTTAGTAAGATCGTGCCTTTGGAATAGGCAAAGTAATTTTTATTAAGAGACTGACTTACTAAGGATCTTATAGAAGCTTAATTGAGTGTCTGGTGGGTTTGGTTTATATAACAGTATTACTGCTGCATACAGCCGTCAAGAAAAGAGTTAGATACCAACTAACTTGGTCATATGAAATCTTAGGAGGAAGGAGTTTGTTTCAATTTGTTCTTTAAAATTTTTTTGGGGAATCTAAGAAGTGACCAAATAATTTTCTAGAAGGATTAAAGTCTTAAGACCCAAGGTAGTAATCTTGGATCAGTAGTAACTCAGGCAAACCTGTAATTGAGTAGCACTAAGGGGTAAGTATTTTTTGTAAGGGATATTTTGAGTAAGATTCTTCTTATTATAAAAGCTAAATACAAACAATCATTATTCAGGAAAGTTCATTATTCAGGAAAGAACTTGCAGCCCTTTATTTTCAAGAAAGGACTGCAGGATGGGGAGAGGTGTTGCCATGTATGGGACAGGGCATAGTAGATAGAATGCCTTTATTCAACAATGAGTTGGGAAAGGAAGCTGCAGTAGCGTAAGGAGGGAGTAGCAAAGTCCAGAACCAGATTTGCAACTTGTTATCACTTGAAAATACTGTATAAAAAATGAAATTATAATGAAGCAATGAATAATGGACTTAGAAGATTTTGCATTAATTAGCCATAATTGAAAATGTTTGTTACCTTCCTTGATACCACAAGACTCTTGGCCTCAGTGCTCTGTAGTTAGGTCTGCCAGTTTTGTCATCTTTCTTTACACTAAACTGTTAGTAATTTGTCTGAATGTAAGTGTGATATTTAGACTAGGAGGATCATTATTTAAACATCTGCATTCTCCGAACTAGGGAGAAAGTAAATTCTTCATAGGATATTAGATTGATCTTAAATATTAAACTTTTACTTTTAATGGAGATTGTTTTTTCTGCCCCTCAGCTACTGAACATTTTATCTTCATGTAGTCTTTCCATTTCACTTTAAGTTCTGCTATGAATTTTCTTCTTTTATTTTTTTTTTTTCTCTAGTGAAAGCTAAAGGTGGAAAGTTATAATTTATATCAAGAAAAAGCCCTGTTCCTTCCTCAGGCAGACATAGTGTAATGAGATTGTAAATTAATGTTGCAGTCTTAATTTATTAGGGATGAGCGCTCTAAAGCTTTGACCTTGGTTTAAATTTGGTTACCAGCTGTAGTTGATAAGCATATTTTATCTTTTTACATGACCATTTTGTTCCTTGTGAAAATAACTTCAGTTGTTGAAAAGTCAGAAAGAGACCCGATCTCCCTTCAGAAACCAATTGCACCATTATCTCATTTGGTGTTAACTACTCATGGAGAATTCTCCAGCCTTTTCTTAGTAAATTTAGGTGCTACATAGGATGTGTGACACTGCTACGTTTCTATGGTTTGAGGAGTTGTGTCTGCATTTCTAGCAGATTTCTAAGCTATTTTCCAAATCCAGAGATGCTCACTTCTCCTCTCTTAGAACATAAACATAATACTTTTTAGTGTCTTTAAATGTAGTAGAATGTATATGTTCTTCAGGTAGCTTTCAGAATAATTTTAAGGAGTCACCACATTGCCTTATCTTTATAAGACAGTAGAGCAAATATCATTTGCCCTTGCTAGAACAATTTTGTCGTCATTCTCAAAACACAGTTTTTTGTTTGTTTGTTTGTTTTACGCAGTTCTGTTTTCATTTTCCTCTTCCCTGGTAGGTCTTGAGTGTTGATGACTATACTGAAATATGGATCTCTGGAATACTCAGGTGTCTGTGAGGGTAGGATACCTGTTGTCTTAGTTAACATTTTCATCACTGTAAGGAGAAGAGTGAGAATAAAGGACACCTTCATTTTGTGAATTCTCTGCTAGAAATTAAGCACAGCTCAGAAACAATACATTATCATCAAACTACCTACTCCTTCCCCCCCCAAAAGTAGTGGGATCCTTCTTTGTTTGGCTTTGAACAAAGGTGAGGAAAGCCCTTTCCACATAGACAAGATCAATGAAACCAGAAAATATACAGGTGATATGGAACACTTCATTGAGGTAGCTTCTGCAAGGTGATTATTATCTAGCAAGGACCGTTTAGGTGGTCCAAGCACTGAAAAGATGGAGAACAGCTGTGCTGAAGGTATCATTCCTTCTTTGGGTCACAGAATGAATCATTCTGTGATTCATTCCTGACTTAGTGTTTCTTCACATTGCGGCCTTCAATCTTAAGTTTTATCCTTTCCAAAATGGCGTCCATGTGAGTTTTCTTTCAAAGAATTTTACTGTTTAAAAATCTTCATAGTTTCTTTTTTTTCACCATTTAATATTAAATAGCTTGATAATTTGTTTCACCTAGTTTTCCATGACTAATTATTTCTAAATTATACAAGTCCCTTGATAGTCAAATTAATGATTCAGTTTTTTTTCTTTTTTTTTTTTTAATGATTCAGTTTTAGTCCCATTTTTGTACCTTTCCTGCTTTTTTCCCTTTGGTTGTTAATGATATAGCGGTAGCAAAACCAGTACCTAGCACTGTTAAGCATTTTACGTGTAGAATTAATTTATTTGTTAAAATGCAAAATACATAGTACAGATTGAATTTTGAACCATTACTTCCTAATGTCAACTGAGAATAAAATCATTTTCATCCATCCCCTCAGTCCCTTCATCCCTTCAATTATTATTACCTAAATGTGTTTATCTGCTGTTTTGGTTTGACTTTACAATTTTTAAAAATCCAATCCCTCTTTATCTGTATATTTCAGAGTGCGTTGTGACTCCTGGTCTCAACCCATCAGCTTTTACAATTTGATCTATACAATTTTTTTATGTACTCCCAAGTGTTTAATAGTTTTTTAATGAGTTATAGTTAAAAGACCAAAAGTAATGGATAAGAAAAGGAAGGAATTTGGTCAGATCTTAGTTACTAGAATGTCGGTTACTCAAGTGAGGTTTTATTGTCTGTTCGTTTGAATTATCTTTTAGGCTCAGTAGAAAAGAAGCAACAGAGAAGATCCATTAGAACCCGTTCCGAATCAGAGAAATCCACTGAGGTCGTGCCAAAGAAGAAGATCAAAAAGGAGCAGGTTGGCTTCCCACATGTAGAGGGTTAACCGTCGTATTTGTGAGTGTTGTGGCTTATGCTGGTGTCTTAAAAGAAAGAGAGACTCCCCCAGCACTGGCTTTCCTTTCCGGACTACCTAATGCTTCTGTCCTGGTGAACCCAGTGCCCAGTCCTAATACAACCATCCCTGTGATGCTGCTGCAAGCATTTTCACAGAAAACAGTCAGGCTTCGGGAGATGGGAAGCCAGTGGTACAAGACTTTTAAAGAATTCCTCACATTGATTTTGACATTTCAGTTATGAGCAATATGATTTCATGTTTTTGTGATTTTTATTTGGAACCATCATTGAGTTCCCTTTTTTTTTTTTAATTTTAATTTTTGGTTTAAGCTGCTGGTATATATTATTTTTATTTTTTAGACAGACCAAATTAATTTAACTATAAGAGTTTTATTTAAGAATCAGATAATCATAGATGATCTGGTTCTTCTGTTGGTATCACAGATTTTTTGGAATGTTATTTTCCCAGTGGAATGGCACTCACCTGTTACTGGGTTATCAGATACACACTATTTACTTAAAAAAAAGGAGGGGCATTTTGACTGAAGGGTATTCAGCCAGTGTAATCAATACAGCAATAAGCATATTAAATTACCTTTTCAAAGAAATTTTTAGAAATCGTTAACTCCTTTAACTTAAATTCACAGTCAGAATTTTTCTTAATTTGTTAAAGTGAAAGAATATCCAGTTTTATACCCAGACAGCTGCTACTAAACAAAAAGAATTGTGAATAGTATTAGTTCCAATAAGCTTTATATTTTTAAAACCACTTAAATATGGAAGAATGTGAAGTTTTCTATTTAAATTATTTCCTTCAGAATTTTAAACTTCCAAACTTAAGAGGTGATTTTGTGGGTACTCTATGATATCATCAGACATGTAAAACAATTTTCCAAGAAATAGTTAACAAAAATTTAAATAATATACTAATTTGTCATTCATTTATCATAATTAGATTTCATACTTAGGAAATTATATTCCAAAAAATCTTTCTAACCTCTTGCAGATCTCCAGTATTCCTTCCCAAAATGAAGTTGTGATTTTGCCAGCTGGTTCCCAAATTCAGTCTGTGACCAGTCAGTCTAAAATTAATAAGGAGAATGAGTACAAAAAATGGGATGGATTGTTAATGCCACTGTGTTTATAGTTAGTAGTAAAACAATACCAGTGATTGTTTAGAAGATTTTATATTTGTATTACTAATTGTATCTTATAAAAGCACTTCTGTTGTATGTTTTTTTTACTTGTTGTAAAAGAAATAAAAAATTTTTTAAAAGCTTAGAATAATCCTTAAATATTTACAAAATGTGTTGCAACATGCATATTTCACCACATCTCAGAGAAACATAAAATCCAATTCATAGCTTAAGCAGGAACTCCTCCAAACGGCATCCTTTCTTTAATTCCAACGGTTCAATCCTCAAATTACCACGTGTTTTACATAAACATTGGCAGAATAACTTCTGATCTCGCTCTCCTAATGTAGGATCAAGACACTGTTCATAAGACACTCAAGAAAGTGCTTTTGCAATATCACAAACTTATTTTCTTAAGTTTGTACTAGCAGCAAAAGTATTGAGCTTCCAGCTGTATGGAGCACTGTAGCACTCTCTACAGAGAGGGTCCTGATTCCCAGCAACTTAGATGTGAGTGCAGGCGCGGAGGGGTCTTAAAGTGGCGTGAGTTACATTAACCTGAGTATCATAGTAAGTAAAAATTTATCCTAACGTCTTTGGGGTGGGAGGGGTTTATAGCAACATCGGGGCTGGTTGCAGAAACAACCCCTCTCCTGCCTCCCAGACACTGAGGAAAGTATTTGTGTTCTTTTCATATACCAAGGGAATGGTGGGAAAGGTCCTTGCTCAAAAGCATGTGGCTGTGTGTTGTCACTTGGCATCCAGCACAGGCAGCTAGGATTTAAACCCTCCCTGACCCTGAGACAGAGAACTTTACCAGAAAATGGGACCGAGTCCAGATTTCAGATACATTAATCGCTCATCGTTACTTAGATTGATCGAAGTATTATTTTTTTCTCTCTGTTAATTAAGTGAAAAAAATTCCCCATTAATGCTGTATTTTTCTGTCCAAACAGGTTGAAACAGTTCCTCAGGCTACAGTGAAGACTGGATTACAAAAAGGTGAGTTATTATAATGTTGCTCTGCATTTCCTTGATTAAAACCAATTTTAAAGAATTATTTGTACTTCATGTATTTTTGTGTGTCTCTGTAAATCACTTGTCGCTCTTCAGTCGATAATTTGTGTGAAATTGAAGTACTCCCCTGTTCGTGTGTGTGCGCGCATGCGTGCGTGTGTGTCTTTTAGAATTGATCTTACTCTGTGCCTCCATGTGAAAAGTCTTACTTGTTTTGGTAAATTGGAGAACACCACGTAGGCTTGATACTGTTTCCAACTTTTCTCCATAAGATTCTGGGGTTTCACTGGTTTATAAACTAGGGATGTGACGAATCCACTTTTTTTGGTATTCGACTGAATACCGAATAGTAGCTATGTCAATAGTGGTCAAACATGGACTATGACAAATCAGACAAGACAACCTGATTGAAAAAAAAAAAATCTTGCCACGTTTATTTTTACAGTGCTGTAAAATCTTCTTTTTGTAGATTAAAATGATTCGTAGCATATTTATGGCCATTATTTGATGACCTTATGCAGAATCTATTTGAGATATGCACAAAGTTTAAGAAACCTTAAACTTAAGTCTGTACTTTTCTGTGTGCAATTTGACTACAGTACAAACTCCATAGCATGATTCGTGCGTTTTTGGTGAGATCAGACTGTATTTAATACCTGTAGTTTACTCTGGGCAAATTGCATTATTTAAAAAAAAAAAAAAAAAAAACACCAGCCTCTCTGCATTCTCGGGGAGAAGTCTGCAGCGATGGTCTCCGTGGAGATCCTCAGCAGAACTGAACAGCCTCTCGGAGGGAACACTGCTTGGCGGAGCTCCAAGAAAAGACATCGCGATCGCTGCGAGATTAGGAGGCCTGATTGCGTTGTGTTTCCACCATTCCACAGGGTCGGCGGACCGGGGAGTGCAGGGCTCTGTCAGATTCAGTGACAGCTCCGTCTCCGCAGCGAGTGAGGAAACTGTGGACTGAGATTCCTGTACAATTTCATCCCAGAAACTCCAGACTTGTAGTCTCCATGCAAGATTTCTTTGTCGGCGGCTCGATAAACAGTTTCTTTGTTTTCAATTTTGATTTTGCCAATCATCATTATTGGCATTTTCCTGCCTGGTTTCTTTTTCAAGACTCTGAACAATTGCTTTAACATTCAAATGATTTTTTTTTTTTCTTTTCTTTTTTTTTTTTTTTTTTTTTTTTGTCTGAGCTGGATGGGTACAGCTTAAATCATGGGTCCAGCCTAAAAACACCACCGTTTAACTTACACTGATCAATTTCAACATGGACTGTTTTTGGGTTTTTTTGGTTTTGTTTTTTTTTTTTTTTAATAAAGCGTCATTAATGCACATCTGCAGGGTTTTGCCAAACAGCCCAAACTGTATACATTACAATCATTAAAAGCTCTTATTTTTTTTAACATTAGTGCCGTTATCATGGAGAACAGCGTGGTGGCTGCCTTTGGCAGCCTGTCCTTTTTCTAGCATTTTCAGAAACTCATCGGAAATGGCGGTACCTGTGTTTCCCTTCGAAAGCCTCTCAGTACAGCACTCCTGTTCCTCTGTTAAAACTCCTTGTTAATCCAGTGATCTTTTAGGCCAAGGAAATATTTTGTGGTGGTGTTCTGGGTCCATACACCAGCAATGAAGGAGATAGATTTGTGTACTTGTGTTTTTTAATCAGCGTTAACACGGGCAGGCACCCTCATTTGTAGATGTAAGGAAACATTCAGTGAAAACCTTGTAGGATGGGATGTGATAACGAGGTTTCCAGTAACCTGAGCAGTCCAACGAGGTGCACATCCTCCTCCACAGACCGTGGCCACACACCAAGTGCTGCTCCCGTTCAGCCTTTGCGGATCTTCATGGCCTCGGGAGACCTGTTTCTCCATGGTCTCTTCTGGACTGCACACTTCCACCATAGCTTGCTGGGCTGATGTAGATGTCTGTTTGTTGTATGGAAATTTTGGGGGAAAAAAAAAAAATCCAAAACACAAACTGTGGGTTGAAATATTAACCGTCTCCTTGGTTCCTTGGTATTCACCGTGCCTGATCTGCACATTTCATCGTGGCTGTTTCTGTATAGCCTATACTGCATTAGCCCAAGAGATTGTTGCTTTGTAACTTTTTGCACTATTGTTTTGGCTGGATTTGTATTACACACCGTTTTAAAAAAAAAATTCCACACTATTCTCTGCCTTTTTTTTTTTTTTTTTTTTTTTTCATATTTATTCCTTCCCTCACCAAGTCCACACAGAGGCCTCTCATCCAGCTCTTCGTGATTTGGCTGCACTTGAACATTGTCTGTTTACAGCCCTCAGCACTGTGCCTCCTAGATGGCATGACGTATGTAGCTGTGCTGCAGCACTTGTAATGGTCACAGTAAATGCCCTTCACCCAGGAAGGCTCAGATGAACAATTGTGAACATCCAGGATTTATCTGGGGGGCAATAATCAACTGAATTGCAAAATTCGGGGGAAAATGGCACTATCCGTGTACGAATCGAATACAAATCAAAGATTTGTCACATCCCTAATAAAAACAAGATGGAGGTGTCTCTGCGACCATATTTGTAAGCTACACAGTGTGTTGGGTTTTATGTCTTCCCCCTCCAAATTGAATGGTTCTTTGGATTGCTCCAAATCGATCAGCTGTCCTACAGTTTTGATAGAATTGGTTTTTAGGTTGGAACTTGGGCTCTGTTGCCCGAAAATAGCTTTAGAGCAGGAGCACGGAATTAAGTGTTTTAATAGAGCGGTTGTAAATTACATCACTCACCATCAGGAAGGTCAGAAGCTTATGAAATTTCGACTCGTGACTTCAGTGTTACAAAGAGAGCTATGCTTTTTTTCACACTACAGATGAGTTTGGGGAAAGAAAATATTCTCCCACAAAAAAATTAAAACAACAAACTTTAAGTACTATTTTAGGATTAATTTCGGTGTGTTGTATTAAGGTGCCAGCGAGATTTCAGATTCCTGTAAACCTCTAAAGAAAAGGAGCCGCGCCTCAACTGATGTAGAAATGGCTAGTTCCACGTACAGAGACACGTCTGACTCCGATTCCAGAGGACTGAGTGACCTGCAGGTAAATATGTCCCAGGGTCTGGGCGCAGTGTTGTCTCGCTTTGCCAAACCAAGCAACCAAGTAATGCTTTGCCTGACTTTTTCGGCGAGAACAGGGAATTTTTTAAAAAAATGCTGGTAGTAAAGAAATCATTTTGGTCATTTTGTAACTTACGGGTCTCTTAATTTTGCTGATCTCTTACATAACAGGAGTGTGGTTTTTTAATTGTAACAGTTTCTCTCAAAACACCAGACATTGGGTATCCAGGGGTTTTAGAAAGAAAGGAGGAACAGGTTGTGTGAAGGTTTCTTTGAGCAAGTCTTACTAGGATTTTCGTAGCACCTAATTTTGAGTAAACTTTTGTTTTTCTTAAAAATGTGTTCTGTTTTCCATGTAGGTGGGCTTTGGAAAGCAAGTCGATAGCCCTTCAGCTACTGCAGATGCAGATGTTTCTGATGTGCAGTCCGTGGATTCAAGTTTGTCAAGAAGAGGCACTGGAATGAGTAGAAAGGACACTGTATGTCAGGTAGGCAGGCAGCCTGTCCTGCAGCTTGAAACAAAGGCTGTAATACCCTGCCGGTGATACCCTTCCCTCCTGTTGGTGAGGGTAGTATCTTTCTAAGTTATGATACTACTTTCAAGCTACAGATCTAAAAGCCACTTCTGGCTCTTTTCTTCCCTTTCGGAGTTGGAATACTTATTATTCACATGTAAGTGCCAGTCTTCATTGTGATACTCCCTTATTAATTGGAAGTAAATGGCAGATGGATGACTTCAAAAACATCTTCTTAAATTGAAGTTGGTATTAAAGTTTTTAATGTATATTTACCCTTTTTGAAAAATACTGCTTTGCACTGTGAAGAAAAGTTAAAGTATTCAGATTCCAAAGAAGGAATCATAAAAGATCAAGTATGACTGTTAAAACTTTATACATATTGGGTCTGGAAATAGTTATCTGGTTCAGTGGTCCTAAAAGTAAGGGCCAAGGACCAGCAGCATTGGCATTGTCAGGATGCTTATTGGAAATGCAAATTCTCGAGCCCCACCCGAGACCCACCGCATCAGGAACTGTGGAGCCAGTAATCTGTGTCTTCACAGACCCCGCAGTGGTCCTGATGCCTGCTACAGTTTGAGAACAGCTGGGGTTTTTCTGCCATGTTACAGATCTGTGAAAGCTCGGGGGATTCTCTGATTCCTTGTGAGGGAGAGTGCTGCAAACACTTTCACCTGGAGTGCCTGGGATTGACATCATTCCCTGATGGAAAGTTCATCTGCGTCGAATGTAAAACTGGTGAGCGTCCTGGCAGATGTGAGAAGATGGGGGTGAGGGTGGAGAACGTGCAGTGCCCGCATCTCCCATGACATCACACTCTCTTACCATGTTTATGTAGCTCGTATCTCCTCTCCCATAGCTATTCCAACAAATTAAGACCATCCAGTGATTAGGCTTCCTGAGATCAAAAGAGCAGTTCGTAATATTATTGTCAGATTTCCTCCCACTAGTGCCTTTACTGTAAAATCTGTCAAATCATCGAGATGTATTTATGTTTTATCTAAAGAGCTATTCAAAGTCTGTAGAGCGAATTATATTTCAGGTGGGTTTGAGATTTTTGTGCTCAATAAATTGGTTTAAAATCCCTTGACTTTATAGACCAGAATAAGTGTCCATCACAGACTATAACCACGGGGATTGTATTTTTAGTGGAAAGATGGAACTATCAGAAATTGTTTTTAAAACATGGGGGTTTTGGAGTCACCATTTATTTCTTGTACCCCATGTATAGACTGCCACCTGTCAAAGTAACTTACAGAGAAAGAAATATATAAGTTTATATTTCTTCTCTGTGTAGCCATGATTCTAGTTAAGTCATGGAAAGCAGAAAATAGAATTGTTTAATTTGTACCAATAAGGTAAGTGAAAAGTCACCTGGAGATGGCCTGGTAGTGCTTCTAGGAACCATGTTCACATGTTTTTGTGGGTTTTGTTTTGGTTTTGCTGTGAGGAACTATGAGCCAATTGGATGTCAAGTATTTACGACATGCTGACCTTACCTTTGATGCCTTATTACTTTCCTACTCCTTTCCTCCCGTTATTTGGATTCTCATAGATACTTATTTTATTTTTTTTTACTTGTAGGCCTCCAAAAATCCTTTGTATATTCTAAATTCCATTAGAACAGTAACTTTTTTTTTAACCAAATACTTTCTAAATGCCAGGTGCTCTTAGTACTAAGCGTTTTATCTTCTTATCTCATTTGCTCCTCACTACATTGTGAGATGGATACTATTATTGTTTCCATTTTACAGAATGTGAAACTGAGGATTAGAGAGTTTGGTTTCCAGCCTTGCCCAGAGTCACAAAGACACACATGGTGAAACTGGGGTTCAGGCCCAGGAGGCAGAGCTTGACCCCAGAGTCCTTGCCCTTTACCATTGCCTTCTGCCACCTTGACTCAGTAGGATGGGGATCGTATATCACACATCCTGACTACACACTCACCTACATACACAGGCCAAAATTAAGCTACACAAGCTGTTTTAAACAAATAACTTATATTTTTCCCTATGTAAAATATCATTTTATTTATCACATTTAGACTCTGCAGTAAAGCTTTTGAACAGTTTGCCAGCTGGCAGCCTCAGGGTCAGATTATCTGCACATTGTTTTATTTGGCCCTCAGAATGAGTTTTGAATGTGTTAACATGGATCAGGCACATACTCCTTGTTCCCCACGTTCCCTACCAGACACTTTTTCTAAAACCCTGTCACTCAGTCATTGATGTAATCTGCCTGGCCCCATTAAGCATTCAGATTTGCAGCCTGATAAATTACTGATAGGAAGGACCATGTATCTCAGTATTAAAACACTCTTAGGACGTCTCTTCTAACTCTAGAATCCAGCAGAATTCTGCCAACAAAGGTTCGATATAATCTAATTGGGTACACAGCTAACAGAAAATTTAAGAAGGAAATTTGCTTTAAAAACAATTAAGTAGAACAAAGTTGGAGGACTCACACTTCCTGATTTCAAAATTTACTACAAAGCTACAGTAATTAAAGCAGTGTGGTACTGGCATAAAGGCATATAAACCAATGGAATAGAATAAGGAGCCCAGAAATAAACTCACATATATGGTCAAATGATTTTTTAACAAGGGTGCAAACACTGTTCAATGGGGAAAGGATAGTCTTTTCAATAAATGGTGCTGGGAAAATTAGATCCACATGCAAAAGAAGTTGGACCCTTACCTTATACCATACACAAAAATTAATTCAAAATGGATCAAAAACCAAAACATAAGAACTGAAACTATAAAACTCTTAGAAGAAAACCCCAAAAAACCCCAAATAACCCAATTCAAAATTGGGCAAAGGACTTGAAGAGACATTTCTCCAAAGAAATACACAAATGGCTAGTAAGACATGAAAAAATGTTCAACATCATTAGTAATCCAGGAAATGCAAATCAAAACCACAAAAGTAATTGTTTTTTAAACTGCTTTTGATATATTTACTATCACATGAAAATCAGTTTGATACCAATGTGGTACACTACCAACATAGGAGTGAAAACTCAGATTCTTCAAACCATTGTTTAAGATCATTTACGAAGTCTTTTTTCTTTTATCAAAAGATAAAACACTTCACGTGTAAAAAGTATCACAGGATACATGCCTGATAAGTTCTTATACTGCCACTTTCTGTTGTTTAAGACAAATGTGATTTCTGGAAAGAAAGCATTTTCATTTGCCCTTTTGAATAAAATGTGTAACAGGCAATTTTACTTATTACTTTTTTATTCTAAAGGAAGACCATGTGCTAGTGAGGAGGGAGGGTAGTGGAAGCATGCTCATGCTGGAGCTCTAAATGTAAGTCTCACAGGGGTTTATAGCTCAGTCAGCTCTGTTAGTGTGATGGTACCACTAATTACAACAATTTTCATTTATATTAGACTTACTTTGATAATTATGCAAGTGAAAGCCTATTTCATTTTTACGTAGGGCAGTTTATGCATTAGGTAAAGTCAAACCTTTTAAACTTTAAAATAATTTTCTTTTAATTTTTTAAATTTCTAAAAGTTATTTTTTTATGGTTTTTTAAAAAATTTATTTTATTTATTTATTTTTGGCTGCATTGGGTCTTTGTTGCTGCACGCGGGATTTCTCTAGTTGCGGCAAGCGGCGGCTATTCTTTGTTGTGGTGCACGGGCTTCTCATTGAGGTGGCTTCTCTTGTTGCAGTGCACGGACTCAGTAG
>NC_041233.1:90509890-90558404 GCF_002837175.3 Physeter macrocephalus
GTTGTGGTGCACGGGCTTCTCATTGAGGTGGCTTCTCTTGTTGCAGAGCACGGGCTCTAGGCCCCCAGGCTTCAGTAGTTGCAGTGCACGGACTCAGTAGTTGTGGCTCGAGGGCTCTAGAGCACAGGCTCAGTAGTTGTGGCGCACGGGCTCAGCTGCTCCGCGGCATGTGGGATCTTCCCGGACCAGGGCTCGAACCCGTGTCCCCTGCAGTGGCAGGCGGATTCTGAACCACTGCGCCACCAGGGACGCCCTAAGAGTTATTTTAAAAACAGTACTATTGGACTTCCCTGGTGGCGCAGTTGTTCAGAATCCACCTGCCAATGCAGGGGACACGGGTTCGAGCCCTGGTCCGGGAAGATCCCACATGCCGCGGAGCAGCTGAGCCCGTGCGCCACAACTACTGAGCCTGTGCTCTAGAGCCCTCGAGCCACAACTACTGAAGCCCACGCAGGTAGAGCCCGTGCTCCGCAACATGAGAAGCCCATGCACCGCAACAAAGAGTAGCCCCCGCTTGCTGCAACTAAAGAAATCCCGTGTGCAGCAACAAAGACCCAATGCAGCCAAAAATAAATAAATAAATAAATTTATTTTGAAAACAAAACAGTACTACTGCTTTCAGATCTACCAGTATGTTAAAATATAATTTGAAATTATATATATGCAACAGGACATCAACATCAAAAATAACCCTGCTGTACTCTGTTTTATTTCTATAACGAAGCCAAAAAAATCATAAATTTGAGCATCACAGTTGTAAGTAGTAATTTTAAAGAATTTTTTTAATTCAGCCAATTTAACACTGCTCTATTTTATTTTTATAACAAAGCCAGTTAAAAACAACAACAACAAAAATTTGAATATCACAGTTGGAAGTCCTGATTTTAAAGGAGTTTTATGACTTAGCCAATTTGTAATAGTTAGGTACTTCCAAAACCAAATATAACTTCCTGTAAAAAATCAAAACAAAAAACTATTCCTTGTATTTTTTGTCCTTCAGAATTTTTATAGCATCATAAGAAAAATGGGCAAAAGACTTGAACACTTCCCAAAAGATGATATCCAAATAAATAGTCACTTATGATTTCCATATGTAACACAGACACAAAAGGAAAACGCTAATCCGCGGCATGCGGGATCCTCCCAGACCGGGGCGCGAACCCGGTTCCCCTGCATCGGCAGGCGGACGCGCAACCACTGCGCCACCAGGGAAGCCCACTAATCCTAATTTTAAAAGGCAGATAATTACAGCTTTCAGTCGTATGCAGTTGCAAACAATGCTTCAGTCAGCATCCTTTTATATGTACAAGTCTTCCCTCTAACACAGACAGCAAGGAGTATTATAGAATTTCTAGGCCACAGGAAGTCAATGTCTCCTTTTAGAATGGATACTGCCCTGTTGCCTTCTAAGACAGTTCCTTCCAACTTAAACTCCTACCAGCAGTACATAAGAGTGCCCGTTTCCCCACGCCCTGATCAGTGATCAGTATTATCAGACTCTAAGTTTTTTCCTATTTGATGAATTTTTTAAATGTTACTTGTGGTTTTAGTTAGTATTTATCTGATTACTAGTAAAGTTGAGCATTTTGGCATATGTTTATTGGCTATCTGTCTTTCTGCTTTCTGTCAATTTCCTGTTCATACTTGTTGCCCACTTTTATATTAGGCTGTTTCTATATTGATTTATAGTTCTTTATAAGTCTTCTTATC
The DNA here is from genome assembly GCF_002837175.3 of Physeter macrocephalus. NCBI lineage: Eukaryota > Metazoa > Chordata > Mammalia > Artiodactyla > Physeteridae > Physeter > Physeter macrocephalus. The sequence continues at coordinate 90,511,601 of NC_041233.1, forward strand.
TTTTCTTGTATATGTTACATATATTTTCTCTATATGTGAACTCTTTTTTCCCCCATGATTCTGCTTTATTTTGTATTGATTAATTGGTTAAAGTATATTTGTTTTATAATATTATATTAGTTTCAGGTGTACAACATAATGATTCAATATAGATTATATTACTTTTAAAGTTGTTATAAAATATTGGCTGTATTCCCTGTGCTGTACAATATACTCTTGTATCTTACCTATTTTATTATGTATAGTAGTTTGTACCTCTTAATCCCCTGGCCCTATCTTGCCCCTCCCCCCATTCCTCTCCCCACTGGTAACCATTAGTTTGTTCTCTGTATCTGTGAGACTGTTTTGTTATTTTCTTTCTTTCTTTTTTTTTTTTTTTTTTTTTAAGATTTTATTTATTTTTTTGGCTGGGTTGCATCTTCATTGCTGTGCACAGGCTTTTCTCTAGGTGCGGTGAGCGGAGGCTACCCTTTGTTGCAGTGCACGGGCTTCCCATTGTGGTGGCTTCTCTTGTTGCAGAGCACGGGCTCTAGCCACGCGGGCTTCAGTTGTTGTGGCACGTGGGCTCAGTAGTTGTGGCTCGCGAGATCTAGACGTGCAGTCTTCAGTAGCTGCAGCACGCAGGCTCAGTAGTTGTGGCTCACGGGCTCTAGAGCACAGGCTCAGTAGTTGTGGTGCACAGGCTTAGTTGTTCCGCGGCATGTGGGATCTTCCTGGACCAGGGCTCAAACCCATGTCCCCTGCATTGGCTGGCGGATTCTTAACCACTGCGCCACCAGGGAAGTCCCTGTTTTGTTATTTTCATTAATTTGTTTTATTTTTTAGATTCTGCATATAAGTGATAACATCATATGTGAACTCTTTATATAACAAAACATAATCCTTTGTCATCCTTGTTGCATTTATTTTTCTACATCTGTTTTTTCACTTGTTCCTTTTTTTTTTTCTTTTCTATTCTAATTGTTTCTTTCTTAACATGTTTGGCAGTTGACCAGTGGAGCCACCTGGGCTCCACTGGTTGGAAAGTTTCTAGTGTTGGAAGGTTTCTAATTATAGTTTCAAATTCTTAAATAGATTATAGAACTGTAATTTTTTCTCTTTAATATTTTTGTGCCAGTGTTGGTAAGTTCTGTTTTTCTAGGAATCTGTTGATTTATCTAAATTTTCGAATTTATTGGCAAAAATATAGTGATACCCTTTTATTATTTTTTAAACAACTGTAGGATTTGTAGTGATGTATCATTTTTCATTTCTGATGTTAAGATTGTTGCTTTTTTTCCCTTTTTTAATTAGTTACTTGTTTCCAGGGATATCAGTTTATTAACCTTTTTCAAAGAACCAACTTTTGGTTTTATTAATTCCCCCCAGTGTGTATTGACTTCACTTCCTTCTTGAAGAGTACATTCACTGGGCGTAGAATTCTGGCTTGGTGACAGTTTTCTTTCAGCCCTTACTGATAGCATCCCCTGTTTTCTGGCTTCCATCTTTCTCTTTCAGTCAGCAGTCTTGCTTCTTTGAAGGTAATTGTCTTTTTCTGTGGGTGATTTTAATATTTTCTCTGTGTCCGTGATTTTCTACAGTTTGAATAAGATGTGTAGATATAACTTTCTGTTTTTATTAGGATTATGAGTTTTCATTTTATGTCTGTTTTACAAATGGAAATTGTGATTATCTAATGGAATCTGCCTTTTTATTGGTAATTTCTTTATTCTATGTTCAGAAGACCTTGCCACTCTCAGCTGCCAGGTGTTGAAAATTCTGTTCTAGATTTTCTATGGAATTTCAGTATAAAGTGAGAAGTGGAGATCTAAATTGTTTTTGGTGCTATATCTTCAAATTGATCAATTATTGTAGCAAATCAGTTATTCTAGCAAGTTTTATTAAGTCTTTTTTTTTTTTTTTTTTGCTGGGGGTGGGGTTTTGCAGTACGCAGGCCTCTCACTGTTGTGGCCTCTCCCATTGCGGAGCACAGGCTCCAGACACGCAGGCTTAGCGGCCATGGCTCACGGGCCCAGCCGCTCCATGGCATGTGGGATCTTCCTGGACCGGGGCACGAACCCGTGTCCCCTGCATTGGCAGGCGGACTCCCAACCATTGCGCCACCAGGGAAGCCCCCAAGTCATATTTTAATTTAACTATTTTCAGTGCCTTTTTTGTATGTTAAAAATCTTACACGCAGTAGTAGAATCTTTGGGGATTAGCTCTTCGGTGTCAGTGACTGCTTCTATTTAAAAGGAATATGCTTTAATCAGATTTTATTTAATCTGTGTTCCTCACCAATTTTCCAGGAGAGCACCCGTGTTTTTCATGTAAAGTGTCTGGTACAGACGTGAAGCGTTGCTCTGTTGGTGCTTGTGGGAAATTTTACCATGAAGCCTGTGTCCGCAAGTTCCCCACTGCCATCTTCGAATCAAAAGGATTCCGCTGTCCCCAGCACTGCTGCTCTGCCTGCTGTATGGAGAAAGATATCCACAAAGCAAGTAAAGGTAAAACGGAGCTAAGGAAGGGGACAGTTGTTTTTTTTGTAAGTTCAGTAGCAAACAGTAAGCACATTATTATGAAGAACATCAGGCATTCTCCCTCTGTTTATCTATAGCTATTACAGCTCAGCTGCAATAGATAGTAAGATAAGTGGATTCTAGGTTCTAATTCAGACCATGGGAAGAAAATTCCATATGTTCAAAATTACCCTTGAAAATTCCTTAAACAGGTGCCATATTGGAGACCAGCATCTCTCCAGCACTGGCACAGACACATGTTTCTTTGAGTGACCTCTAGGTGAGCACTGCATTTAGGGGCCATACAGCATAGGAATGGCAGGGTCAAACTAGGGAGGAAAAAGATTTTTGTATAACCAGCATCACATTGGATCCCAAAAGATCTCATTTTATATCAGCTGATTCTTTCTTACATAGATTCCTTTTTGATTGTCTTTCAACAGGTCGCATGATGAGATGTTTGAGGTGCCCAGTAGCCTACCACTCTGGAGATGCTTGCATTGCTGCCGGCAGCATATTTGTGTCTTCCTACGTTCTCATCTGTAGTAATCATTCCAAACGGAGCAGTAACTCTTCCTCTGCTGTAAATGTAGGCTTTTGTTTCGTTTGTGCAAGAGGTGAGTGTCAGCCCTTTCTCTTTATGTCTTTCTGGGTTCATTGGCATATTTCCCCCATTAAAATCGAGTTTCAGTAATATCCCTGAGAGAGATTAACACTTCCAGTAACTCGTCCCTTTTATAACATTAGACACTCAAACTGTTAGAATATTAATTCTTCCATAAATTAAGCTAAAATTTACATCTGTTTAGTAACTTAGAATTATAGATGAGTTCTTAGTGTTCCTATTTGGAGCATCAAAAGATTAATCTACAGTTGACCCTTGGACCACATGGGTTTGAACTGCGCAGATCCACTTACGTGTGCATTTTTCTCAATGGTGTACTCCAGTACTACGTGATCCAAGGTTGGTGGAATCCACAGGTGGTGGGGGGGGCAACTTAAAGTTACAGGGGATTCCAACTGCGTGGCGGTCCATGCCCCTGACCGTGGCATTGTTCAAGGGTCACCTGTCTTCCCTTGTGCAAGCAGTTCTTCTCTTCGAAGTAGACTCTTCCCATGTCATATTCTTTAATCCAGAGTTTTCAACTAATTGAGATTTCACTTGGAACGCAAGAAGAGCACATTTATTTTTTAATTGTTTATGTTGTATTTTATCATGTTTTGGTCTGGCATTGAGGAAGACCTGGTGGAATACAGCCAAGGCAACATATGGGGTGTATTAATTAAGAGACTGCAGTACAGGCTTTCTTACTTGCCAGCTGTTGATATTTAAGTCTGCCACTTAAGATTGATCGCTTCAAAATAATATTGCGTCCCTGAGGGCGTCAGTGAACTTGAGCTCGTAATAAATATGAAGTAGAACTTCTTCAGTTGAATATGACACAGAGTACCCAACTTTACTAAGCGTCACAGCTGTATTATAATGAAAGAATTTTTAGTGTTTAGTAAGCATTTTAGAAACCAACTAATATTCCCAAGTGCAGTTTTTTTTTGTTTTTGTTTTTTTGTTTAATCATAAGTGCTAAGTTTTCTAAACTTCCCTTAGTGTGAAATATTTGAAAGGACTGTGTGGCATATCAGGCCTGTTAGATTGTATTTAGCCCATACTGAAAATGAAGTTTTGGATCGTGTTTTGTTTTTTATTTATATATTTATTTTTTAATTTATTTATCTTTTTTGGCCACTTCGGGTTGTCTTTGCTGCACGCACGGGCCTTCTCTAGTTGCAGTGAGCGAGGGCTACTCTTCATTGCGGTGCGCGGGCTTCTCGTTGTGGTGGCTTCTCTTGTTGCGGAGCATGGGCTCCAGGCATGCAGGCTTCAGTAGCTGTGGCACGCGGGCTCAGTAGTTGTGGCTCCTGGGCTCTAGAGCACAGGCTCAGTAGTTGTGGCGCACGGGCTGAGTTGCTCCGTGGCACGTGGGATCTTCTTGGACCAGGGCTCGAACCCGTGTCCCCTGCATTGGCAGGTGGATTCTTAACCACTGCGCCACCAGGGAAATCCCTGTTTTTGTTTTTTTGCTTTAGGAGACAGTTCTTTTAATTTGGTGAAAGTACTATAGAGTATTTTTCATAGAATTTAGCTAGTATGATAGATCTTGAGTTGTTTTGCTTTTGTAACTCTCATTAAAAAAATAATAATAACCAGAGGAGGTGGACGGTGAAAGATTAAGTAAGTGGTAGTCCTTTTCATAGCAGCCTTCTGGGTCCATTGTACACACTGCTTTGAGTTTTTCAGTTCGGAAGTGCACAGGGCGGTCTGCGAGTAGAAGGAAGTGTTGTGTAGAGTAGTGACGACAGCTGTGTCCTGCTCTGAAGTCTGGATGGCACAGGGGAAGAAGGTCTGAAGTGTTTCGTGCCACACTGTATTAGCCAAAGAGATAAAAAGTCACGTGCCTTTTCCATCTCCCCACTCCCAAGAAAGTAATGCTAGGATGAAAATACTGAATTATCAACTGAATGACTAGCTTTAGAGACTTTCAAATAGATGAGTGTCTGTGATAACATAAAGTCTATCACTTTGTAAATATTTTATTCTACCCTTCTAGGCACTCACTTTTACTCACTTTTACTAGGAGTGGTGGAAGGGTGTGGGTGTGTGGGTGTGTTGGTGTATGTGGGTGTGGGTGTAAGTAACTGAGCCAACATTTTAAATACCAAGTTTAAAACTATCATGTTGGCTTATTTTGCAGTATATTCCGAATCAAGTACCATCAGTTAAGTATATCGGCCAATATTTTCTTTTGCTCTGTTTCATTCAGTAATTGGGTGACCTTTAAAGCAGGTGTTTTCCTTTAAGAGAGGTAGAAAATGACCCATTGTCAAGGAACCTAGTTTTAGAGAAACTTCTAGCCATTTTCTTAAGTTTAAGTTATATGCCTTGATTAAAAGCTTGAGATAATGGAAATGAGGGGAAAACTCATGTTTTAACAAAAGGATGCTGTTTGCATCTTATCAATTTGGCAGTTATTCTGAAAGATGTGCTGTATTTAAATGCCTCTTTAAAGAGCAAGATTATTTAATCCCCAAATATTTTAACTGCAACTTTGCACAGTAAACAGAAACTCTCATTTTCCTTTCCAGCGTTTTACAGAAACTTACTCTAAATAGATCAGATGTTGGGATTTGAGAAGGGCTTAAAAGTTCTCCAGAAGTAAATGATATGTGTTCTTTTACCAGAATTTATAGAGGTCTTCTTTTTTAAGGAGATCTAATTGTAATAAATCCACACATAAAAAGGGATACTTTAATTGTTTATGTTTTGGTGTTAGAAAGCTCAGCTTGTTTTGCCTTTGTTTCTTGTCGCATACAGAGTTTCTCCCTCCGCACAGAGGATTTTTGTCTTAGTTCTTGGTTATTGGTTGTTTAAAATCATTAAGCTAATTCTTTTTTTTTTTTTTTAATAAGTTTATTTATTTATTTTTGGCTGCGTTGGGTCTTTGTTGCTGCATGCGGGCTCTCTCTAGTTGTGGCGAGCAGGGGCTATTCTTCGTTGCGTTGCGCGGGCTTCTCATTGCAGTGGCTTCTCTTGCTGCGGAGCACGGGCTCTAGGCGCGCAGGCTTCAGTAGTTGTGGCTCGCGGGCTCCAGAGCGCAGGCCCAGCAGTTGTGGCGCGCGGGCTCAGTTGCTCCACGGCACGTGGGATCCCCCTGGACCGGGGCATGAACCCGCATCCCCTGAATTGGCAGACGGATTCCCAACCACTGCGCCACCAGGGAAGCCCTAAGCTAATTCTTTAGGACTGAAATATCTGGAAATATTTTTAGAAATGCTTCAGCATTTAGAGAAACATTCCTCCTCCCCTGCCCCCCATGGTGCCATAGGGTGTGTTCAGTTACATTTCAGTGTAGTACAGATTCTTCAGCATTTCCTTTCATCTGGAGGGTGGTGTAAAATAAAGGTTACTTAATATTCTAAGTTGTTCTTTCTTATTTAAAAGCCATTGCACCACTTTTCTCTATTAAATGTATGAAATGTTCATTCAACATTATATAACCTTTATTCGAAAATTCTTATGTATTACCGATTAGCAGTTTCAAGTTCCATTCACATGAGAAATATCAATATTTCTTGAATCTGCCTCAGCGTAGGATAGCATCAAATGAAGATGAAATCCACAGAAAATAGTAAATGGTCACCCCTTTAAAAACAAAACTCTTCCCTCTTCTCAAAATGATCTCTATGAAACCGCGGTCATGATTTGACCAGTAACCAAATAGAGAAAGTTTCCCTGGTCTCAGAGGTCCTGGGTTTAGGAGTGGCCATAGCTACAGGATGGACTTAACTCAGGGCAGGAGGAGCAGAGAGGGAGGGGAAAGGTGGGTGTCACGGGTAGTTTAGAGCAGATGCTGTTTTCCTCCAACAGGACAGCTGTATTGGTAGATTGAAAGGACTGTTTTTATAAACCCTTAAGTTGGTAAGCGTTTAAGTCAGTTATTATCATGGCAGGACAAAACTTTAAATGTTTGCATTACCTCAGTGAACTTCAACAACTTATATCTTCTTTAAAGTCATGTATCATACTGATAGAGAAAAGCTTCATTATCTGGCTGAGAAAGCTGGAATTTGAGGGTATCTAAAGATCTGAGCAGAGAGGAGAAGAAGCCCAATTCTGCCTTTCAGCACTGCTTGATGTATTGAAGGTGACCAGGGTCTCTGCTGTGTCGTGTAGACAGTTCTTATTTCCAGCAATTAAGTGATGCATCATTTTGTTCTTTGGGTTGTCGTCATAGTACTTCTAAACCTTAAGGAATGTAGCTTTGTTTTCCAGAGGGGGTTTTCAGAATGACGTCAAAGCAGTTTACATCCTCAAATTAATTTGGAGTTTCCTTCTGGGTATATAGGTTTCTATATAGGGATAAGGCATTGAGTAGCTTAAACTCCTTTTAATGACGATGGAAAGCCTTGTCTGTCAGATCTTTCTTTTTCTTCGTATTCTTTTCCCCCCCAGCTTTAAGCACAGCTACATAGTAGGTGTTGGTTTATTTTTTCCTCATGGAATCATGGGTAGTTTCATTGCAGCTCACATCTTTCTGTTTGTCTCGTATAGGGCTGATAGTGCAGGACCATTCAGACCCCATGTTCAGTTCCTATGCCTATAAGTCCCACTACCTACTGAACGAATCAAATCGTGCAGAGTTGATGAAATTACCTATGATTCCTTCTTCGTCAGCTTCCAAAAAGAAATGTGAGAAAGGTAATAATCAAAATAGTTTATCTCTTACTTTTATTTTTGCATTTCCTATTTTTTCTCTTTAAATGAAGGGGGGAAATGTATGCCTGTCAAGCACCATCTGTTGCTTTTGGTAAATTCTACCTTGGTGGCTGTGGCTGTCTTCATATGGCTGCAAAATTATTAAAAAGGGCTTAAAATAATTCCATTATTACAAATTTTTACTTACTCTTCTCCTTGAATAAATTTTCACACCTTCCATATATCTATAGATCATTAAAATTGAAAGACTAGGATTCTGCTTAATATAGAAGCATGGTCTGAGGGCTCTTTCTCTTTTGCCTGATGTAGAACCGTATCATTCATGTTAGAATAGAATAGACATGATATAATTTGTTACTAACTTTCAACTAAATAACAAGACAGGTTATAGAGGGAAACAAAGATACTGACACTTAAAATTTTGATTCTGAAATACATTCTATCATTTTGTTTCTTAAATGTTTTTGTTATGGTGCTATGAAAACTAGTTGCCCTTCTCTTAGGAGACATTGGTGGGCAGCTGGGAAAATGCTGCAAATACTGGATATTGAGAGGCAGCCCAGCTGAACTGAAGAATTGCTAATAGATAATTTATCCACTGAGAACCAAAAGCTAAATGTATATTTATATTCTCCAAGTTAATTTAATCTATGGAAGAAAAATCTTGTGTTTCACTTTATATAGCCTACCTGTAATAAAGGGGAAAAAAGTGGTTTAACAATAATGTATTATTTGGGGAGTTATTATCCCAGAGGGTAAAATAAATAACTTGGAAGGTGAAAGCCTTTTCCTGTATACATTGCCATTATGATCTGGGGCCAGGCTCAGAATCTTTAAAGAAAATTTAATTCTTTTTTTTTTTTTTTTTTTTCATGCTTTGTGTTGCCTGCTGATGATGTATGTTTGCTGTCTGTCAGACATCTGAAGTGGCAACCCATGATTAAAAGAAAATATAACTAAGCAAGTTGATTAGAACCCATGAAGAGGGAGGTTGGAGAGACTGTTGCCTCTTTTGTCTGTTTTCCATTGAAGTCACAGTATGGCATCTTACTGGTGATACCAACTGTTTCCAAAACAAAGATTGACATGGGTCTGACTAATTCCATAGTGCAATAAAATTAGACTACCTGAGGCATTTTAGGAAATGCCTTATTTTCCTGCTGGCGCCTTTATAAAATTAGACTAATTCAATTGTTGCTTACTTTCTTTTCAGTACTCGGTATTGACCTTGACATGAATTGAAATTATTTTGAGCCCTCTGTTTGCTTAGCTTGAACCATATCTTTCTTCTCTCGCATCCTAAAGCAGTTTTCTTGCATAGCACCAAGGTGGATTGTTCATATTTTTATTTTTCTATTTCCCTTGTGTATTTTTGTCAAAAGATCGTGATGATTTTCACTGATGATTCAGGGTCTGTATTTCCTCTGAAATAAGACTTAAAATTTAGGACTATTCCATGATGTTAAAAAATGGCCAGACTGACTTTTCCACACCAACCCTAATAATCACTTGTCCTCTAAAGGTATTTGCAAAGACCGCTCTCCCTATCGGTCATTTCTTTCTGATGGAAAAATGAATTATCTCATTTTACTTTAAACTTACAGAAGAATTCCCTACCTAGGCTAAGAGCACTCAGGCAGCTAATCTCTAGGTTGGAGAATTGGAACAATTAATCCATACTGAGATCTGCAGACAAAGGGGAAAATCCCAATGATTGAAGTAAAAGCTTTTAAGCAGAGGAAATATAGTAATTTAATTCATCACTGATTGTATATGGATTTTCTTTTTGTTTTTATGTTAATCAGTTAGAAGTTTGAAAGTCTACAGGAAGACAAGATTTTCTGGAAAATTGATAGCAAACCCTCAAAAGGTTGGAGCATGTGTTTGATAAAGTTGTATAGAGGGCTCTTAACCTTTTGCTTATGAGACTTTAAATCTCAGTACACTCATGGGTTGTAGACTTGGTTTTCCAATGGAAAGATTTTTTTTTTTTTTTTTTTTTCAGTAAATGTCTTTATTGCATTTCATCTTCAGTGGTTAACATTCTTTTCTGTCACTTGTTGAAATACAACAATAAAGAGAAAATACAACAATAAAGAGATTTCTTCCCCGAAATCTCTTTAATTTTTTGGATTTAAAAATAATATTGTTAAAAAAAATAATAATAATAATAATATTGTTTTGTTTGCCGCACCTGCTTTGGTCTTGATCCAGAGATCATTTTGTGTATTTAAAAGGAGAGGATTTTGCTAGGGTACTTGGAGGCATCTCCTTGTGTGTGGTACTTGATTCTACACTGATACTTACTTATTTTATGCTATAAAGCAGTGGTTCTCAATATGACATCAGAAAATATTAAAAACAAAATTCTGAACTATATTTAACAGTTCAGAAAGTCTAACAGAATCAGACATTTGCGTAAGATACAGTGGCGTGAGTTTCTTTATATTTGGCTATGCTTTTAGCAATTTAATGTGATAATACCAGTTTTGTTATTGGGATCAGAAGTTCTGATTGGCTGTTATATATTTCTTTGGTTAATTAAAACAGAAGAAAATAATTGTTACTTTAAAAATGCTTTTTGGTTTTGGTGGGGTTTTTGTTTGATAAAATATTTGATAACATATGGATCCATGAGAAAGGGAAAGGGGATCCTTGGTGATGAAAAAGTTGCAAACCACTGCTATATGGCATGTTTGACTTCCTTTGTCTTCACTGAAAAGGTAATGATAATGTAATCACCAATTCAAGATTCTTCTCCTTTTTTGTATTCTTACATGGGAAGAAAAAAGTACTGGTCAACCTATTGGCTGTTTTCATTCTTGCTAATGTTGTTATAAAGGGATGTAGTTAACTGTGTCACTGGATTAAAATACAAAGATGACCATTGCTTGCTTTCTTAGCTCTCAAGGAGAAAAGAGAGTTGCTACATATTTCTCTGAAAATCTGTTCTCAAATCTACTCGGTCTAAAGATTTTATGCATCTGTTTGTCACATGTTAATAGTCTTAGCTGCCTGCTAAACTGGTACCTCATTAGCCCACATTTTAGAGGGATAAAGAGTAACATTTTTCCTACTACTCAAAGGCTTTGAGTTTCTGGCCACTGCAGCCCTCCCTGGAAAAGGCTACTTCAGCTAAATCCGTTCATTGCTTTGTATTTTAATCCATCACTAAAATATAACTCAATCCCTTTGTTAATTTCCCTCAATCTGAATCAAATTTAATGCAGGTAAAAGATCACTTTCTCTCTTGTCTCTCTCTCTTTCCTCCTTTCTCAGTTATTAAGACTGTTCGTTTGTTTCAAGGTGGAAGATTGCTCTGCTGTGAGTCGTGCCCAGCTTCCTTCCACCCGGAGTGCCTGAGCATAGAGATGCCAGAAGGCTGCTGGAATTGCAATGACTGTAAAGCTGGCAAGAAACTACATTACAAGCAGATTGTTTGGGTCAAATTGGGAAATTACAGGCAAGTTTTTCCAAGGACAAAGAGGAAGTATTCAGTCACTGTTCAGTAGTTCATAGCCGGTACACAGAGTGGCCAGGAGATAGGTAGGAAAAGCAGCACAGTGCTTCAACTTCCTTAGAAAAAGAAAGAGAAGAAACAGATTTTGAGTCTGGGTTTTTAGAGGACTGGGAAGGTTAGTGGTTGTTGGATATTTTTTATTAGTTGGTTGACTTTTGTTTTTAAGTTCTGAAAGTTATTTTTTCCTAATGAACTATGGTACTGATAGATTTTAGAATAAAAGATTTCATGTAGAGAGTGGGGAAGATTTTTTTTTTGCACTCTAATTAGATTTATATTAATTTCTGATTTCTAATAAAGTTAAGAGTTTATATCCTGGCCAAAATAGCTCTTTTTACCCCTAAATCTAGTCCATTATAGTTCTAGCTAGAAGCTCTAAATCGTGTGCAGAGAGAGAGCTTTTTAGAATTTAAAGAGAGAGATTATTTCATTAGGAGCCTTTAGATCTTAAGGGAGTGAAGCAAGAAGTATGTGTGATTGCCATTATTTTAATAAATCTTCCTCCTTTTAAGAAGTCTGTTTTTAACAAGCCTTTAAGTGAACAGGAATAGCGATATGTTTTTTTAAACTCTACATTCTACATTTTGAGGCATATGTTTATAATTTTACTAAGAAAATAGATACTATTCAAGAGAACACGCGGAGGACTTTGAAGGCAGTGAAAATGCTCTGTATAATATTATAATGATGAATAAATGCCACTATGCATTTGTCTAAACCCATAAAATGTGCAACACCAAGAGTGAATTCTAAGGTAAACTAGGTGATTATGATGTGTCGTTGTAAGTCCATCCTTGTTTAAAAAAAAAAAAAACACACACACAGTAGAGTTCTGCTTTTCATTAGAATCCTAAGTATAATATGTTTCTGTAGAATTTCAAACATACTGTAATTTTTTTTAACAAGGGCTATGTCATTTTCTCTGTTTTAAATACACTGCTTGCTTACCTATTTAACCTTAAAAACTTCATTTTTAGCTGAGATAAGGGGCATTGAGAAGCTCCCCCCCCAACTATTTTTTTTTAACATATGACGGGAAAACTCTAAGTTCTTTTTAAAAAATGGACAGTTTGAATACATAAATAATTTTATACTTTATGGCAAAAGATACAAAGTTTTAAAAGGCAAATATCAAACCAGAGGAACTCTTCTACTCTCAGTAAGAAAAGAAAAATACCTTCCCTAGAAAAAGGAGCAAAGAAGAGAAAGAGCCAGTTTGCAAAAGAATAGCAAATAAAAAATAAACATGTAAAAAATGTTCAGCCTCACTAAAAATCAACGTACATTAAAAACAAAGAGTTTATTTTTCAGTTAACAGACTTGCAAAGGTTTAAGAGTAATAATTTTGCAGCTCGGGAGGGCATGGGGAGACAAGTGCTCCTGTACAAGTAAGGCATCACGTATCAGAGTTGTAACTGTGCATCCCTTTGACCCAGCAGTTCCCCTTCAGGGAATTTATCTAAGGAAAAGGATTGAACAAATGGGCAGAAATGTACTTATAGAGGTGTTCATTGCAGTATTATTTCTAATTGCAAAAATCTGAATAATCCAAATGTTCAGTCAGTAGGGTATTTGTCAAATAAATTGTAGTGTATCCATATTGTAGAACACCTGGAAGCCAAAAGAAGGATAACGCAGGTGCGTATAGTAACATGGGAGGGTATCCACAATATGTAGTTAATTTTAAGAAGCATGTTAAACAGTATATACATTATCTCTCCATGTGTTTATACAACTTTTAAAAACTGTAGATCTAGATATAATATGTTTTTCTCATTACCTGGAAAAAACATCTAATGTTAATAGTCTGAGGCATGAGATTATAAGGGGGAGCCATTTTCAGTTTTTCTGTTATACATTTCTGCACTGTTTTAATTTTTAAAAGAAACACATATTGCTTTTTTTCCCATAAAGTTACATTTAATAATTTTAAAGGTGTAGTCTTTATTTTATTGAAGTGTAGTTGATTTACAGTGTTGTGTTGTGCTAATTTCTGCTGTTACAGCAAACTGACTCAGTTATACACATATATACGTTCTTTTTTTATATTCTTTTCCATTATGGTTTATCCCAGGAGATTGGATATAGTTCCCTGTGCTGTACAATAGGACCTTGTTGTTTATTCCTCCTATGTATAATAGTTTGCATCTGCTAATCCCAAACTCCCACTCCATCCCTCTCCCTCCCCTCCAGCCCCCTTGGCAACCACAAGTCTGTTCTCTATGTCTGTGAGTCTGTTTCTGTTTTGTAGATAGGTTCATTTGTGTCATATTTCAGATTCCACATATAAGTGATATCATATGGTATTTGTCTTTCTCTTTCTGACTTTCTTCACTTAGTATGATAATTTCTAGATGCATCCATGTTGCTGCAAATGGCATTTTTCATTCTTTTTTTATGGCTGAGTAGTATTCCATTGTATATATGTACCACATCTTCTTTATTCATTCATCTGTCATGGGCATTTAGGTTGTTTCCATGTCTTGGCTATTGTGAATAGTGCTGCTGTGAACATAGGGGTGCATGTATCTTTTTGAATTATAGTTTTGGATATATGCCCAGGAGTGGGATTGCTGGATCATATGGTAACTCTATTTTTAGTTTTCTGAGGAACCTCCGTACTGTTCTCCATAGTGACTGTACCAACTTACATTCCCACCAACAGCATAAGGGGGTGCCCTTTTCTCCACACCCTCTCCAGCATTTGTTATTTGTAGACTTTTTAGTAATGGCGATTCTGACCAGCACACATTGCTTTTATAATTAAAAATCTATATCTTTCCAGGAGGGGAGGGGTGCAGGTTTGACAAATAATAGATAAGACATTCCTGGATAAGAAATATCTAAAACAGTGTAAGGAGCCTTTAGATCTTCAAATACATTTCAGAATATTTCCTTTTTGAAAGTTTTTTTGCCTTTCTTTTGAAATATAATTGACATTATATTAGTTTCAGGTATACAACATGATGACTCGACATTTGTCTATATTGCAAAACGATCACAATAAATCTAGTTAACATCCGTCACCATATATAGTTACAAATTTTTCTTTTTCTTGTGATGAGAACTTTTTTTTTTTGTGGTGAAGGAAGGTGCAGTGTTTATGACAGGGAGCCAAGCTAGGAGTTCAGGACAGCTGGTGCCGGAAAAGCCTGAACTCCGATGAGAACTTTTAAAATTCGCTCTCTTAGCAGCTTTCAAATATAGTCTCTTAGCAGTGACTATAGTCACTGTGCCGTACATTACATATTTCCTTTTTTAAAAAACTTATGAATACGAAAATATATTTGACTTAATTTTAATACTTAAATTTTAATCACATTACATTTTTTTAACATCTTTATTGGAGTATAATTGCTTTACAATAGTGTTAGTTTCTGCTATATAATAAAGTGAATCAACTATACATATACCTATATCCCCATATCCCCTCCCTCTTGCATCTCCCTCCCACCCTCCCTATCCCACCCCTCTAGGTGGACATAAAGCACCGAGCTGATCTCACTGTGCTATCACATTACATTTTAAAGAAGCCCAAAGCAGTGCTCCCGTTCACAATCCAGTGAGATTTTATATGCAGCTCATATTCTTCTTGTTCATTTTGCAGAGACTCACATCCATGAACTAATTCTTTTTTTTTTTTTTAATTTATTTTTGGCTGTGTTGGGTCTTCACATCTGTGCGAGGGCTTTCTCTAGTTGGCGGCGAGCGGGGGCCACTCTTCATCGCGGTGCGCGGGCCTCTCACTATCGCGGCCTCTTTTTGTTGCAGAGCACAGGCTCCAGACGCGCAGGCTCGGTAGTAGTGGCTCACGGGCCTAGTTGCTCCACGGCATGTGGGATCCTCCCGGACCAGGGCTCGAACCCGTGTCCCCTGCATTGGCAGGCGGATTCTCAACCACTGCGCCACCAGGGAAGCCCCATGAACTAATTCTTAATGTATTTTTTCCAATCAGGCCTTTCTGGGCCCCACGAAACTGTTTCTTTTCAATAACTAGTTATTCTGATGTGAAGCTTCCTGGGGGAGATGTGTGCCTGGAACAAGGCTGGCAGAAAGCGCGCCTCTGTCTAACTGAGCCAGTGCTCGCAGTTACCGCGTGCTCCCGGCACGCCTTGACGCGATTCGGAGATGCGACCACCGCCCAGCCTGCTTTGAGGGGGAACTAAATACTGATTACACAAAAGAGCGTTGTTTTGTTTTAACAATTTGAGCGCAGACTTCTACCCACGTTTTTATTTAACTCTTAGATGGACACGGAGTGCTTTTAGGTGAAGCATGTTCATGATCACACTGTAAATCTGGGAATGAGACCGTGCCATCATTTATCTTCTCAATAATGTCGTTGTTCATTAAATAAGCAATTTTATTAGGCATCTATAAATAAGAGACTGAAAGAAATTTAAGTTTGTATATATCTACTCTTGGTATCGGTGATCTTATATACTACAATTCCTGACTTGCCCAATTGTGGGAAACTGTCCAGTGAGCCTCACAGGTGGTTCCCTCAGTGATTGCTGTGGACCCAGTCATCATCGCATGAAGCAGTTATGTTTTCAGTCCTGTCCCAAATCCCCCATTTATTATGATCTAAGATGAATTAGATTCTGAAATATACACTGATATAAACCTAGTACATTTGACCAAAAAGTATTTATCCTGGTTGATTAGAGAGTCAGAAAACACCAGTTTGAATGGGAGTGGGCATTCTTTACTGTAGCATCAGTTTATTCTCAAGCGATGCCCTTGATTACTAGGAATAAAGACAAACTTGGTATTAAGAATGTCACATTTGGAGAAAAACATGACTTTTCTAGGACTGAAATCTGGTTTGGAATATTATTGGTAAATCCTGATTCTTAAGTTGTATAGTGGGTTCATTGTTACTTTATTATTATGCTTTCTTTTCATGGTATACATTCTTTTATAAATATCAAATATTAATTTTTTAAGGAAGAAACTAGATTGGGTGTTTAGGGCCTAGTTTGTTTAGTCTGTGTTCACTATTTCATTCATTAATTCGTTCACTGTGTTGTTAAACGACGTGTGGTTTGGGCAGGATTAAAGATAAGCGAGGCTGGGCTTCCCTGGCGGCGCAGTGGTTGAGAGTCCGCCTGCCGATGCAGGGGACGCGGGTTCGCGCCCCGGTCCGGGAGGATCCCACATGCCGCGGAGCGGCTGGGCCTGTGAGCCATGGCCGCTGAGCCTGCGCGTCCGGAGCCTGTGCTCCGCAACGGGAGAGGCCACAACAGTGAGAGGCCTGCGTACCGCAAAAAAAAAAAAAAAGATAAGCGAGGTATTTTGTGTCCTTAGATTCTGAATGAAAATTGCAAAGTACAAAACCTTTGTTTTTTGGCTCCCACCAGCCACGTAAAGCGTAGTGCGATTTTCATCCTCCTGCTTTCAGATGGTGGCCAGCGGAGATCTGCAACCCCCGGTCTGTGCCGCTCAACATCCAGGGCCTCAAGCACGACCTGGGGGACTTCCCCGTGTTCTTCTTTGGTTCTCACGACTACTACTGGGTACACCAGGGCAGAGTGTTCCCTTACGTCGAAGGAGACAAAAGCTTTGCTGAGGGACAGACTAGTATTAACAAGACCTTCAAAAAAGGTACGTTGGACAACGTTCACAGTGGCTCAGAACTAACACACCTGTGTTGATCTCTCCACACCTCCTGACTTGTGTAAGACGTGTTTCTGGTGTTAGAGAATTTTCACCAGGTGTTATGATCCGACGTCCATAAGTTTCCAGTCACATTAGAACCACATCACAATCCAGTCAGCTGGAAAAATACATTCAGTGTAGTAGACTGTGCTGTGTACGTGAAAGGAGTTCCCTCAGTGATCTTACTACAAACATAGAGATTATTCTGGAAATACATAGTCTTCTTAATCAAGGTGAAGCTCCTTTGCCACAGAAGAGTAGTAAGATAGTAAGACTAAATGCTTCCCAGGAAGAGCCTTACAGCTGCTTTTGCAACAAGTTGCCAGGAAGTTTAGCTTTCTGGGTAAGAGTAAAGTGAATTTAAATCTGGTACGAGGTAGAGAGCTGCTCTCTGGTTCACGTGGAAACCTCTGATCATTGAAGTGGGACCTCTCCTCCGAAGCAGCAGCCTGCACAGGGCACAGTGTTCACCCATAAAGGAGTTATATCTTATTTCAGTGTTACCCTATCCTGGTGGTAAATGGTTATTTCCAGAATATAATTTTAAAAAGAAACCCTCAGGCCAGATTCAGTGCGTTGGGAAGGCAGGGTAAAACTAATCTCTTAATGGTTTTTATTTATTTAGTTTTTGGTATTTATATACTTTGTTTGGTCTTATTGGCAGCGTTGGAAGAAGCTGCAAAACGTTTCCAGGAATTGAAAGCGCAAAGAGAAAGTAAAGAAGCACTAGAGATTGAAAAAAACTCAAGAAAACCCCCTCCTTACAAACACATCAAAGTGAGTCTTTACCCGTGAAAACATTGCTCTTTGACAGACAAGATGAAATGCATTGCTCTCTTAGTAGTTAGAAGGCCCTTGTTGTCTTATAAAAACTTTTGCTAATTACCACCCAGTCTTCTGCAGAACAACCTGAGAGCTTCTGTTGGAGTATCAGCTGGGAGCCGAGGTTGCTGCCCTGGGATGATGGGGGCTCTGACGAGCCCCTCATACCGAGGAGCAATATGTTTGATGGGAAACCCTGTTCTTGCTCCATCAGCTTGTCGTGTAACCAAATAAAACTAAAGGGATTTAGCCCCTTTCTTCCAGACAGCCCACGGTTGTTTTCAGTTATGAAATTGTCATCAACTGGTAGAAGGAGAAATACACAGGATAAATAAGTGAGAACTCACATCAGGTTTTGATATCTTTGTCAACTAAGGAGAGACAGCTGTTAATCTTAGCTTATTCATGGGGAAATTATGATCAAGGTAAAGAGCCTTTCTCAGGGTCACACCACAAGGCAGTAGCAGAGCCAAGAGGGCCTGGGTGTTTCCTGTGTCCTGTTCAAATTCCTCCCTCCCATTTGTGATTTTGTTGTCCAGGCTAACAAAGTAATAGGAAAGGTACAGATCCAGGTTGCAGACCTGTCAGAGATTCCCCGCTGTAACTGCAAGCCGGCTGACGAGAACCCGTGTGGCTTGGAGTCCGAGTGCCTGAACAGAATGCTGCAGTACGAGTGTCACCCGCAGGTGTGCCCGGCAGGGGAGCGCTGCCAGAACCAGTGCTTCACCAAGAGGCTCTACCCGGATGCGGAAATCATCAAGACGGAGCGGAGAGGCTGGGGCCTCAGGACCAAAAGGAGCATTAAGAAGGTAGCATGGGATGGGGGCAGTGGCGGAACAGACCAGGACCTGTGCCTCTTAGAAATGCTTCAATAAGGATTAAATACATGGGGATTTATTCCAAAATTTTGAAACTTCCGAAGTTGAGAGTTTGGTACTTCTTGAGCAAAGAAGGAGCAGTAAAAAGAGGTAGTAATAAAATACACATAACACACCATTGTAAAGCAATTATACTCCAATAAAGATGTTAAAAAATTTCTTTAAATTAAAAAAAATGAAATACACATAACCTTTGGGTTTCCTATGATCAGTCATAAGAAGGAGAAGGGACACTGGTAATTCTATTTGAAATAATTTTTAATTGTTAAGCAAACTAGATGTAAAATTTGTAAAGGAAAAAGTAAAGTTAATGACGTACTGAGACAGAAACTAGCAACCCCAGGAATTTGCTCCAACATCATAATTCATCAGCCATGAAGCCCTGGTCAAGTCACTTAACCTCGCTGAGCCCCAGTTTCTTCATCTCTAAAATGGACATAATTCCTGCCCTACCTGTTTAAGAGTTGTTACTAGTCTCAAACTAGATCATATATACAGAAGCAACTGGAAAAAGTTGAGATCTTTGATACTTATAAATTATCTTCATTCTTATACTTTGAAGCAGTTTTTCAAAGCAGTCTCTTTGTTTAACATAAGAAATACATGCCCATTGTAGAAGATGTTTTAATGCAAATAGCTCAAAGAAAATTGAAAATCACCAGTAAATCCTGCTATTCAGACAGTGGGTCTCAACCTTTAAATATCCTGAGAATCTTCCGGGTTCCTTGTTAAAACAGTGCCACCTGAAATATTGGTGACAGGCCTGAACAATCTGTTTTAAAACAAGTCCCCGCCTCCACCCTTCCCCCCACCTGCCAACGTACAGAACTTGGAGCCGTGTTTAGTGAGAGAAGATGGGCCGAGTGGGGATTTAAGATTATTCTTGGCATTTTTCTGCCTTTTAAAAAATCACCTTTGTAATGAAGAAATACCATATAATGTAGTAAAGAAAATCAAACAATTCAAAAAAGATAATAAAGCGTGAAATTCCTCCTTCACCCTCAATTCCTGGTCTCCTCACCATAGAGGACCATTGTCCATAGGTTGGTATGTAGCCTTTTAGAACTTTTTCTATGCAATTATACGCATAAACACATATACAAATACATTTTCATATATTCTGTATTTGTAGGGTTTTTTAAACATAAATATAGTCATACATATTATTCTTTTTTCCCACTTAATGTATCAGAAAATTATTTTTATGGCAGTAATACAGATTTCAGCTCATTGTTTTTCATAGTCTCATTGTATTCCATAATAAAATGTACCATCATTTACATAGCCTGTTTTCCAATAAGTGTGTGTGTGTGTGTGTGTGTGTGTAAGTGTGTGTGTGTACGCACACATACACACATTTTTAAATTCTGTTGATCATCTGTCATCTATTTCTGTAGGTTAGATTGCTTGGGTGAAACTCATTCATTCAGCACATGTTTGTTCAGCTGCTTCCCTGTGCCTGGTACTGTTCTAGGCACTTGGAAGACAGAGTGAGCAGGACACCTTTGTGAGTCCACCAGGGACAGCTGATAGACATATGACGCCACTTACCACCAAATGCCACCAAGAAAAATAAGGCTGTCGAAGAGGGTAGGGGTGACAGGGACTGGGTTCAGGAAGGTCTGACCCGAACGTGTGAGTGAGGAGGGCGTGCAGGTGCGTGTGGAAGAGCAAGCTGGAGTGAAGGCCCTCCTGTGCCAGGACAGCAGGGAGCTGGAGAGGGAGCCGAGGAGGGCCGGGGGGTGGGCGGGTGGCAAGGTAGAGGGGCAGCAGGACCAGGTCGTGCAGGGCCTCGTCGGCCTCGGGACAGGGACTTCTGGCTGAGTTTAGTAGGGAGGGCATCCGTCTGCCTCGATGTGTTCGTTTTCTGTTGCTGCTTAACAGGATAACCACAAACTTGGCAACTTACAGCATAACACACAGTGTACTAGCCCACAGATCCTGTAGGTCATTGTGTAGCTGGGTCCTCTACGTAGGGGCTCACCAGGTTGCAGTCAAGGCACTGACCTGGCTGGATTCTCATTCTTGTGCGTCAACTAGGGAAGGATCCGGCTTCCCAGCTTGCGCGGCTGCTGGCACAATTCTGTTCTTCACAGCGCTAGGTCTGAGAGCATCAGGTGTTTTTGGTTTGGGTTTGTTGTTATTATTGTTTTGCTGCTCTTGGCTTCTAGAGGCTGCCCGCAGTTCCCTGCCAGATGGGGCTCTCCAACATGGCTGTTTGCTTCCTTACAGCCAACGAGGGAGAGAGACGCTCCAGCAGGATGGATGCTGAAGTCCTAATGTAACAAACTCACCTAATCACATCCTGTCACTTGGGCCACATTCTGTTGCTTAGAAGCAAGTCACGGGTCCTGCTCTCTCCAGGGGAGAGGATTACATGACGGCGTGAGCACCAGCAGGCGGGGGTCATGGGGGCCACCTTAAGGGTCTGGGCTTCAGAAGAGTAACTTGGGCTGTGCTGTGGGGAATTTATGATAATGGGGAGAGAGCAATAAAAAGGAGACCATTACAGTCCCGGAGAGAGATGCTGGTGGCCTGGACTAACAGGTTGTAGTTGAGTAGGAAGGAAGTGGTTGGATTTCTGACATTTTAAAGGTAGAGCCAACAGGATTTGCCAATGCATTGGGTATGTGGATTGGGTCTCTTGGTCAAAGGCCATCTGCGTTTAGAATGGCATTATATAAGGCACATGTTTTGATATTACTTTAATGCCCTGCATATCACTTGCAAATTTTTGCTTATGATTTCACAGGGGAGTTTGGGGAGCCATCCTGAAATCTATCCAGTTTAATACCATGTTAACATCTTTTAATAGTGGTTACATTTATTCTAAACCATATTCTAAGTTACTAAATTAATGATATAATTAAGAGAAAAGAAAATACGATCGGGATTATTCTGCACTTTAGCACTTGAGGAATTGCTAATGTTAAGACAATTGGTGTTTTACAAAATAGCTAGAAACATACAGTCACTGAACAGCATAATCATGAAGACTTTGTAGCAACATGGAGAAGGTTTGGGCATACTTAGGGGACAGAAACCAAATAGCAAATTGAATGTACACAGTCAGTCCCCTTCTTTTCACACGTAACAATTCCTGAAAACGTGTGCCAGAGTTAAACAAGGGACTTCCTGTTATGATGTGGTTTCTTTCTTAGAAATTAAAAAAATTAAGTACTGAATTAAACCCTGCCTTTTTGCCATTGCCTTTAAGGACAGATTTCTAGCATTTTAAAAGTTTTTTTTTTGTTTGTTTTTTTGGCCACGCTGCGCAGCTTGCTGGATCTTAGTTCCCCAACGAGGGGTTGAACCTGGGCCCTCAGCAATGAAAGTGTGGAGTCCTAACCACAGGACCACCAGGGAATTCCCCAAAAGTTCTTTATTTTGTTATTTTTATCCATAATTGAATTCACAGTTAATGGTTTTAAGTCCAGTGAGCAACTCTTTGAAGCTAAAGATTTGTCACTTTTTGGATGCCTAAAATATTTCTTTTACAAAATAGCTAGAGACATTTATTCACAGTGGTATCGAGTTTACGAGACTTGCATGCCTCATGTTTGATATCAGCACTTTCACCTTTCTGTATTCACCAATTTTCATAGAATAGTAAATATAAACTATAATAAATGGTTTTCAGGCCTTTAAAGCCACAGAACCCTTTCTTCAAATGAAACCTTAACTTGAATACCAATTTGTAAAAAAAAAATGAAGCAGAGCTGATTTGGTTTAAATTCTGCTCTGTAGGTTTTCATTAAAGGAAACTTGCCATAGAATAAAGTAACACTAGGTGGCAGTGCAGCCAAGACGGCCATGAAATCTTGTACCTGGTGAGGGCGGTGATACCATACAAAGGTGCAGAGTGTTTTCAGCAGCCGGGGTCCAAGTCCACACTGGGTGTAGGAAAAGCCACTCGGGGCCGACAGTGCGTAGTACCCGAACGTGCAGAGCGGTCCTGTCGTGGTGTTGCAGTTAGAGATGAAGCGCGGTTCTTTTCTCTTTGTCAGAGCTTGTACTGTCAGTTAAAATGGAGGAGAGAAGAAGCCTGAGGTGCACTCATATGGTGACCAGGCCCAGCTGAAACGAGCGTGTGGCTGCCTGAAGCAGACGGGGCTCCTCCCCCATCTCACCAACGGCCGCCCGGCCGCCCAGGGAAAGGCTGACCCGCAGGCGCCCTTCTCTTACACAGAAATCACAATCTGGTCTTTTTATCAGTAGAGAAAGGACATTGGCTTATGCTCTTAATGATTCATCAAAATCAGAAAATACAATATAGTACTCTTGAGATGACTGGTACTCTCAGTTCTGTGATACTAAGAGCTATGAGAACGGCTAGTGAGAATTTGTGTCGGGGGCCGGGGGAGGAACACAAGTCTGGTGAAACAATAAGCAAATACATTTTAATTTACTTCCTAAGACATTTCTTTGCCTCAAAAATGTATTGGTAACACCAGTAAGTCCTGTAGCTAATGCTGTTGTCCTAGACTGAATCAGCCACGCTTTTGAGGTAAAAGGGTTAATGCTTATGCATTTGTAAACATGAAAGGTTGAGTGTACCGTGTTTACACTTATTTAAAAAGGAGCTTATCGCTACACACCTGTTAGAACAGCAAAATGAGAAATAGGGACTATACCACATGCTGGTGAGGACGTGGGGAAACTGCATCTCTCATACCTGGGGAGAGTAGGGTGCGAATGCGCAGTGGTTACAGCCACTCTGGAAAACAGTTCGGCAGTTTCTTAAAAAATTAAACATGTGCTCACCGTATGACCCAGCCTGTATCCCAGAGGAATGAAAACCTCTCTCTGCACAAAACTGTGTCAGAATGCTGACAGCGGCTTTATTTGTAATCGCCAAAACTTGGAGACCATTCACATGTTCTCCAGCCGGTGACCGGTCACACAGACTGTGGTGCGTGCTTGCTGTGGCACAGCACTCAGCAGTGACAGAAGAATGAACTGTTAAAGCACACAACTTAGATGGATCTCAAGGGAATTCGGCTCAGTTTTTCTTTAAAAATCCAATCTCTAAAGGGTACATACTGTGGTTCCATTTATAGAACACTCTCAAAATGACGAAACTATAGAGTTGGACAAGGTTCTACTGTGTTTCGCACAGGGAACTATACCCAATATCCTGTGATAAACCATAATGGAAAAGGATACAAAAAAGAATATATATATATGTGTAACTGAATCACTTTGCTGTACAGCAGAAATTAACACAACATTGTAAATCAACTGTGCTTCAATAAAATAAATTTTTAGAAGAACTATAGAGTTGGAGAACAAATTAGGGATGGAGGATGGGTGTGGTTATGAAGGAGAAGCACAGGGCATCTGTGCTGACGGGACACTTCTGTGTCTTGCTTGTGGTGGTGGTTACCTGACTCTACACCTGGTAGAATCCCATAGAACTACACACATGCACACATAACACACACAAATGAGTGCCTGTGAAATCGGTGAAATATGAATAAGGCTTGTAGATTGTACCAATGTCAATTTTCTGGTTTTATTTTGTACTACAGTTGTATTTCCAGGAATGTTTTTGGTTAATTCTCGGATTATACATGTGGTGTTAAGGAATGCTTTCTAATAGGCTACACTGATTGTACATTTATATATTGCGTGCTCCTCTGCAGGGTGAATTTGTAAATGAATATGTTGGCGAATTAATTGATGAGGAAGAATGCAGATTGCGAATCAAGCGAGCCCACGAGAACAGTGTAACTAATTTTTATATGTTAACTGTTACCAAGGTAAAATTGCTTTTTTTTTTGGTAAGAAAAAAGGATTTTTTGGTTTAGTTTGGTGGTCTTAGGTTAAACTCAGTTTCCTTCCTCTCATTTGGTTTTTCTCAAGCAAATTATAATGGTTTGCAGTAGCCAGTGTGTGTCCCACTATAATATGCTCATTATACCAGAG
Source organism: Physeter macrocephalus (assembly GCF_002837175.3). NCBI lineage: Eukaryota > Metazoa > Chordata > Mammalia > Artiodactyla > Physeteridae > Physeter > Physeter macrocephalus. The sequence goes on from NC_041233.1 coordinate 90,536,180, forward strand.
TACAAAAGTGAATGATTACTGGCGCCTTGCACAGGTCATGTGAGACGCGCTGTGAATGAGAAGACGACCAGGAACAGGGTTGACACATCTGGATTTGAGTCCCAGCTCTTAGTTACTGAAAGACCTGGCCCACAGTTTCTTTATCTCCAAGGGAGAGAATCAGCTCTGTAATTCGAAGTTATAAACCACCAGTAAAGTTCTGCTTTAGCAAAAATCCTAACTGTAAATTGTTCTATATATCTAAACTTTTCTTATGAGTTAGGAAAAATGAATGCTGTCAAAAGAAAAATGACAGTAAAACTTCTGGTTTAATACATGTAATTGTGAGTACTGTTTGATGCACATTACAGCAAAACTATTTCATTTAATTTCTTCAACAGTCCTCTGGAGTATAACCTTTAAAAACTGTGGCTCACTGTATTGTACATCTGTAACTTATATTGTACACCAATAACTATACTTCAATAAAACTATACTCCAGTAAAAGATTTTAAAAAAAAACACGGTCCTCTGATTTACAGAGGACGAGAAACTGAGATCCAGCCATAAGTGATTTGTTGGATATCTTGTTACAGTTTAATGACGGGCCAAGACTAGTACCCATGTTTCCTATGCTCCAGGCTGTCTCTAAAACTGAGTCAGAATAGCCTTACAAGAACCAGAAATCTTTTCAGAGAAGTACTATTTTAACTGATATGTCATTGCTTGAAAGTTTTACCACCTTCATGAACATATACTTTATAAACATAAAATGCCATTTATTTGTGACTGCTGATTGGCCCCTTAAATCCTAGCCTCAATGCCGGTGACCCCTCCAGCCATCTGGACAACACTTGGGAGGCTCCATCTTCTAGAGCTTTCCCAGACTATCAGAGTTTAAATTCAGGGAGCCAAAATGTTGAGCTTTTTATGGTATTTTGAACTTTTGTGTAAGTAAAAATAGACTATGAAGATTATATCCCAAACTCTAGCCCTTCCATCAGACAGATCTCCAAGTCTTCATTCAGAGAAGTTTCTTGTTTTTCCTTCCTCCCTCTTTATGGCCTAAGCTGTCATCCGTCTACCCGCCTACAAGGTTTGCTTCTTGCTTAGAGCAGGAAAGGAGGGCTGACAGCAAAACACCCTAGTTCCCGTCACAAGTAGCATCCAAACTGAGAGCACTCTACTCAGAAAATACCTTTCGTTAAGCCCATGGCCAGCTGATCTAATTCGCATTATTCTGTGGTGTGTTTGTTTCTAGAAACAAACTTTAAAAGAAACTAAACTCCACTTTATCGTACTTGCTTTTGACTTGGTCATCATGTAAAGTAGAGAACTTAGTCAGTTGTGCCGCGAGCACATTTTCGGAGCTGTCGGTCGTCAGACCTCAGCTGTTGGCAAACAGTGCTGCCTCGTGGCTCTCGCCTGAGTTGGATGTTTCTCAGACACGCTTATGCTCAGTTTCATGTCAAAGGAACTTCTCCTTTCTTTTCTTTCTGAAGGACCGTATCATTGACGCTGGCCCGAAGGGAAATTATTCTCGCTTTATGAACCACAGTTGTAATCCAAACTGTGAAACACAAAAGTGGACGGTGAATGGAGATGTTCGAGTTGGCCTTTTTGCTCTTTGTGACATTCCTGCAGGTAAAAGGGACTGCCCCCTCCCCGGAAAGCAAGTATGTCTTTGAGGGCAGGACGTTCTGACACTCAAGTGTCAGACAAGTTTGACACTCAAGTATTTATTCAAATAAGATAAAGAGCTATATTTAGAATTGTTACCTGCCCGTAGGAAGTGAACGTCTATATCCTGCAAAAGGGAGCTTAGTAAGAGAGGGTATCACAGAATTCTGTGTGTCTATGATCCTGCTGAATTAGTTCTCCAAATTATTGCTGTCTGTATAATGTAACCAAATGTTTAAGCTTTTGTTTCCTTTTTTTTCTTTAATATTAAAGAAAATATTAACCAGTTGTTACCATCAACTGGTTTCTTCGTTTGTTTGTGGGGGGTTTTTTGTTTTGTATTTTAGTTTGAAAAATCAGTCTGTTTCAAATTAGACATAAAACGCTTCTCAAAGCAGAGTTACTGCTTTCATTTTTCCTTACCCATCCAGCATCAATAACAGCAAGACTTAATTTCTCGTTTGTTAAGTCTGTAGAAAAATGGGTGGGAAGAGAAATGCTGTAGCTCAAAGGGATGTAAACTGTGTTTCTAGCACTCGCTGTGGGTTGCTGAGGTCCAGCTAAAGAAAGCTTGAACTGGGAATTCCCTGGCGGTCCAGTGGTTAGGACTTGGTGTTTTCACTGCGGGGGCCCAGGTTCAGTCCCTGGTTGGGGAGCTAAGATCCTGCAGCCGAGCGGTGTGGCCAAAAGAACAAAACAAAACAAAAAAACCTTTAAAATGCTAGAAATCTGTCCTTAAAGGCAACGGCAAAAAGACAGGGTTTAAATTCAGTACTTAACACAATTTTTTTTAATTTCTGAGAAAGAAACCACTTCATAACAGGAAGTCCCTTGTTTAACTCTGGCACACATTCTTAAGAATCTGTTATGTGTAAAAAGCAGGGGACTGACTGTGTACATTCAATTTGCTATTTGCTGCCTGGTGTGGCCAAATTAAAAAAAAAAAGACGAACGAAAGCACGCTTGGACCTCCTAGTTTGAGTCCCTGGGTCTTTGGTGTATGTAGTAAATGTGCATTTTGAAGTCTTTTCTGATCATAATGTGAGGCATTAATTACTGGAAATGGTATGGCTGTGACAATTCCACGGTCGTCTTATTTAGAAACTAGTGTAAATTAGTTTTAGAAAAGAGAGCTAAACTAGAACCCATTTTTCTTGAGCACAGATTTCAGATTCTTGGTCTCAGTCCCATGGTCTTTGACCACTTCGGTGAAAAGAATATGATGGGCTTTGTAGAATATTTATTTTTGCTTTAATCACTGGTGGACGGGATGTTTGCCTCTAGTTTCTTGTTTTGTTTGTTTTTTTCCCTTTTTCCCATCACTGTCTTCAGTGTGGAACACGGAGGATGGAAGGGTCTTCATGTCAGAATGATGTCTCTTTTCTCGTTGTGAGGGTGTGTCTTTGACAGCATTTCTCTCCCCCAGGACTTGAGTCTGAACACTTCTCTCTCTTGTGTTCTAGGGATGGAGCTAACATTTAATTACAACCTGGACTGTCTGGGCAATGGGAGGACGGAGTGCCACTGCGGGGCGGATAACTGCAGTGGTTTCCTCGGCGTGCGGCCAAAGGTCAGTGGCCGCGGGGGGGCTCCCCTGGGGCCGGGGAGGGGCTGCTGAAGAAGCTTGTTTGGGGCTGTCTCAGGAGGTGCTCGCCGGGGGCGACCTGGTTTAGTTTGCAGGCCAGCAGTTACGTTTACCCAGAGTTGAGACTCCGGCCTCCCACTAGAGCATATCTTAGTGAGAACTGTTAGGTTCTGAAAATGTCTGTGTTGCTGATTGAATTTGAAGTTAGCAAGATCTTTTTCAAAAACTTCAAAAAAAATTCACACTATCCTAATACACTTTAGTGTATCCGAATTATACACTTTAAATTGGTGAACTTTATGGTTTGTGAATGCTATCTTAGTTGTCTTTGCAGTTAAAAAAAAAAACAAACACCTATTCAAAAATCAATGAAAAATGAATTATTTTTACTACAGTTCCGTGACAGGGTAAGCCCTCCTGGTGTTTTAGGTAACCGAACAACAGGTGAACTTAAACGAATGTGAGGTTGTAGGATCTCCCTTTTACGTAAAGCTTCACGCACGATCGTTAAAACCGTGACCCCCTCTTTCCTGCCAGTCGGCATGTGCGTCCACAACTGAAGAAAAGGCAAAAAACGCTAAGCTGAAGCAGAAGAGACGAAAAATTAAAACAGAGCCGAAGCAGCTGCATGAAGATCACTGCTTCCAGTGCGGGGACAGCGGCGAGCTGGTCATGTGCGACAGGAAGGACTGCCCCAAGGCCTACCACCTGCTCTGCCTCAACCTGCCCCAGCCGCCCTATGGTGAGCCTGGCCTGCAGGCCCCGCCCGACTCCATCTCTGCCCACCATGCCCGGCTCAGAATACGGGCGGCCCAGTCCCCCGTGCGGAGCCGTGGGGTAGGAGGCGTTGGAGAGGACAAGCAACAGTAGCAAGCAAAGAGTTTGCTGGTGAAAAATCTGTCTCAGTGCAAATGGGGGCGCCCGTGGGCCAACAAGGACGGGTGTCTTACTGTCCGTTGCCACAGGTGGTAGTTGGCTCCTAGCTGAGTTCGGGGCAGTAGCTCGCAGCCACACTGACAGGTGCACCCAGACCTCTGTCGGCTGCGGTTTGGAGTCGTAGTCGACGGCGTTCAGTCCCCAGTCCGAGAGGAAGGTGGGAAGTGGGGTGTCTCGTGGGCGTTGGGGACAGGCACTCACTGGGCTCCTTCCCTTCTTCCCGCCCGCACTAGGAAAGTGGGAGTGCCCGTGGCATCAGTGCGGTGAGTGCAGCGGCGCGGCCGTGTCCTTCTGTGAGTTCTGTCCACGGTCGTTTTGCAAAGATCATGAAAAGGGGGCTCTGGTGCCCTCCGCCCTGGAAGGCCGTCTCTGCTGCTCTGAACATGACCCTGTATCTCCCGTGTCACCCGAATACTGGAGCAAGATCAAATGTAAATTGGAGTCACAAGATCACGGAGAAGAAGTCAAAGAATAAATGGGCAGTGATTTCCTTCTTTTTTTATTTAAACGAAGAAAGGAAAAGGAAAACGTAGAGAATGCGTTAGTACAAGAAGAGACCACTGCAGTGCATACAGCCTTGGCCGTCAGCGCTGCCTTATTAAAGTGAAGATGGGGAACCAGGCCGTGCAGGCAGAAGCCGTTGGTGGGATCTGGTTTTTCAGTTTCGTTCTGTCAGTTTGGGATTCTTTTGTGGAGGGTTAGATTCCCTTGGTCTTTTCTTGCCTTTATTGTGCTTCAATGCCTTTGCAGCTGGCAAAAGAGATGTCTTCGCTTTTAAAATAAGAAGAAAGAGAAAAGAAAGTTTGTTAATGAGATAAATTTAAAGTCTAGGATGTGTTCCTTGGGTGTAAAAATCAAAAGTAGCCATCATTCCTTTATTTATTTTCATTTTTTTAAATTTTGAGAAGTGTAGTTCAGATAGTCTAATCTGTATGTGTGTGTGTGTGTGTGTGTGTGTGTGTGTGTGTGTGTGTGTGTGTTTTAAGTAGGAATTGCAGAAAGCCCTCTAGAAAAGGGTATGGTGGTCTTACATACCTCTTTCCTGAGCAGTAGGGGGGCTGGCTTCGCTTTCCCTTCCAGACGCCTCTCGTAGTCTTAGAGAAGGGCTCTGTGGGAGTATTGAATCTGGCCTCTTGAAATCAAAAGGCCTCAGTGAATATTACCTCTGTGGTCTTAAACTAGGTGGGCTTTCCGATATAACTTTACCTAGAAAGGTATATAATGTGGTTGTTGGTTTTTTGTTCTGGAGAAAAAAAGAAATCGATGCCCTCACTGAGTTTGAAACGTTCTCCACTGATAATGGGTGTTTTTGATGAAGTGTGTTTCTGTGGATATGAATACAGAGTTAGAATGGTCTTTCCTGTCGTCTTGACACACTGGTGAAGGCAGCTAAAGGGAGTTGAAAGGCACAGACCAAAAGTTGGGTCAAATAAGCACCATTTTCTATCCAATTTAATGTACACCCTGGTCTGACTTGGAGAGAATTGTGGGCATTTTAATTTTCTGTCTCTGCTTTCCTCTCCCAAGCAAACATTCCCTTTGTCAGCTGACCACTCAGTCACGTGTCCTGGTGAAAACTACACAGATGAATTTGAACTGTATTTGAATAAATCTTTTTGTTCAGTTCCTAATTTGGGGGTGAAAGTGGTAGGGGCATCCCCAAGTTACATGTAAACAGCTACCCGGTACTTAAACTCACCCCCACTGAGGAAGGGGAAGCACTTGTACTTCTACAGGGTAAATGAGAGCCACCAAACACACTTCATGGCAGGAAGCACTTAGGGAGAGCTCCACAGAAAGCAGTGATAGCTAGAATGGTTGGAGCTCATAGACGCAAGTGAACCGGAATATCTGCCCACAGAACTCACTTGCTTTTAATGCTTAGGAATATGTATATTCCAGGATTCCCTGTATGAATTAATTAGTCCTGTCAGACATTGTTGTAACACTGTACTAAGTAGAAGCCTAGGTTTAGCTTGAATGAACGTCATCTGCTCTGTGAATTTTGACTGCTAACAATTGCCGGTACCTGGTAGCATTTATTTTCCCTCAAGAAGTACCCAGTGACCTTATAAAGGCAGGGAAGGTAGATGCTCTACAGCGTTCCTTCAGTTGTGCTGTGTGTTACTTTTTCTTATCAATTTAGAACTCTTCTTTGGAAAAAAGAAGAAAAAAATCTGTTTTGTGCTTCTTTTTTTTTTCTTTGTATGTAAATGTGCAATTATACTGGATTTTTTCTTCTTAAAAAAAAAAAAAAGAAAACAAACAAAAAACACTACAATTCCTTTACTTAAGCTCCTAAACTGCCATTTGCCTGATTCCAGCAAATAATTCTGAGGTAACTTATTGGGCCTCCAGTAATTCTGTCGATTAGATATGGTCCCAAAAGAAAGAGCAAGATAGAAAATGCTACATGTATTACCTACCAAATGCGACTGCTACAAGTCACGTGAATTACAGCTCACCAAAACACTAAAGTTCGCTCTTGAGCAATTATATAGTTTGATGTCCTTTTAAAAAATAATTTAAGAAAATCTAGGTTTTATCATACTAAAACTTTATTTTATATATGTATATGATAAATGTTTGCTTTTGTAAACCTACTAACATGAAGGATTTCCTTTAATATCCGCAGTGCACCTCGTGTTGAAACGGTATCCAACATGGAATCTTTTATCTCGTTGCTTTGTTTTGGACTTAGTGCTATTTAGTATCTGGTGACTTTTATATGGTAAGCCAGGGTATATCCTGTATACTACAAATACCTTAGGTTTAAGTATTTTTATGCAGCTTCTTCATTGTGTCACATTTTGTTTGTGTATCTGTAGCAGAGCTCCGCTGAGGTTTTTTTAATTTGGGGGGGGGTGGGGGGTTGGCTAATAGGGTTGTTCTGCCATTTCAGAAATCAGGGCGGAAAACACCATCGCCGACCGCAGCCATGGGGTCTTTGTCCGCGAGCGCCCTTTAACGGTCTGGAACGTGGTTTTAGCCCTGGCAGTGCCAGGGAGCTATCCTCACACCTCGTACTGTCGCCTAGTTCGTATATTTTAAAGGTGCAGGCTATGGAAGCAGAAAAGGAGTAAGTTGTGCTTTCTATGTGCATAGTATCCACGCAGGGTGCTTGTCTGTGCTTCACCAGTGAAATTTTGCAAAAGACATGTTGCTCACTGATAGCTGAAAGTTGTTATTTGTTAACTTTTAAAAATCTGTCTGTGGTCAGAGCATAAATGGTTGGTTTTTAATTCTTGTCCGAAAATGAAATAACTTAAAGCAGCATGGGATAATGGTGGCATTTTTTTTAACCTTATGTTGGTTCTTTGGTGGAAGAATCGAACGTAGGATTTTTGATAATCAGCATAAATCTTCAGAAATCGGATCTGTAAGAGCTAGAGGTGAAATCCTGGAGGCCTTCCAGGCCCTGCGCGGGAGGGGGTGTGAGGGGTCGGGAGCTGCCTGTCCTGTCACTGGCTGGGAAGGGAGGGGTGGATGTCCCTGCATTCCTGTCAGGCGGAAGCAGCTGGAGGAAGTGAGTCACTTCTTGAGTATCTAATCAGGGCTGGAGTTAGGAGTGAGGTGGGTTTTATTTTCATTTTTCTTTTAACAAGTTCCCACCCTATCCTAATTCTCAGAAATGCTCTGGCCTAAGCTATAAAATAGGCTGACTTTTAGAATCATTGAAACTTGGAGATTTCTGTGTGTTCAAATCAGGAATACATCTAAAAACTAAAAAGAAAAAAAAAAAAAGGCAGGGGGAAGGCTGCTCCCAGCTCCCAGCTGCCATTTCCCCAGAGTATTTGGAGGCGCGCCTGTGAATAACGCTGGGAAACTCACAACATCGAGATGATCCCGGAAAGGACTCAAGACAGGGCGGCTGTTGGACACCTTTCTTTCCTGACTCAGGAAGTAGAGCTTCCCTTCTGAGTAGCTCGCTGCATGGTGTGTTCCAGTCAGGGTCCAACCCAGATCTGCAGTTTGGAAACAGATGGGCCAGCTGTGTGGAGCGCAGTCTCTGGACTCCCGGGGGTTTGTTGCTTGTCTCTCATTTCATTTTAAAACAGAAAGCTCTTCTTTAGCATTCACCTTAAAGTCAAGGTACCGCCGCATGCCGTGTCCCACTAGGATAAGAGAACAAGTTACCGTGGCGTCTTGACAGCTTGGGAAGCTCACACTTGATGTCTTTCTACATTGGGAAGTTGCTTGTGCTGGGCAGTGCAAATTAGACTTGAATTACTTCTTAAAAGGCTGATGTGTCCAGCCCCCTCATTGTCCGAGCTGCTGCAGACATGAAGTGATCATTTGGAACAACTTCCTTTGGCCTCGGGCCACCTAGAATTGGTCTCTGGTTATTTGTAAACAAACAGTAGAACTTGCTTCCCTTTCCAGATAGGCTCGGAAATAGATATAATTAGACAGCTTTGCCCTATATTGACAAATACGAAGAGTTGGAAATTTGTATATACTGAAATCTACCGACATTTATCCAGGGTGGGGTACAGGGAGAAAGGGGGTTACAGTAGGGTAAGGGAGGGGGTGATAGTGTTTACCACAGGTACGAAGTAGCCACTTTAACATTGAGACCTCTGCCTCATTGAATTCAGGTTTTTTAAGTACTTGAAACTCCTCAGATTCTCCTTATTTTACAGTTATTTTAAAATTTATGAAGTAGAAAGCATTGTTTTGTATACTGTTTTGTCTCTTACCCTCTTGAACTTGGATTAAAGGCGAAGTTCTGCAGACAGAAGTGTCCACAGTAGTTTCTCAGATTCAGTGCACACATTCGGGGAAGAGACTCCTGCATGAAATACCAGCAGCATTTATACGAGTACTTCATATGTATGTTCTCTGTTTTGTTATTTTGTCAACCCTATCCCCAAGCACCTCTTCTTTGCTTTTACTATATGCCTGCGTAGGGAAAATAACAAAAATTTGCACTTACGTTACACTCCTGAAATGCTGGGTGTAACCTGTGTGTTTCAAACCCATTTCCGTTCTTTTCAGTCCATTGCTTAAGTGACAAGTTCAGGTACGTGTGGCACATATGTACGAAGGAGGAAGAGAATTACCTGTCCTTCGGTGGCGTCCCAGAGTCATTAATGTGTAAGAAAAAGGGAAAAGATGAATAGTTACCAAAGTCATTTATTCAGTCCTTCGTTTTCTTATGTGACATCACTGCACCTGCTAGTTGGCAAGAAAGCAACCTCGGGTTTCCCTTCCCCACCTGCCACAGACTTCTGATGTGTGTGAATGCCTCTCGGTATCCATCAGATGACCTAAATGAGGGATTCAGACGGTATTCTTGTCAGTTTAGAAGTGGACTGGATAAAATTTACTTTTACTTTGTTGTCACTGATATTGCTCTTTATCTCATTTGTGCTGTCACGTGCCCTGTGTTAAAAGAAAATCATGTTGCCACTGATAACCAGGATGCTAAATGATGACTACAGCTGGTTCTTTTTATATACAAGGGCGTGTGCGTAATTGGAATTGATAGGAGAAATTCATTTGTATCCACCTGTGATATTGCACAACAAAACACAGATACCTACAGATTCTGCTCTCATTTCCTCGTGATCTTTATGATAATTACCTTTGTAGACTGGTTATTTCTGTACTTTGTTTATCTGTAATAAACTTTGTAGATCCTGTGAACTGTTATTTTTTTGCCTAAATCCCTTGAGACTTGAGTCTTTAATAACAAAGCATCAATATTCACTAAGTCAATCTCTTTTGAGTTTCTGTGACTTGGCTAGAAGCTCTCGACACTAAAGATTAGGGTTCATTTTCCCTGGGGGTATTCCACTAGGGCATTACTGTATAATGACTTGATGTTGCCACATAGACTTCAAGATATATGATATTTTGGGGATTTTGTTGATTGGCCTATGTTTTATTGCATAGTGTGAAACGTGTAAAGCTTGGTTAACCTGTATATAGATAGCTTATTGTTGACTAGTTACGGCGTATTAGCATTGCCTGTAATATTTAAGCTTCTTACTACTGTGTGTGCTGGTAGGAACATATAATTTTTGTACATTATATTTACTGAGATGCTGCCTTTCTTATTTTACAAATACTTTGGAATTCAAATGTGTTTTTTGCTTCCGTGAGGATTAATTTGGAAAGGTTTTTAATGACATTCCACTGATTTCAGATTTTGCTTGAGGTTGACTTCAATAAATTGTCCCGTATGTTGCAAATTAGATATGTGGACTTGTTCATTGCCCGTAATTTCTTGCTACCACTCAGTGGGCAAGAGGCCATCCTGGGCGGGAGGGGACCAGCGAGGAGCCGAAAGACCCAGCGCGTCCACCGCGCCGGCGAGGCCCGCAAGGTCCTGCGGGAGCCCGGCACGTCTTCCCGCAGCACGCGCTGTACTTCAGGGGGCTTGGATCCGGAAACGAGGAGTCCGCGTGGTACCCGGGAGGGAAGGCCCGGGCCTCGGAAAGGTACGCAACGTCGGGCGCGCGGGCGGGCGGGGGACGGACAGCTGGGGCGACCCCTCACTTCCGTCCGTCGCTGTCTCAGGCGCCTGGGGCCGCTCTCGCCCCGCCCCGGCCCCGGCCCCGCCCCCGCCCCGCGCCCCCCTCCCTCGGCGCCGCCACGTCAGCCTTGAGCGCGGGCGCCTTGATGGGGAAGGAGGTGGCGGCGGAGGTGGGCGTGCGGCTCGCGCTGTTCGCGGCCTTCCTGTAAGGACTTGCGCTCGGGCTCCCGGTCCCCGGCCCCCGGCCCCGCGCCCCAGCCCGGGACCGGCGGGTCCTGCCGCCCGGCCGGGTTCCGCGCGCGCTTCCGGGAAGCCGCCGACGCGCCTGCACCTTTGTGTCCTCTTTAGGATAACAGAGCTGCTCCCGCCCTTCCAGAGGCTCATCCAGCCCGAGGAGATGTGGCTCTACCGGAATCCGTACGTGGAAGCAGAGTATTTCGCCACCAAGCCGATGTTTGTGCGTGGAGAACCAGCCTTCCTTCTGACCGCACTTCTCACGGAGCCGAACGCTAGGGAGGGAGCGGGCAGGTCCCCCTGGCTCCGCCACGGAGCTGAAGACGAGCCTTCGCGTCGTAACGGTTAAGGGCCAGGTTGAGAGAGAAGTCCGTCCGCTTCGGCTCCAGGGACAGGGTCTGGGGCTGGCTGCTCAGGGCGGCCCGGGGCAACTGGTCGTTGAGAGGAGCGGTGACGGCGGCTCCCGCGGGAGCTCGGCGCCCAGCTAGCCGCAGGCAGACCCGGGACACCGCACTTGCTGGGGAGCCGGGAGGTCTGATAGGCCCGTTCTGCTGTCACTTCACCCCTCTTGCTGTGGGAGCTCTTTTCCCAGCTAGCTGTGTGACGTTCTCGGGCGGCTCTGTTTCCTCTCGCGTGCTGAGCTCTGCCGTGTCCGGCGCAGGTCGTCGCCTTGCTGGCCCCGCTGGCCCCGGTCCTCCTGGCCAGGTGTCTGAAGCAGGCGGACGCAGCGGACAGCCGGCAGGCCTGCCTGGGTAAGCGCGGCCTCCCCAGCGCCGGAAGCAGGAGGCGGGGGCCCCCACGGGGCTTGCGGGGCGGGGAGGGGAGCCCGACCTCTGCGTTCCTCGGGTGACTGTGTCTCCCGGGTGCCCCGCCTGCTGCCTGTGAGACGTGCTCCACGTCCTGGGTGCGCCTGCGTGCACCGGACCATTTGCAGCTCCGACGCGTCCTCAGTCAGGTAGCGCGTTCTCCCTGCGCCACGGCGGAGTGGCCAGCGGGGCCCGGGATGATTCTCACGCTCCGCTCCGGCTGGAGCCCGAGCGCTCCTCTGTCCCCGGAGACCGCGGCTGCGCCTCACGAGACAGGGACCCGGCCGCTCCTCCTGGGCAGACGCCACCAGCAGCCACTTCCGTTGCCTTCCAGCTGCCAGCCTGGCCCTGGCTCTGAATGGCGTCTTCACCAACACAGTCAAACTGATAGTGGGGAGGTGAGTGCCCAGCGCTGCCGCCCCGCCCCCCAGGACGGCAGGCGCACGCAACTGCTGCCACATCTTCCCCGTAGCCTTTTCTCTTTATTCTCAGTCTGATCGTTCTCTTCTAACAAACACTTCCTCCCTTCCCTCTACCTCGGTCCCTCGGGTGACTCTTGGGCTCTCTTCTGCCCTGAAGAGCATTTCCCACTGACACAGAGTCGGTGTCCTCCAGAGCACCCCCAGAAGCTGCAGCACGACTCACTCTTTGCCCTAAAAACTATGTGCCGCAGTGGCTTTTTTTCCTTCCTGATTTAAATATTGACCCTGGAAATAAGGCTTTTCTCTTAGTGGTGACTATCCAATCCGGTTTCACTGTTATGCCTGGGACACTACTTGACTGACAGTTAAGAAGGTATCTAACACAACCAAAAAATAATTTCTGGAGTTGTAAATGATCCACGCTCAGACCTTGCTTATTTCTTGCAGGCCACGCCCAGACTTCTTCTACCGTTGCTTCCCCGACGGGCAAGCCCATCATGACTTGACGTGCACAGGAGATGAGGACGTGGTGAATGAGGGCCGCAAGAGCTTCCCCAGTGGACATTCTTCCTGTATGAATACCACGTGGACTCTACATCTGTGCTTTTTTGGGGGATCATTGAATTTAACCTAGGAAGCTTGTGAGGATGGGAACATCTCACGCACTCTGGTTCTTGTATCTAGAAATCGGAGAGCCCCCTTCTTTAATAACAACAAGCTTGAAACTCGAATATTAAATATTCGAGGACAGAGGAAGTAGTTTACCTTCATGAAATTTGAACCTTTTATTATTACTGTATTATTTGCCTAAATCCTGCAATCTTGTTCTAGTCATAAAAATATTACCTAAACTTTATTGAAGTTACTGTATGTCAGGTGCTTCAAAAAGCATTTTAGATTCGTGTCTCGTTTGATACCATAAAGAGCCCAATGAGATGGGTACTGTTGTTTTTATGATTCCCATTTATGCATCAGGAAACGAACGCATCAGGAAGTGAAGTCCCATTGCTAGGATTCCAAAACTATGCTCAGGGTAAATGTTACTCACTTTGGGAAATGGTCCTTCATTTTCCCTTTTGTTTCCTTCTCCCTCATAATTGACGATGTAGATCCATGATCTACACCAAAAGTTACCAAAAGGGATAAAAACATGCTCATACCCGCTAGCCTCTTCTTTTTCTTTAAAAGACGTATACTTAGAGGTTTTCCCTCTTCTAGTTGCATTTGCTGGTCTGGCCTTCGCGTCCTTCTACCTGGCAGGGAAGTTACACTGCTTCACACCACGAGGCCGAGGGAAATCTTGGAGGTTCTGTTCCTTTCTGTCACCCCTACTCTTTGCAGCTGTGATTGCACTGTCCCGCACCTGTGACTACAAGCATCACTGGCAAGGTAAGCAAGGCATCCAGGCTATGGAACGCCTCCACCGTTCTCCCATCATTTCTCCCTAGCACTCGGCACAGGAGACGCTCGCTCCCTGGGTGTCTGCTGAATGAACAGACAAGTGAGCAGAGGATGGTCTGCGTTCTGTACTGAGTATGCGTTTATCGCTACACGGAAAATGAAAAACCACACTGTTATCTTTTCAACAGATTACCAAGGAGGAACATTCTGATTTTCCCATGACTTTGAAGCATCATAAGTTCAGCATAAACTCTATAAGAAATTTTTTACAACCAACCTCAAAATTCAATTTACTTTTACTGTCTTAAAAATCAGGTTCACTGGCGTGAGGTTTTTGTTCAGAAACGAAAGTAAAATTCAAGAAAACATAAAATTGTAATTAAACCAAAGAAATTTAAGTTGAATGATAGAGTAAAACATCCAAATTACAGAATATTTGCACAGAAAGCCCACAGTTCAAAAAAATAAAATAAAAGCTGACAGTATTGCCCAGAGGACCTTAGGAGCTCAGTTTTAAAGAATAAACTAAATTTTTGCCAAGAGAGGCAACTCCTGGAGAGTTTATTCCTTCCTCTAGAACCCTTTAAATGGTGAGAAGGAGTTGTTGATAGCATTAAGTGAACCTTCACTATTCTTCTCAATTAAAAATATTCAATGCCGTGAACTCAGAAAAAGCCGTTATAACTACCCAACTAAAGATGTGTTTTGATTTGGTGTTTAGAGAACAACCTGACAATGACAATCCTGCAACTGTACGATAAAATTAAGAAAACCCCAAAAACCCATAAGCCTGGAATTGAGGGATTTTGCAGGCTAAACAAGTAGAGCAGCCTGGAGGGCCAAGCTCCCTGCTGGGTGCCATCACCGTGACTGAAGGAAGGTCCCTCTCCTCCGCCTTCAGATGTCCTGGCTGGATCCGCCCTCGGCCTGACGTTCGCCTACGTCTGCTACAGGCAGTACTACCCTGACGGACGCCCAGTGCCACAGACCACTGCAGCGCAGCCCTGCTCTTCCCACCGCGCAGAAGCAGCCTGGCCACCCCCGTCATTTTGATGTTTAGACGCTGGAGCTGCCTCCCTGGAAAACAGGTGAATCGGCCCCTCCTAACTAACTCACCACGCCCAGGACAAGAATTTCTGACCTTTTACCTCCTGAGAGGTACAGGTGAGGAGAGGAGGCCCCACGATCATGCAGTTTTGCCCTGGCTCATGGGGATTTATCGCGAGGAGTCAAGGTCCTTTTTCACGACTGTTCGCCACGCATTCCAGTAACGAGATCTTTCCAGGGTCTTTCCAGCTCATGAACGTGGCCCATCACATTGGTATCCCAAGATCTACAGTGTTTTTACACTTAACTTCAGTACTGTTCTTGGAATGATTCTGTCACAAAGAAGCTTTTGCCTTAGCCCCACTTTATCCTAGAAGCTAGCGCTGATGATCAGAACTTAATCGCCATTTCCCATAGCTCAAAATCTTAAAATCTGGGGCATGAGCAATTAAATTATTTTAGTTCTGTTTACTTTCTCTGGCGGCAATTCCATCACGCCTTAAATAGGAAAATCTCCGATTCTGGCTTATTTACCACTGTGCATATCTTATTCAAGTCCAGCTAAGTACTGCTGTCCATTTTGAATACTGTAAACATAAACGATTTGATAATTTGTTGAATTACTGAGTAAACACAATAAAAAAGAAACTGGTCAGGAGCGTGGATTCAGTACTCATGTCTCCACCTTACTTGTGTTAACTGTGCTCACGAGCTGCCTTCCCTCCACTCAGGACTGAAGACCTGCCCAAATGCACCAGCTGTGCCAAGCAGCCAAGGCAGGGCAGGGTAGTCAGAGACACGTCTGTCTGGAGGGCAGGTGAGTCTCCTCCCGCCCTCACGGTAGGGTATAATGGACCATGACGGGACATCGGGGGAACTGATGGTGTAGGACCTATAACGGCCTTTCTCTGTGTTGTGATTGTATTTTGTTTTCTTTTTGTGATTATATTTTAAATATGACCTTGATTTGTGTATTTCTATAACATTTTCAATATATCTTTTTCCTAACGGTGAACGTGGTTTTTTTGTGCTTAAAGTTCCATTTGAGACCTGAAACATTTCCAGAGTTAGTTAGACACCAGATTCCCTATCTGACACAAGTGATTCCACTATCTATAGCAGTGGCTGATGTCCATACCAAAGGAGCATCTCAATATTTACCTTATAATCGCCGCACTTTAAATCAACGGTCAAGGCGAAAGAAAGAACCTGAATGTTATAGTTCTTTGCCCAAAACTCTTTTTAAACTTGTTTTAGTAGTACACAAGGGGGAGAGAAATGGTTATTGTATTGACTCTATGATGGATGAGCCAGGTAAAAGTAGGCAACTGGTCAGTACGGTTTTATTTCAGTATTTACTAAAGTTTTAAATATAATCACATAAAAAACATTTCAAAAAGTGCAAAATATCAGAAAGCTAATCAGTGCTATTAATCTTTCCATGCAAACAATCTCTTTTGCTGAGATAAGCAATAAAATACCAATTCTGCAGCTGGGAATATGTATAAAATGATACTCTACCATCATTTAAAAATAGGCTTGGTCAAGAGATTGCACATGATACAACAGAAGTAGTGCAAATAATATACAACTAAACAAGGAACTCAAGTCAAGCTTATTACCCTGTGGAATATACATCTGTGATACCAGCACAGGGGGACAAATAGGATATAAAGCTCTTTTCCAGTCACCTGCCCCTCACCACCAGGAAGGAAACACTTCTTAGTAAAAACAGTGGTTTATCTAGCCATCCAGGTTGATCCTGTTCATCTTTGGTTACGGGGACTCACTCTTGCTGGTCCTTTGGTTTACTCTTAAATTTTAGTTACTCTGTTAATAGGAAGACCAAAGTTAAATTTGAAGACAACAACTTGATGAAACCTTCCCCTTTAATATGTACTGAATGCTACTGAATTCTCAGTAACCCCTCAGAGTTTACGTAGTAAAGAAAATGAAGTATTTCATATAGATGAGACTTCTTAGTGGCTTAGCATTAGTCTGTAAGCAGATGGACAAGGAAAGGCCAGGCTCTCACCTTTACCCCAACCTTATCTCTAGGGTGACAGTAATTAACCTTCCCTCTGCTGTCAAAGAGATGGCTTATGTGAATGTTAAATTCCAGGGCTTTGGATACCATGATACATTTACTTACAAGAAACCGATACAAAAAACAAAGCACAGCTTGCCTGTCTACACCGCTCTGTCCACCAGGGCCTGTAGGAATCTGAGAGGAGTATGAAGGACTGTCACAAAGAGAACTGCAAAGACAATCACAAACTGAGACCTGTGAGAAAGAAAATACCTACAGCAGAGTGGTGAGCAAGATGCCTTGGAAACAATTAGTCTCCATTCACTCGTCTTCTTCAAGGTGCATCTCACTTGCACGCTCTGACACTGACTGCAACAGCTGTTCCTGGCCCCATAGATGCAGGTTTGTCTTTCAGAATAAGGAACGCTTCCCCCTAGCCAGATCTACCAACACTGCCTGTGCCGGGAGCCTGTTCCATAGCGTCCTGCACTACGGGTACCTAAGAAGACAACGCTGTTTATGTGCTTGAAGAGGACACTCTTCAATACTCCCTTCACCCAAGCAGCTGTGGCAGATGGCTTACACAATTCTATTTCACCATCAATGTACCACTAAAACATTTTATTCATCACTTCATAAGCAGTCAAAGCTGTGTAATTTCAGGTCTGTCAGCTTTTATAACCCTCAGCTTAAGAACTAACAACTAAGTCGGACTTTGTCTAGAGTCTCCCAGTGTGAAGTATGATATGATATAAAAGGGCAGGTCTAGGGTATATAACATCTTTGCTTTATAAAGATGCACCTGATGTGAACTAAACTGTCCGCTTTAGACTGTCCACCGAGAGCAGCTCAAACAGCTGTGGAAACAATGAACAGCATCAGTGATTCCTAGCAATAATAATAATAATTCCTAGCAATAAATCTGTCAGTCAGCTGTAGAGAGAGTAAACAGTATTTACAAATTTTAGTCTTTCTTCATACAGTATCATGTAGGAAATAAAAGCTGGCTCAAAAGAATCTGATGGCCACCAGTCTCCCGCATCCACTTAGACTTGGCCTTCAAATGCAGAGAACACCCATGAGCGAAGAGCAGACCCCAAAATGCCTTCTGAATCTCAGGAGTCCACTTATATTTCTAAAGATAAGCAATAATTTCTTGGAAAAATTTATACCCAGCCCAAAACAAAAACTCAAACAGACTTTATACCATCTCAAGTAATAAGCAATAAAGTGTGGTACCTAAGAGAAAAACAAATACCATATGCTAACACATATTATGGAATCTAAGGAAGAAAAAAAAAAAAAGGTCATGAAGTACCTAGGGGTAAGATGGGAATAAGACACAGACCTACTAAAGCATGGACTTGAGGATATGGGGAGGTGGAAGGGTAAAGCTGTGACGAAGTGAGAGAGAGGCACGGACACATATACACTACCAAACGTAGAATAGATAGCTAGTGGGAAGCAGCCGCACAGCACAGGGAGATCAGCTCGGTGCTCTGTGACCACCTAGAGGGGTGGGATAGGGAGGGTGGGAGGGAGGGAGACGCAAGAGGGAAGAGATATGGGAACATATGTATATGTATAACTGATTCACTTTGTTATAAAGCAGAAACACACCATTGTAAAGCAATTATACTCCAATAAAGATGTTTAAAAAAAAAGTGTGGTACCCTAAATACCATCGTCAAAGTATTAAAGATGCAAACCACTCCCAGCTGTGAAGAAAGAATGGCAAGTGTTTCTCTGAAGCCAGTGGTAAAAAGTAACAGGGTCTTCCCTTTGCTTTTCCACTCACTTCCAGAGAGGAAGATTATCTTCCAAAGACCCCAGTGGTGAGTAAGTGACAGGCAACCTGCAGGAAATGACGCAGCTGAGGAGAGGAAAACTGCAGCAACAAAGAGGCAGGTTTTCTGGGGAAGGATCCCTCAGTGTCTGTCTAAGGCAGAGAGTTGAAGAGGTCATCACGCTGGAAGGCGACCAGAGAGAACGCCAGTCTGAACACGAACTTTCTAACTACACATCTAAAGGGCTGAGTAACGTAAATCCCAGGATGAGCTGTTTGTACTTAAAGCTGTAACTGTTGCCATGGTAACTGTCAGATGGTCAACTATTAAGATTCTGAGTTTAGATCCTAAAAATGGCAAGTATTATTGGACCAAGTCGCTAACAAAACAAACGTACACTAACCTTTCTCTAAGTGGCCTACTGTGCTTTTTTCCCATGAATTTTAACCAGAGTCCCTCTAAAAATAAGTAATAACCTGGATCTTGGTGACAGGCAACAAAAAGTATATTTATAAAGAGCTGAGGCTCCACAGTTCCTCATCACGTGTTAATATGTAGGAACCATGCTGCATACATGACATTTAAAAACTTACATTAAGCAGCCATAGGTGGTTCATTTTACTGTAAAGGCTGATCAAGGAAGATACCCTGGGTTTGGTAGATTTCTTTGAGGACCAGCAATACTGTATCTTCAGACTCCCTGTAAAAAGAAAAAAATTACGTTGTAAAAAGAAGAAACTAACATTCGTACTAGATGCTTTACATATATCATCTCAATCTACACAACCACCTTACGAGTTCACTTTTTTACTGTTTAAAAAAAATCTGACTCAGAGGTGATGTAATTGGCAGTGGTTTGTAAGGTAACCTTATAACAAATAAGTCTAGCATTATGTCCTGTAATATAAAAAAAGCCAGTAAATGACCAAGCCCTCCCTTTCCACAGAACTCATTCTTGGAACAACATGGAAGAGTCGTCCAATTCATCACCTTAATTTTTCAAATGTTATTCACCTTTTTCAAAAAGCCAATACAATCATATGAATAAAAATCAAAGATATAGGGGCTTCCCTGGTGGCGCAGTGGTTGGGAATCCGCCTGCCGATGCAAGGTCATGGGTTCGTGCCCCGGTCTGGGAAGATCCCACATGCCACAGAGCGGCTGGGCCCGTGAGCCACGGCCGCTGAGCCTGCGCGTCCGGAGCCTGTGCTCCGCAACGGGAGAGGCCACAGCAGTGAGAGGCCCGCGTACCGCAAAAAAAAAAAAAAAAAAAAAAAAAAATCAAAGGTATAAAAGGATATAATAATGAAGTCTCCTTCTCACTGTTTCTTAACCACTCATCCCCAACTTCTGACAACCGACGTTACCAATTTCTCATGCATCTTCCAGATATTATTCAGTGTGTGTACAAGCAATTACTTATATCCAGTTTGTAAAGAAATTTGATTATAAAAATACAGCATTCATGGATTGCCGTAAGGGTATATGGCTCAAACACTTTTCTAGATCTAAGGTTTGACACTTCTTGAGTCATGGATCTATTTGAGAATCTAATGAAACCTATGGATTACTCCCCAGAAAAGACACCATATACATATATACCCGAAATTATAAATAGAATTTCGCTGGACTCATAGACTTTTTTCTATTCCCCACAAGCTCCATACACAGACGGCAAGTTAAGAAACTCCTTCCTCCTATACCAGTGAGGGGAGATTAGCTAAACCAGATATTAAAATGGTGTGATCCTGGTGCATAAATAAATGGATCAATAGAAAAGAACAGGAAGTCCAGAAATAGCCTTAAATACTCATAGAAATTTAATACAATAAAGTTAGAACCTCAAATTTATTAAGTGTTGCATCAACTGGATAACTATCCTGAAAATGATTTGGATCAATCCATACCTTATTATTAGGATAAATTTGAACAGAATCAAAGATTTATATGTAAAAATGAAACCCTAAAATATCAGAATAAACTGTGGTAAGGAATTCTTTGGAGCAAGGAAAATCTAAGTATGACACAAATTCCAGAAGCCAAAAAAGGAAAAAATAAATTTGACTACATAAAAATCAAAACTTCTACTTAGCAAAAATGAATGTACACAATGTCAAAGACAAACTGCGGAAAAGGTATTTACAACTCATATCACAGATTTATCAATTAGAAAAAGACCAAAATTTCAATATAAAAGAGAATAAAGGGTATAGATAACTCCCCAAAAAGAAAATTAAAATGGTCCTTAAATATATGTCAAGATGCTCAACCTTATTCATAATAGGAGGGCAATACGAATTATAGAGTACATGATACATACGCTGAAAACCACAAAACACTGCTGAGAGAAACTAAAGACCAAAATACACTGAGAGACAACTGTGTTCGTGGGTCAGAAGACTCAGCATTATTAAGATGTCAATTCTTCCCCAAATTGATCTATAGATAAAATGCAATCACAATCAAAATCCCTAAAAAGCTTTTTGGCTGAAATTAACAAGTTCATTCTACAATATATATGGAAATGCAGAGGACCTACGATACCCTAAAATAACTACGAATAGGAACAACAAAGATGAAGGACTCACGATACCTAATTTTAAATAAGCCTTACTATAAAGCTACAGTAATCAGGACAGTGTTTTATTGGCATAAGGATAGACAAACAGATCAGTGGAACAAAACAGAGCCAAGGCAATTCAACAGTTTCTCCACCTGAATAAACTTTTCAACAAATGTTGCTAGAACAGGAAAACCACATGCAAAACAATGAACCTCAATCCTTTCCTCACACCATCTTTAAAAATTAACTCAATCAAAATGGATCATAGAGCTAAATGTAAAAGCTAAAATGACACAACTTCTAAAACAAAGGAGAAACCTTAATGACACTGGATTTGGCAAAGATTTCTTAAATATGTCAGAAAAGCACAAACATCAGTAAAATGGACTTCATCAAAATAAAACACTGTGCTTCAAAACCTACTTGCTAGAAAAATGAAAACCAAACCACATCCTGAGGAAAAAAAGTATATCTGAAAAGAACTTGTAACTAAAATGTAGAAAACTCTAGAAACTTAATAATGAAATAATCCAGTTTTTTAAATGGGCAAAAGATTTCAACAGACAATTCACCAAAGATGTATGGATGGCAAGGGGGATCGATCAACGTGGCAGAGTAAGGGGACATGGAACTCACCCCCCAAAAAACACATCAAAAGTACATCTATCTGTGGAATGGAAACTGGCAGAAAAACTCCTGTACAACCAAGGCTGTAAGAAAGATCCACATGTAATCGTTTACGATGGGAAGAAAAGCAATCAGGTTGGGACCTGTGCCCCTGGGAGGGGGACTCAGAGGAAAAGGGAGAATGCACAGGCAGAGACCCACCCTGGGGAGTGAGCAGTGAGAGCCTCAGATTGAACGCCCCAGTCCTGGGGTCCTAATCAGGGGAGACGCGCCCCCTTGGCTAGCTGGAGGGCAGCAGGGCTGTGGGAGCTGTGCGTGCCGGCTCGCCCCGAGGCAGGGCGGAGAGTACAGTGGGAGGACTGCTCTAGTGGCTGCCAGGTCTCCCCGCCTGGGTGCACACCTCAGCCCCACTTGCTCATGACGATGCACCACTGCACAGCATCTAGGGCCGCCACGACAGGGAGAAACACAGCCAAGGGACGCACAGGCAACCCAGGCCTGGGGCGGAGTCTGGGTGGGGTGTCAGCAGCCACTGTTGGCACCTACTCAAGCACTGCATCAGAAGAAGCCCAGCGGGCTTCCCTGGTGGCGCAGTGGTTGAGAGTCCGCCTGCCGATGCAGGGGACATGGGTTCGTGCCCCGGTCCTG
>NC_041233.1:90558595-90616587 GCF_002837175.3 Physeter macrocephalus
TGCAGGGGACATGGGTTCGTGCCCCGGTCCTGGAAGATCCCACATGCCGCGGAGCGGCTGGGCCCGTGAGCCGTGGCCGCTGAGCCTGCGCGTCCGGAGCCTGTGCTCCGCAACGGGAGAGGCCACAACAGTGAGAGGCCCGCGTACCACAAAAAAGAAAAAAAAAAAAAAAAAAAAGAAGAAGCCCAGGACTCTGACAGCGGCCCCTACCCCACAGCTTATGCCCCAACATACGCCAAGAGTCCACACAGGCCCCAGTTGCCCTGCAGTGTGGCCCCATGACAAGACAGAGGAGGCCAGGGGCAGTGATCGACCATGAGGGACAAAGGGGACACGCACCCAAGGCTGCACATGGCAGACAGCTCAGACCTCTGTGCGCAGAGAGCCCACATGGGCCCCACTTTTGTCTGCCCTCCCCAGCTCTGGGGCAAGGGTTCCAGTGCAGGGGGGTGGGAAACACACCTAAAGGGAACAGAGCCAGCCTGGGCCAGACCCTCAGGGCTTTGGCTCCAGCAACTTAGAATCAGACCCTGTCCCCAACTGTATGGTGACAGCCACTGAGCAGAGGGGAAGTCCCACCTCACACCCAGCTCCAGCTCCACCCCCTACTAAGGTGATAGCTGAGGAAAGATGACTCTGTCCATGTCATCAAATCCTGCACTCCCATCAAAGGCACCGGGCACACACAGTCTGTATAAGGATGCTCCCACATAAGAATACCCCTTTCAGGGGCTTCCCTGGTGGCGCAGTGGTTGGGAGTCCGCCTGCTGATGCAGGGGACACGGGTTCGTGCCCCGGTCCCACATGCCGCGGAGCGGTTGGGCCCGTGAGCCATGGCTGCTGAGCCTGCACGTCTGGAGCCTGTGCTCTGCAACAGGAGAGGCCACAGCAGTGAGAGGCCTGCGTACCGCAAAAAATTAAAAAAAAAAAAAAATACCCCTTTCAGACCACAATAGGTAACTTGTTTCACCTAAATTCATAGTGACAGAAAAAGTTAAACAAAATGAAAAGGCAGACGAACTGCTCTCAATTGAAACAGCAAGAGAAAACCCATGAAAAAATAATGAAACAGAAATAAACAATTTACCAGATAAAGAATTCAGAACACAGTTAATTAAAAAATGTTAACTGAATTAGGGAAAAGAACAAATGAACATAGTGAGAATTTTAACAAGGAACTAGAATGTATAAAAAAGACCCAATCAGAAATGAAGAATTCAATAGCTGCAATAAAAAACACACTAAAAGGACTGAATAGCAGACTAAGTGATACAGAAGAACACATAAGTGATCTGAAACATAGAATAATGGAAATCACCCAATCAGAACAGCAAAAAGAAATGAGAGATTTTTTAAAATGAAAACGGTATAAGAGATCTCTGGGCTAACATTAAATGTATCAACATTCACATTATAGGGGTCTCAGAAGGAGAAAAGAGAGAGCACGGCATCGAAAATGTATTTGAGGAAATTGTGGCTGAAAACTTCCCAAACCTGAAGGAAACAAATATCCAGGAACAGGAAGCACAGAGCGTCCCAAACAAGATGAACCCAAGCAAACTCACACCAAGACATAACATAATTAAAATGGCAAAAGGTAAAGAGAGGCTTCTGAAGGCAGCAAGGAAAAAAAAGAGTCATATACAAGGGAATCCCCATAAGGCTATCAGCTGATTTCTCTGCAGAAACCTTGCAGGCCAGAAGGGAGTGGCATGATATATTCAAAGTCCTGAAAGGGAAAAACCTGCAACCCAGGATACTCTGCCCAACAAGTTTATCATTTAGAATTGAAGAAGAGATAAAGAACTGCTCAGACAAGCAAAAACTGAAACAGTTCATCAATACTAAACCTACTCTAAAAGAAATGTTAAAGGGTCTTCTCTAAGTGGAAAAGAAGTAAGAACCTATAGAAAAGGGAAAATCCCAACAGAAAAGGCAAATACATAGTAAGGACTGAGGATCAGCCACTTAAATAAGCCAGTATGAAGATTAAAAGACAAAAAACTGTAAAAGCAACTATAACTACAATAAACAGTTAAGGGATAAACGTGAAGATGTGAAATATAACATCAAAACCACAAAATGCAGGGGAGGGGAGTAAAAAAACGCAGGTTGTTTAGAATATGTTTGAACTTAAATGACTGCCAGTTTAACACAAGTAGATATATGTCAACATATAAGAACCCCATGGTAATCACAAATCAAAAAAACTACAACATATATACACACACACAAAAGTAAGGAACACAAGCATACTGCTAAATAAAATCATTAAACCACAAAGGAAGAAAAAAAAGAAGAAATGAATACAGAAGAACTACAAAAACAACTGGAAAACAAGTAATAAAATGGCAATAAGTACCTACCTATCAATAATTACTTTAAGTGTCAATGGACTAAATGCTCCAATCAAAAGACACAGGGTGGGGCTTCCCTGGTGGCACAGTGGTTAAGAATCCGCCTGCCAATGCAGGGGACATGGGTTCGAGCCCTGGTCCGGGAAGATCCCATGTGCCACGGAGCAATTAAGCCCGCGCGCCACAACTACTGAGCCTGCGCTCTAGAGCCCGCAAGCCACAACTACTGAAGCCCGCGTGCCTAGAGCCCATGCTCCACAACAAGAGAAGCCAAAGCAATGAGAAGCCTACGCACAGCAACAAAGACCCAATGCAGCCAAAAATAAATTAATTAATTTAAAAAAAGACACAGGGTGGGTGACTGGACAAAAAACAAGACCCATCTGTATGCTGCCTCCAGGAGACTCATGTCAGAGCTAAAGACACACACAGGCTGAAAATAAGGGAATGGAAAAAGATATTTCCCATAAATGGAAATGAAAAGAAAGCAGGGGCAGCAATATTCCTATCAGACAAAATAGACTTTAAAACAAAGGTTATAACAAAAGAAAAAGACAAAGGAGGGCATCCTATAATGATAAAGGGATCAATGCGAGAACAGGATATAACATTTGTTACCATATATGCATCCAAGACAGGAGCAGCTAAATATATACAGCAAATAGTAACAGACATAAGAGGAGAAACTGACAATAGTACAGTAATAGTAGGAGACTTTAACATTCCCTTTCATCAATGGAAAGATCATCCAGACAGAAAATCAATAAGGCAACAGTGGCCTTAAATGACACAATAGACTAATTGGACATAATAGATATCTACAGGACATTACATTCCAAAACAGCAGAATACACATTTTTTCCAAGTGCACATGAAATGTTCTCCAGGACAGATCACATGTTAGGCCACAAAACAAGTCTCAACAAATTTCAGAGGACAGAAATTATATCAAGCTTTTTTCTGACCACAATGGTATGAAACTAGAAATCAATTACAGAAAGAAAAATGGGAAAAGAACAAACACATGGAGACTAAATGACATGCTACTAAAAAATGATGGGTCAATAAAGAAATCAAAGAGGAACTCAGAAAACACCTTGAGACACATAAAAATGGAAACACAACTCTCCAAAATCTATGGGATGCAGCAAAAGCAGATTTAAGAGGGAAGTTTATAGTTATACAGGCCTTCCTCAAGAAATAAGAAAAATCTCAAACAAACCTACCACCTAAGGGAATTAGAAAAAGAAGAACAAAGCCCAAAGTCAGCAGAAGGAAGGAAATAATAAAGATCAGAGAAGAAAATAAATAAAATAGAGATTAAAAAAAGCAATAGAAAAGATCAATGAAAATGAGAGCTGGTTTTTTGAAAAGATAAACAAAAACGACAAACCTCTAGCCAGGCTCACCAAGAAGAAAAGAGAGAGGACCCAAATAAACAAAATAAGAAATGAAAGAGGAGAAATTACAACTGATACCACAGAGATATAAAAAATCATAAAAGGATACTATGAACGGTTATATGCCAACAAATTGGACAACCTAGAATAAATGGACACATTTCTAGAAACATAAAAATTGCCAAGACTGAATCAAGAAGCAACAGACCATTTAAACAGACCAAACACTAGTGAAATTAAATTTGTAATTTAAAAAAACTCTCAGGAAACAGAAGTCCAGGACTGACTTCACAGGGGAATTCTAGCAAACATACAAAGAAGAGCTAACACCTATCCTCCTTAAACTATTCCAAAAAACTGAAGAGGAGGAAATACTCCCAAATTCATTCTACAAGGCCACCATTATCCTGATACCTAAACCAGACCAATACAGTACAAAAAAAGAAAATTACAGGCCAATATCTTTGATGAATATAAATGCACAACTCCTCAACAAAATATTAGCAAACTGAATCCAACAATATAAAAAAAGAATCATACATAATGATCAAGTGGGATTTATTCCAGGGACACAAGGATGGTTCAACATTCACAAATCAATCAATGTGATATACCACATCAACGAAAGAAAGGACAAAAACCACACGATCACCTTAATGGACACAGAAATAGCATTTAATAAAATTCAACATCCATTCTTGATAAAAACGCTCATCAAAGTTGATATAGAGGGAACATATCTCAACATAACAAAGGCCATTTATGACAAACCCACAGCTAACATCATATGCAACAATGAAAAGCTGAAAGCCTTTCCTCCAAATTCAGGAACAAGACAAAGATGCCTAATGTTGCCCCTTCTATTTAACATAGTATTGGAAGTCCTAGCCACAGCAATCAGACAAAAAAAAAAAGAAAGAAGGAAAGGAGAAAAAAAAAGAAAGGCATCCAAATTGGAAGGGAGGAAGTAAAACTGTCACTATTTGCAGATAGCATGATACTTTATATAGAAAACCCTAAGTAAAACTGTCACTATT
The DNA here is from genome assembly GCF_002837175.3 of Physeter macrocephalus. Taxonomy (NCBI): domain Eukaryota; kingdom Metazoa; phylum Chordata; class Mammalia; order Artiodactyla; family Physeteridae; genus Physeter; species Physeter macrocephalus. The sequence goes on from NC_041233.1 coordinate 90,563,390, forward strand.
TGCAGATAGCATGATACTTTATATAGAAAACCCTAAAGGCTCCACCAAAAAACTGTTAGAACTAATAAATGAATTCAGTAAAGTTGCAGGATACAAGACTAATATACAGAAATCTATTGCTTTTCTATACACTAATGATGAACTATCAGAAAGAGAAAGTAGAAAAAAAATCCCATTTAAAATTACATCAAAAAAAAAATTACATCAAAAAGAATAAAATACCCTAGGAATAAACTTAACCAAGTAGGTGAAAAACCTACACTCTGAAAATTATAAAACACTGATGAAGGAAACTGAAGATGATACAAAGAAATGGAAAGATATCCTATGCTCTTGGAATGGAAGCATTAATATTGTTAAAATGGCCATACTATCCAAAGCAATCTACAGTCTTAATGAGATCCCTACCAAAATACCCATGACATTTTTCACAGAACTAGAACAAATAATCCTAAAACCTATACGGAATCACAAAAGACCCCATATTGCCAAAACAGTCTTGAGAAAAAAAGAACAAAGCTGGAGATATCACCCTCCCTGACTTCAGACCATACTACAAAGCTACAGTTATCAAAACAGATTAGTACTGGCACAAAAACAGACACATAGATCAATGGAGCAGAATTAAGAGCCCAGAAATAAACCCATACACCTATGGTTAATTAATCTATGACAAAGGAGGCAAGAATGCAAAATGGAGAAAAGACAGTTTCTTTGACAAGTGGTGCTGGGAAAACTGGACAGCTACATGTAAAGGAATGAGATTAGAAAATTTCTGCACACCATTTACAAAAATAAACTCAAAATGGATGAAAGACCTAAATGTAAGACTGGAAACCATAAACCCCCTAGGAGAGAACATAGGCAGAACACTCTTTGACATAAATCACAGCAATATTTTTTTGGATCTGTCTCCTAAGGCAAAAAAATAAAAGCAAAAATAAACAAATGGGACCTAATTAAACGTAAAAGCTTTTACACAGCAAAGGAAACCATCAACAAAATGAAAGGAAAAGCTACTGAATGGGAGAAAATATTTGCAAATGATATGAATGATAAGGGGTTAATATCCAAAATATATAAACAGCTCATAAAACTCAATATCAAAAAAACAATAACAACAAATAACCCCATCAGAAAATGGGCAGGAGACCTCAATAGACATTTTTCCAAGAAAGACACATAAATGGATAACAGGCACATGAAAAGATGCTCAACATCACTAAGCATCAGGGAAATGCAAATCAAAACCACAATGAGATACCACCTCACACCTGTCAGAACGGCTGTCATCAAAAGGAACACAAATAACAAACAGTGGCAAGGATGTTGAGAAACGGGAATGCTTGTCCACTGTTGGTGGGAATGTGAAATGGTGCAGCCACTGTGGAAAACAGTATGGAGGCTCCTCAAAAAAATAAAAATAGAACCACCATATGATCCAGCAATTCCACTCCCAGGTATATATCCAGAAAAAACGAAAACACTAACTTGAAAAGATACACACACCCCAATGTTCACAGCAGCACTATTCACAATAACTAAGATATGGAAGCAACCTAAGTGTCCAGCAACAGACAAATGAATAAAGAAAATGTGGTATATATTACAATGGAATAATACTCAGCCATAAAAAAGATGGAATTCTGCCATTTGCAGCAACGTGGATGGAGCTAAAGAATATTACGCTTAGTGAAATAAGTCTTAATTATTTCACAGATATTTGATAGATGTAGAAAAAGGAGGACAGGCCAGTGTACATTTGGGATTAGAATGATTTCTTGTTCAGACAATTACAAAACAGCACACTCGTGTCATTTGAAGAAATCTTAACAAACAATTAAGACCAAAAAAACTCCAACACAAAAACAAACACTTAGGGGCTTCCTTGGTGGCGCAGTGGTTGAGAATCCGCCCGCCAATGCAGGGGACACGGGTTCGAGCCCTGGTCCGAGAAGATCCCACATGCTGCGGAGCAACTAAGCCCGTGTGCCACAACTACTGAGCCCGTGAGCCACAACTACTGAAGCCCACACGCCTAGAGCCCCTGCTCTGCAGCAAGAGAAGCCACCGCAATGAGAAGCCCATGACAGCAACGAAGAGTACCCCCGCTCGCCGCAACTAAAGAAAGACCACGCGCAAAACGAGGACCCAACACAGCCAAAAATAAAATAAATAAGTTAATTAATTTTAAAAAAAGATAGACTTAAAAAAACAAACACTTACCAGTAGCATAGATGACTTTGTAAAGCAAATAAATATTCATTAAAACTTTCAATGGGCTTCTCCTGTAGCACATAGTCAATGCGCTGGCCTCCATTCAGCATTCCCACATGGATGGGGGGGGCTTCTTGTTTAACTGCCACAAGGTTCTCTTCTGTGCTAACATCTGGATACAGAAGAACCATGATAAGAATATAAAAGCGTCCAGCCCTCCAAGGTTGTCCTTACTTTTCCTCAGGCTCCAGCTTTACCATAGGATGAGCTACCCTGCTCAGAAATCTCTCTCTCATTTTCCTCCTCTCAATCCCCTTAAAGCTTCTCCTCAAGGCACACTGATTTTATCCAATCCCTTTTTTCCTTCCTGTACCTTTAATGGCTAATTCCATTTGCCTTTGGTTTATAAACTAAATACAAACAGGGTTAGAACTCCTTAGGCAATTGAAAACTACAGCAAAAGAATGCAATATTAACTGTGAAATTAAGAGCAAAAGTGTCCTAGCTAGTCCCGAGCCAGGAAAATAAAAACAACCCATGAATACACAGACATTCCCCTGTAAAAGCAAGGTTCTTCACGGTGTAGGCTCTGAGCATCACTGCCATAGTGCCCAAGTGGGGAATGTTTTCAAGCCTCATTACTAGATGCTCAGCTTCTCTTGACATCTTCCCTCACAAATAATGTTTTTCCAAAATTTGTGGCTATTAGATGACAGAAAACACCAGCAGAGCTGAAGGCCCATTAGGACTCATAGTATTGGTCCTAAACAATAAAAAGGAGAAAAAGTAAGAAGACCCTGGGAGAATAAGAACCAGACACCATGGAGTCCCTCTTATCTGGCCTGGTGCAGGAAATCAATATGTACAGTGTCACTGACCACTAGGCTTCTCTGAACTTGATTCAGGTTCTGCTTCAGTTTCTTCTGCAGTTTCTGAAGCTTGTAAGGCAGGGTATGGAGCTCTGGTAAAAGACTTCCAGGCCATCCGCAGCGAACCTAGCAAGTTGTTCTTAAGGTCCATGCTCATCCTGGTCAAGCCCTCTCTCAGTTCTGAAACATATATGAAAAAGAACATTACATGGTTTACAGAGGTAAAAGGGTTCACCACAGCCAAACAAAGTGAATGAGGTCCAGTCAGTCTGCACTGACCAGAAGGTCTAGAATTATCAGGTTCTATACTCAAGACTTACCTAAGTGCATCCGCTTCCTGCCTTTATGATGCGGGATCAGCATAGGCTCAAATTCTACTCCTGGGACCACCATTGGTTCAATCCTATAGGCCACAGGATCAAACTACATAGGAAAAACAATAGCTACATGTACCTCTGCTGAAGAAAGATAATGACAGTCTCAGGAGCTATGTATCAGGCAAGAATAATTATAAGCTCATTTTTTTTTAATGTAGTTGTTCTGCCCCATCACTTCCAGATTCATACTATTATAAATTATCTCATTACTACAGAATAATATAGAAAAAAGTAAATCAACACAATAGAATATCGTATGCTCTTTACCAATAAGCCCTAATATTCAGGTAAAACCACAAGAGCTGTCCAATGCTTACAGGGTGATAAATATTGAAGAAACCTTTGCATGTTGGAAATTTGTAGTTGGGGTCAATTCTTTTTAGGCCTCGGACAGTAAGGAACATTCCAATGGGAGATCCAAAGGCAAAGAATATTTCTGGTTTATAGATGAGTCGGGGGTATTTTACAGGCACCTGGAAGGAGGAAATAAAAGCATCTCACATTAATAACAAAAGTTACATCTGTTCCTACCACACCAATGGCAAACAATAAAATGACCAAAGAGAATTAGCATTGTTACCTGCCCAATGCCCACATCCAGATGCTCATCATTTCCAGTACCATTCGTACTACTGCAGAGCTCCGATTCTCTGGGGATGTTAGACATATTCGCCCCTGCAGGTGATTGCGGGGTTGGTCTATTAATACCCTAAAGAATGAAAAATAGTTCTGTGGAGCTGCTATGTGGTGAAAATATCCAAAGGAATATACAGTTTTCTACTGGTTTAAAAGGATGCTTGGGAAGGTTTTGAAATGGTAGTCAACAATTTTAAGAAGAATCTCTCAGAGAACAAGATAAAGCTGATGAAAACAAAAGTTGCCTTAAATTATGAATTGATATCCCTACATGCTCTGAAATAGTAAAAGCTGTACAAAGCCATGTGGGTAGCAGTTGAAACTTTAGGCAACCATCATGAGAGAAAACGATAGCAGAGCACTGTGGAATGATGTTGGGGATTGCTGAGGAGTTCAATGAAGTGCTATGCCTTTCTAATCAAAGCAAGTAGCATGTCTCTATCAGCCTTAAATCAGAACTGAGCAACCTGCTAAAAGGTTGAAAAATGATTGACTAGACTATGGAAAGGAATCAGTGGCCAAAAATGCTCAGTGCAGAAGCACTGTTACAACATGGTTATACCTTGAATACATTATACTAAGTGAAAGGAGCCAGTCACAAAAGGCCACATACTGTATGACTCCATTTATATGAAATATCCAGACAAAGAAAATACATGAAGACAGAAAATAGATCAGTGGTTCACAGGAGGGAGGAATGGGGAGTGCCTGCTAATGAATATGACGTTTCTTTTTGCAGTGACGGAAATGTTCTGGAATTAGATAGTGGTAATGGTTATACAACTCTGCAAATATACTAAAACTCACTGAATTGTATATTTTAAAAGGGTGAATTTTATGGTATGTGTTGTGAATTATATTTCAATAAAGCAGTTACAAAACCAACAAAAAAAAAAGGAAAAAAATTGAATGGTGGAAGTCCAGGGGAGATAAGACTTCTGAAGCTAGTAACACTTTTAAAGATATCAATAAAGTAAATGTGTTTCATTTCTGAAAAGAGAGCCAAAGTCCAATTTTAAAAATTGCTTAGCTCCCTATACTAAACACCTCACACAAAGCACAAGGATACAAGGAAGTCAAAAAATTGTTTAATCCTACAAGCTATATTAAGCACATACCATTGAATTTTTTCTGGTCCTTAAGTAGTTTAGTATCTTCTTTCTTGGTCCTAAGGGAATTCCCATTTCCTGAAGATCTTTGTCTGTACATAAAGCCTAAGCATAAAAAATCAAATATCTTTCTTATTTCTAGGCAAAATAAAATCAATTAAATGTCCTAAAAATAAATAAGTAAATGCCCTGTTCTCTGAGAGGAATAAGGCCTAAACACTCTGTTGTTCTTTGCTTTGCATGACTAGGACTCCCTAGTGGTAACAAAAACAAATAAACAAGCAAATATCCACAGTAGAGCTCTAGAAAGTATAACAGCAAATAAGAGTTGGAAAAGTTAGTGGTCATTTATTCCTGCTCTCATGTTTTCAGAGCTGTGCTGTGTTTTAGTCTTTACTCCATTGCTATTAACATGGCTCCTTGGAACTCTGAAACTCCACAAAGCAAAGATCACTTTATATGATAAAAAGCACACAAATAAGGCTAAAGAGCATTACTAATGATAACGAAGTATTTATGACTAAAATGTTTCTAAAGGGCAGGCTCTTAGCAAGCAGTACGATGAAAAGAAGCAATAAAAATACTGAAAATGGGGAACTTCCCTGGTGGCACAGTGGTTAAGAATCCACCTGCCAATGCAGGGGACACCGGTTCGAGCTCTGGTCTGGGAAGATCCCACATGCCACGGAACAGCTAAGCCCATGGGCCACAACTACTGAGCCTGCGTTCTAGAGCCCGCGCGCCTACAGCCCATAATCCGCAACAAGAGAAACCACGGCAATGAGAAGCCTGCGCACTGCAACGAAGAGTAGCCCCACTCTCTGCAACTAGAGAAAGCCCACGCGCAGCAACGAAGACCCAACGCAGCCAAAAATAAATAAATAAAATAAATTTATTTTTAAAAATACTGAAAATGGTAATAGTGCTAAGTTTTAAAAGATTATTTTTACCAGAGCTTCCTTATCTACTTTCTCCTTCTCAAAGATACTAAAGAATTCAGAGAGCTGAAGTTTCTTCAAATCTTCCTCCAGTGTTGGTATGTCTCCTTGATCCATGAAAATACTTGGCAAATCCTAAAAATTAAATTGTAAAGCTCGTATTCTCTAAATTCGTTCAGATTTTTATATTACTTTGCAATAATGGAAAGCACTATGTTAGATATCCACAGAGACCTATCTTAACTTTGAATAAATTGTAATTTATACGAAATATAAATTAAGATGTGATCTTTAAGTTTTTGCAGTCAGGTGAAACCTAATGTTTTTAAATAAATGAATGAGTGAATGAATGAGTATCAAAGTATTCTTCATCATCATTAATAAAGCCTTCCCTGAGCTCTTATTAATGTTTAAGGATGGCTTTCAAACAGAATTTCTATAAACTATATCAATTTGCATCCAATTCACTCTTCATTTCCTCATATGCAAATTCCATTTCAACTCAATGATTCTATAATTCTAATAACAGATCAGTAGTGCATATTTATAATGAAAAACTAAGATACCTATAATTATTTTAGAATGTGGCAAATATTTGTAGAAGCATACTACTATCTTGCTTCTATCATCCAAGAATGACAGAGATAATTACAAGTCTGTTAAAATTAAAATAAATGTAAATATTATGGTATGAGACTAAGCGAAAAACAAAAAGCCTAAAATCTAAAAATGCTTACTAAGAAAGCATACAAAAGAACCTATCTGAACATCTAAATTACCTTTTTACTGTCAACATCCCCCAAAGAATCTTTCTGATTCGTTAGGATATCGAACAATATAAGTGAACCTACAAGTAAAACAGAAGAAAGAAGGGACCATTTCAAAGCATTAGCACTAAAGAGCTGTCTTTTATACAAAAAAAGTAATAAGCCAATTACCCATGAAGCAAAATCTATGAAGTAGGGAGTCATTCTTTCCAACCCACCACCACCCTTCCAACCCCTTCCAAATTCTTCATCATAGACCAGTTCTAGACCTCTGAATCTGATACTGATAAAAGACACTGTACTTCAAAAACAGGTATCCTTAAAATGTGACAGTCATCTCTGGCCACATAGAATCCGTTACCTAAACTATGACCAGCGATGGATACGCCCCCTTTGAAATTAGGGTTCCTCTGCAGAAAAAGTACATATAATCGGTTCATTTCAGAAGCAACTGTGTCCACAATAGTCTGACAGTAGGTGGGGCTGTTGTAGAAGAAGACATCCAGAATTGTATCATTGGTGAAATGCCTTAGGCGGTTAATGCTGGGCAGAGTTATTCGCTGCAGATCTCTGAAAAAACGAAAGATATTTTAAGCAGAAAACCTAAATACATTCCATAGCCTCCTCTAAGTTATTATCCAAATTACACTTAGAAATTAAGATACGAGGGATCACTATCAATTTACAGGAAATATAGAGGACAGACAGACATTTGTAATGAAGCCAAAGGGATGTGACCAGCAAAATTCAGAGTGTGAGAAACTGCAAGACAAAAAACCCAGCCTCCTCAAGACATAAATTACAAGAAAATAAGAGACAGAAAGGTAATCAAGAGATTAAAAGAGACTTAAAAGACATCAACTAATTGCAATTTATGATCCCAGTTTAAACTATGTGTGTATTATATATGTATATGTATATATAAATCATGACATTTATTAGACAATTACAAATTCGAACACTGATTGTACATTTGCTGATATTAAGAATTTTTTTAGATGTGATAATGGTGTTATATATATATTTTTAATCCTTAAAAGGATATAAAAACTGAAACATTTAACAGATGAAATGATATGATGTCTAAGATTTTATCCAAAAGTAATAGAGTGGAGGGATCGGCAGTACATGGAAGATATTGATGGGGCAGAACTGGCCACGTGCTGAGGCTTGTTGGGCTGGGTAGTCACAATCAGTACATGAAGGTTCATTATATACGCTACTTTTGTGTACAAAATTCTCTATAATAAAGTTTTTTAAAAGATACAAGAGGCTTTTCCTAGAATTCTCAGCATTAAGGTTTTTTGATCACAAGTCAGATGATAAATGGATCAGCTCTCTCTCTCTATGCCGAATTCTAAAAGCTGAAAGAAGGTGAGACTGCCAGATGCCAAGGACAAACAGAACTCATATCTCGCAAAGGAAGACAATGTTGACGTAGTATAAATCAGCTTCCACATAAAGCTTTCTCAAAGCTCGCAGAAAGACTCCTCAAACCTTCAACATCTTCTGTAGTTTAGAGAGGGCTATGTGCCCCTAGTAACCTCTTAGCATCAGCTCAAATATGAAAGAATGCGACCTCTGTACACCTAGTAAAAGCAACACCACAATGGAGCATTTGGCACGTGGAATATGCTCAAATCATACGGTATTAAGAACTGAGAGACACGGAATCAGAAAAGCCATTTCCAAGACCAGCATGGAAACAATGCTACTTCCTTTATCTACCAGAGAAGCATCACCTAGCTTTATCCTAGAACAATATTATGAAAATACTTCTTTCTGGCGAGCCCACAGCTGAATATCCTTAATGTAAGGCAACCTTCTCTGACATTACCAAAAAGTTTACAAACAGAACTACTGAGCTTGTAACTTAAGAAAGCCATCACTTAAAAGTCATTGCACCGGGCTTCCCTGGTGGTGCAGCGGTTGAGAGTCCGCCTGCTGATGCAGGGGACACGGGTTCGTGCCCCGGTCCGGGAAGATCCCACATGCCGCAGAGCGGCTGGGCCCGTGAGCCACGGCCGCTGAGCCTGCGTGTCCGGAGCCTGTGCTCCGCAACGGGAGAGGCCACGACAGTGAGAGGCCCGCGTAACACACACACAAAAAAAGTCATTGCACCAATTATACCTCAAGTTACAAACCCCAATAATTTAATATTTGGGAATTTCCTTTTTTCCCCAAATTTGGACAAATATTATCTAAATGTGATCACAAAAGGAACAACAAAATACTTTGTGCATCTTGAGGTAGGCTGGCTTTTGACATCTTAAGATGGAGATGCTTATACGCTATGGGGAGAAAGCAACATTTGGCTTTATGCTAAAGAAATAATAAAGCTGTAATAGTAAACACTAATGAGCCAGTAAAACATACTGGAAGAAGATACACACAACGCCCCACTCCTAACCCGAGCTAGTTAAACAAAGGGATTGGTCTGCACTTAATAATGTATCTCTAAGAAAAAGACACAGAAGTACAAAAACTTTTCTGTTGAACAAAATTTTATATATACAATCAGCTATAGCAGAAATGTTCCTAAGCATATCAATGATCAGAAAACATTACAATCACAGTTAGCAACTCAAAGGTGTAAAGTACTACTCACACATCCACACCAGTGGAATGCAAAGGACTGTGCCAGTTGACTGGGAGGAATTCTACCCTCCCAATCTGCTGATTTTCTTGGGCTTTCTTAAAATGCGTCTGTAGCAGGTTCAAAGAAACGCTGCGAAAATCATTAACTAGAAAAGAAAATTAACTATGCATTAACGGTGAAGCGATCGATTTGTAGAGTGAGGATGCAACAGATCTTATAAGTATACTACATCCACCTATATTTGCTTATAGCACCTATTGACTCGAGTCAAAAGTAGAGTGAGTATTCAAGAAAAAATTAACGGTGCATGTAGGAAAAGACATTCCTTTAATATAGAACTGCTGTTACTATACAAAACATTTTTATATTTAAAAAAATCACACAGCAACTTCAAAACTTCTGCCGTGTCAAGGGAACTGTTTCAATTTTTTTAAAAACACCACTTGACTATGGCAGTTGGCCTTGCAGTCAGGTTCCTATCCTAACTTTCTGGTTCTTATAAACAACCTTTACCCAATATTTTAAATTTTTAAAAAATACACTGCTGTTTGGAATTCATATTGTGTCGATCTTAACCTTCTAGGAGGTTTATGCTTAGAAGCATTAGCCATTAGGATCAGACTCCCAAATCAGGGCAGTTAGACTATGAATACTACCTTTCAAAGTCAAGTTATACTAATGACCTAAATATTCCAATTAGAATATCATAAGGTTTATCACAGTCTGAATTACAAAAATGGTTGAAGCTTCTGTTATTCATTTAAACTATATTATCTTCATGGTCATATATTTATGGTTCCCTTTAAATTAAGAATGGTTATAAACAGGACCATCACATCATAAAACAATTTTATAAGACTTGAGGGCTTATTCACTCAAGAATTATTAGTTAAGAATATAAACCTATTAGCCTAAGGAATTTACTAGCACTTTAGATCTAAGCTGGGAAGCTTGACTACCTTGCCACCTGTCTTTAGCTCTCCAAATCTGATTATGCAGCTAAGACAACAGACTAAAGACAACACTTTATCTCAACTCACAGGAGCACTAACAGTCCCCTTACATGATCTAATATGACATGCTTTGCAAACCTACCACACTGTACAATGCTTCGAAAGCGGAGATCACAGGCTGGTCCGATCCCATGGACTACAAAAACCAAGTGATCTATCTGTAAAGGTTCCCCTACAAGTGAAATTACAAAGAAAAATTACTCTATATAACTAGTCATGTATTCTAAAATCAAACATTCACAATGAATAGATAATAGAAATGGGCAAGTTAAAATATGAGCAGATATTTTAAAAGACACAGATAGTCCCATATTTAACTACTTAGTAAAAATATAGTGATTTTACTTTGTTTCTAATTTATCTTGTAATAAGTCAGTGAAAAAATTGTTCAAGTTTTTAAACATTTTATTTTGAAATAACTGCAATCTTATTGAAAACTTGAAAGAACAGTACAGAAACTCTCATGTACTTTTTATACAGATTCAACACTAACATTTACCACATTTGCTTTATTTCTCTATGTGTATGTGTATTCACACACATTTATTTTTCTGAACCATTTGGGAGCAGGTTGCATACATTATCAGACGGCACATATCACATCTCTTTAACCCTTTAATGTTTTATTAAGTATTTACTAAGAATATGCTCTTATTTAACCACAGGGCAGTTACCAAATTCAAGTAATTTAATATTGACAGGATACTTTTACCTAATATTCTATTTTTATCAGTTGTACCAATAAAGTCTGGTATGTATTTGAAGCCTGAAAATTTAAACTCATCTTTTCAAATTACAGTAAGTCTACGACTTTGTCCAAGAGACAAGCCATCTCCTCTGAAAGATGAAAGGAATTTTATAATCCATTTAAATATATTATAAAACCAACCATAAATGACCCTAGCTAGAGAGCAATGGATAACCATCAAGGTCCTACTGAAAAATAGTTTTCCCTGGTTGAAAACCTCCCGAAAACCTTCAGGAGTTACCAGGAATAAATTAATAATCAAGCAGGTGGAATCACACTTCTTAGAATTAGGACTAAATCAGTTCATTTGTACTTAGTGACCTCCTGATTAGTACTGTCAAATTTTATCCATCCCACCATATATATTTAGCAACTTTAAAAGAGATTTTTGTACCTATTAAGATTCTTAGTAGATGAAGTAATGCTAATCTTAACTTAGAATAAGCCCATTTGATTAAAGACCATTTTTAAGCCTTGACATAATCTAAAGCCATAGAGAAAGACCACGATTTAAGTCATAAACAAATAAGTATATCAGAAAATAAGAAAAAAAATGAATGATTAACATTACCACAATGAATGTCAACAGAGATGTTCTCAACCCCTCTCTTCACTGTTCGAGGTCGGCCCTGCTCAGTGGGTGTTGAACCCCATTCATCAGACCCTGCGAGTGGCTGGTAATGTACCATAAGCTTAAATAAAAAAGATCAGAGCAATAAACATACTCTACATTAAAGACACTTCTATTTATACATTCTGAGGGGTAGGAACGGGTCTTTTAAAACATAACACATAGTCAAATCTCAACTGGAGTTTTGATATGCGACTCCTACAGCTTGAAATGAGAATCCTGAAAATACATTAGGCTAATGTTGTACACTTTAAATAACTTACTATTTTGTCATTTATACCTCAGTAAAGCTAAAAAAAAAAAAAAGGAAAATGAAAATTCATCAGGCTAACAGATCTTTCAACCATACCCTACACATGGAAGAGGTGCCCACATAACGTGTCAGTGATTTTCTAAATCTACAGTGACATAATTTTCCCTAAGAAAATTTTTGTGTAAGAGTTGAACGAGGAAATGACGGTAGGAGCCAAAGCTTCAAGTTTCATAACTGTGAATGCAATATAAAAATGTCCAAAGTTTATCCCACGTAGACTCCCCAGAAAAAGAAACCAATTAAGTTCTTCTTACTAATGCAATTAACCTTTAATTCCAATGTTAAAGAAGGGCATTAATTTGCTTTACCTTTGGATTGTGCAATATAATAACTTCTCTGTTGGGAGACTCCAGTTTCTTTTTCCATTCATCCAGAGTTACAGCAAGCATGTAAGTTTCCTTAAAAGAAAACACATTTCATTAGATTTCCGTAATGGTTTTTCTATTAAAACTGAACTTTTTTACAAGAATACTGCTAGATAAACAATTATAATAAGAATATCTTACTCTAATTTATCAAATTTATTTTATTTCTCTTAAAATGAGAACAGGTACTAGTATAGAACAAAGAAAAAATAATCACTTCTACTTCTATCATCTAGACTGGAGATAATCACTGTACACATTTTGATATATTTCTTTCAATAATGTTAATGCATGTATATTATCCATAAAATGAGGATTACATTACATATAAAGTTCTTTCTCTTGATTTATCAAATTTATTTTAAAATTCTTTTAAAATTACAATAATAGTACAGGACAAAGGAAAAAAATCAGTCCCAATTCCATCATCAAGACTAGAAATAATCATTGTTCACATTTTGATATATTTTGTTCAATAATATTAATATCCTACTCCAATTTAAAGCAAATTTCAGAATATTTTCAGAGCAAGAAAAATAAAAGGCAAAAAAGACCAATCCTGTGGTCACCGTCTAAATATTCACAAAGATCACCATTAGAGAAAAAAAATTTTAATTTAAATACATAATAGTTTCCATAGTATTTCAAAATTTGAAAATAAAACTACTTTATCCTGAAACTAACTTGCAAAAAGAAATGCTATGAACTGTGATGCAAATAGAACCAAACTCTCTCTGTAAATTCACAGAATAAGTAACAAGAGGAAGAAAAGATTATGAAATGAGAGAAGAACACAATGAAGAAAATGAGTAAAAAAGGGTCACAGGAATACCTCTAACACTTGGCTGAAGCTCTCCGAGTACGGAACATACTTATTATCTTTGTCTCCCTTGTAAAACCAGGTACAGCGCCTCACTTCCGATGCTAGCTCATCCCAGTACACGGCGTACCGCATCCTCTCCCCCAAATGAACATCGTATCTGCCCCCATCAGTGGGCACAACTGTCCTATCACAGTCTTTTCCTATCAGGAGTGGAAAGGGGAAAAGAAGTACATAGTATAGCAAAATAAAGCTCCCAAAATACAACTCTGAGTTATGCTCTCAATAATGTTATAAAACACACGAATGATCTGTTTCTTCTTGGCTAAACTACTTTATAAACCATCAAAATCATTCTCGGTTTTAATGAAACATGAAAAAAAATAATACCCAACGCTGTTTTGTTCTTTTTCTGAGGAGAGATAGGAGTGTCCCTTAAAAAAAAAATGTATACAAGAAAGCTTTTCTGAATTTTTTGTTTAAGGGACCAAAAGATAAATTAATGACCATCATGATGATAAAGTAGTAACCAGCATCATTCTTGTTTCCATAAGACAAGAAAAAACAAGAGAAAAATGAAAGAATTCATTCTTTTGCAATGTGACACTACCCGCACCACACTCTTCATAAACAGAAACTGAAACATAAGAAACATTATTGGTTAACTAAGTAGGAATTACAATAGGTACTGTTTTCAAAATACAGACCAAATTCTTGAATATTATAAATTGGCTGGATAGTAATGCAGAACTTCTATATAAAAATGCTATAGGATGTTATAAAGCAGAAACTAACACGCCATTGTAAAGCAATTATACTCCAATAAAGATGTTAAAAAGAAAAGATTATTAAGTAAAATTTGGAAAGTATAAAAAATGTAAAGCAAAAAAAATGCTATGAGACAACTAGAAAAAAATCTAAAATTTACTTCTAATAGCACTCACTATAAGAACTTTTATATTATAGTTTTAGAGAAATGACAGTAAGTCCTTGTCTATTACAAGTCATAGCTTTCACCCTACCAGAGCCGTATGCCTCTTCCAGCTGCTGTGAATCCTGAGAGTTGAAAGGAATCCATGTCTCCTTAGAATCTATTATCTTACAATAAAACCAATGAGGAGAAACGGGTTCGTACAAACTGCCAGCATCCATGTCTATTAGCTCAAAGGAACTACATGAGTTTGGTGACGGGGATGGATCTGACTGGGACAATTGTTCCTCGTGTGATCCCACTGATGACATTTCTTTCTCTAAAAGACAAAAGAAAACGATCAATAAAATTTCCTTCTATTAACAGTGTAATTGTTCACACACACAAAACTGGTCATTTTTAAGGAGTCATTTCTGAAAAAAATCTAAGGAGGCTACATAATTTAAAACAGAAATAACATAAATTAACAGCTTTTTTTGGTTTTGTTTATGGGGTTTTTTTTTTTTTTTTTGGAGGAAGGAGGCCTTAAACAAAACGCTTCTTACAGTTAGACCAACCACTTTGCACTGATCTTCCAATCCTCTCAGAAAACTGCACGGTTTTAATTAAACAAAACTGGAATCACAAGAAACACATGGTCGAAATCTTGCCTGCAAAAAAAATTTTACCCCAATTTCCAATCTAAGTCTGGTCCCAAGGCAAAAACGCGTACTCCGTCTTAATAACACCTGGTTTTAGGCTCCAGGCCCTTGTCATTACACATTTACATGACTACTAGAATCACAATATTGAAAATAAAACTATTCACTTAAGAACCAGTCACTTTTTATCAATGCTTGAAGGGTGCTTAAGTAGAGACTATAGTACAAATTCTGAAAACGCGAATCCTCGCTTGGGGCCACTGTGCGCACGCGCGCACGCACTCGCACCATCCAGGTCTCAGACGAAAAGTAACAAGTGACCTCAAAAGCCTCCTTCCCTCAAGGAAGACCGTGACCTGTGTGTTTCCGCCCCTTTAACACTCGCAGAGACTAACACTGCAGACGTCGAAAGTAAACCCAGGCTCCTCGGAGGGGCGCGGGCAAGACCATCGCTATCTCAGCACCGAGCGCAGCGGGACCGCAAACACCCGGCCTCCCTCGGAGCGGACGCTCTCCAGCTTCCGCCACTTTATCTTTTTTCCCAGCACGAATTTACCTCCGCCACCTTGCGTGTCCCTTCTCCCCACGACCCCGGGCCTCCTGCAGCCCAGGTCTGGGACCTCAGTGTTCGCGGACGCCTCTCCCCGTCCCGCGTCCAGCCCCGCAGAGAGGAGCGGAGCGTGGATGAAAACGAGGTAATTTCCCGGTGCCTTCGGGCACGGTCGATGTAAAAGGGGCCCTGGCCGCGTCGCTGTAACCGAGGTCACCCCCACCCCGCCAGGGCTGGTCCTCCCAGCCCCCCTTCCCTGCCCCGGGCATCGCGTTCTCCTTCGCCCCGGGCATCTCTATCCCGCAGTGCCTCCCACCCGCACGCCGGTCGGAGCCCTGGGCCCGGCCGCCGCCCCCAACGCACCGCCGCAGACTCACCTGGCAGCCCCGCAGCCTTTAAACTTCTCCTACCTTCGCTGAGTGGGCTACGACATATCCCCTGCGGAGGCCTTCCCCGCGAGCCCAGGAGGGGCGGGGCGGAGCAGAGCAGGGCGGAGCTTGCGGCCCCGCCGGGCTCGCGCCCAACACAGGGCTCCGCCGCGCTCCCAGCTGGCGAGCAGCGGGCCGGGCTGCCGAGATCAAAGGTGAGGTGACGGGGACCGCTGCGTGGAGGAAACTGGTGGGGCGTGGAGGCCCGCAGGGGCGCTGGCGGGAAGTGTCGCGAGAGGTGGAGGGAATCGCGCGAGATGTGCTCCTCCGAGCGGGCTGGAGGTCGGAGCGCTGGGCACGCGGGTGCTGCTGGCGGCGCGCCCTCCGCTCGGTACCCGCGCGCGGGGTCTGGGTGCGAGGCCTCAGGTATTTAGAAGGCAGGAATGGGGAATGAGACATTATAGGTGGGGAGCGTTTCAAACTGCAGTGAAAGCAAGGTTCTTCAAGATGACCCAGTCTCCCCACTTAATAGATGGGAAAACAGACCTCTGACTCGGTGGTACCCTGGCCAACCCTGCTCATGGGCCGGGATGGTGCGGGGACGCCCGGATGCCATGCCCCTAGTGAGAAGTAGGACAGGCGCTGGCGGCAGCTGCGTCTACCCAGACCTCCACTTCTGGGTGCTGAGAACGGATACCATTGGCATTTGCAAGGGAACAAAAGGTCGTCTCTGGGTCTTTGCCCCTCTCCTTTGCGTTTATTGGGATTTAGAAGCTGCCAAAAAGATATCTTTAAAAGATGTAGAGGTGAGCTTGGCAGGATTCAAAAGCCGCAAGAGGGTTGGAGATGAGATATTTTTGTCCAAACAAGATGACATAACTGAGGTCAAGAGGTTAAAAGAATTTCCCAAGTAGTAGCCCTGCCAGCTCTCCTATTTAGTTTTCTGGAAGACTTCAATTCCTTCGGGCATGCAATAAAATACTTTCCTATTTTCTAACTAGATTATAGGGCAAGGGTGCAGGGAGTGTTTTTCAGTCTTGTTATTTCTTCAAAAGCTGAGAAAAAGGAAAGTAAAAGGGATTTTTTTATAACAGATTCTCTTACAGTTTAAGAGCCACACACAATTATCCACAAGTTTACTTATACCTGCTCCTCAAATTTATAACACCTGAATAGCTTCTGTTCTTTGCAGATGAAACGGAGCAGGACCCTACGGTCCCTGCCCCCTCACCCCATGTCCTCAGCCCGCCTTCTGTCTGTGGAAAAACTTTAGCCAAAGAATAACTTTAATCAGAGAAGTGAGAAAATGCAGAAACAAAGGAAAACAGTCAAAGGAGACCAGATAATAGTTTAGTCATTAAGCATAGTCAAGGACCTTCAGTCCCTCCTCAAGGGCTATAGATAATATTCTGAGCCTATCCTGTGAGCTGTCTTACAGATACTGAAATCCCCACCAGGTGGAAGAAGTTAACTACATGATGACCAGACTGTAGCCATGACATAAGCTGCCACAATTCCAAAAACTGGCCTCAAAGAAATGGAAACCCTGGAACTAAAGATTAACTGTTCTTAAAACAACCAAGATGACGCTGACCAGACCACCACATAACTGGTTTCAAGATGACTGTCAGAACTAACTGTGCTGTTCTGCCCCCGCCTATGCAGCCCTGAAACTCCCCTTTAAAAGCCCCTGTCCCCTGAGAGCAATCGGGAGTTGGTTCTCAGACAGGAGTCCACCCTCTCCCCTGGTTGCCAGCCTCCGAAATAAAGCAAGCTTTCCTTTCCTACCAACACTCATCTCTCGAGAATTGGCTTTCCAGTGGCAAGCAGCCGGACCTGGGTTCGGTAACACAGAGAGGATGAAGAAAGCCAGGACTGTGCCTCAGCCTCTAGGATCCTGTCAGATGACTAGCTAATATAACTAATACCAGTAGCTAGCTTTTAACTCTATGTTGTAGGTAACAACTGTAAGCATTTGACAAGTATAATCCCATTGAATTCTCACAGCAACCTGATGAAGTAGGTTATCCCTATTTGCAAAGGTAGAGTGACTCACATACTACCAGCAAGTGATGGAGCCAATATTATAAACACAAGGTCTGTCTTCAGAGCCTGCACCTAAGCAACTTACCTAAAATCGCAGTTAAGTGATAGAACCGGAACTTGAATTTAGGCCCTCTTTCTCCAAATCCCTGTTGCAGCCTCTATACCAGCTGTTCTCAATTTTTTTTGTCTCAGGACCCTTTATACTTTTAATTATTAAGAACTCTATAAAGAGTGTTTATGTAGATTGTATCTATCACTATTTACTGTACTAGATGTTAAAACCGAGAAATTTAAACATTTAATTCATTTAAAAATAAGAAGATCCATTTTATGTAAATATTTTTACAGAAAAATAACTAGTTTCCAAAATAATTGTTTAAAAACCACAGAAAAGGATGACATTGCTTTACATTTTTGTAAATTTCTTTAATGTCTGGCTTGATAGAAAACCACTGGATTCTCATATCTGCCTCTGCATTCAACCTGTTACAATTTTAGTTTTGGTTGAAGTAGATAAAGAAAATCCAGCCTCACTCCACTGTGTAGTTGAAGAAAGAAGGAATCTTTTAATGGCCTTTTCAGATAACTGTGGAGTATTCTTTTTACTACTACAATAAAATTCAACAAATGGTAGGTTCTTAAAAGTTAGTTGCAGGGGCTTCCCTGGTGGCGCAGTGGTTGAGAGTCCGCCTGCCGATGCAGGGGACACGGGTTCGTGCCCCGGTCCGGGAAGATCCCACATGCCGCGGAGCGGCTGGGCCCGTGAGCCATGGCCGCTGAGCCTGCGCGTCCGGAGCCTGTGCTGTGCAACGGGAGAGGCCACAACAGTGAGAGGCCCGCGTACCGCAAAAAAAAAAAAAAAAAAAAAAAAAAAAAAAAAAAGTTAGTTGCAATGTGGAATCTGAAAACATATTAGTGAATTTTTGTACTCTGATACTTTAAAACCCATTGGTCTTGGGCTTCCCTGGCAGTCCGGTGGTTAAGACTCTGTGCTTCTGCTGCAGGGTGCGTGGGTTCAATCCCTGGTCGGGGAAGTTCCACATGCCGCAAGGTGCGGCCAAAAAACAAAAAAAACCCACCATTGGTCTATCTTGCACTTTGAATAGATCTTTTACCCATGCATGACTGATGACATCATGCATTGGTCATTTGTAAAATATCAGTTCACTGAGCTATGCAGCCTTTCAAATGTTAACAAATTTCACTATTTTTTAAATTACCACCAATCTAATTAGAAGTCTCTTAAGTATTGGGAAGCTGTCAAGCTCATAGCAGATAAAAGTCTTCCAAAATCCTTTTTCCTGTAAAGGTCTAATTTCATTATTGGCAACAAATACTGTCAGTTGTTTTCCTTGAAGTAACAATCTCACTTTTTCTAGAAAAGTTCTGCCAAATACCTAAATCTGCATAGCCACAGTTTGTCTGTCATTTATACTTTCAACTAAAAATGATGTTCCATGAAAAAAAGAGTAGCTAGTTCAGTTACCAAGTCAAATAATGTCACGTGCTTTTTCCTCAAGAGACCAGCTGCAATATATTGTGATTTACGGGAAAAATATTTGGTCATTCAGATGAATGTACATATTAATTCACAATTCCTAGCTCACAGCTCCCAAAACCCTTGGACTTTCCTGAGCTATAAAAGCAGTGAGATAATATTTGGTCTCTTGTCCTCAGGTCCTGAAAACGCTTCAGGGAAAGTGACTTTTGGATCCCAAAGAAGGAGGGAGGCTGCTTGCCAGGAGAGCCAACCATGTGATTAGAGGGTGAGACCTTTCAGTCCCAACGCCCAACCTCTGGGGAGGGCAGAGCGGCTGCAGGTTGAATCCCTTGCCAACCTCCAGTGACTGAGTCATGCCTTTGTAATGAAGCCTCACTAAAAATCCAAAGGACAAGGTTCTAAGAGCTTCCAGGTTGGGGAACATGTGAGGATTGGGGAGAGTGGTGCACCTGAAGAGGGAACGGAAGGTCCGCCCCCTCTCCCCAGGCCATGCCCCATGTATCTCTATCATTCATCTGGCTGTGGTTTTATATCCTTTTATAATAAACCGGTAATCTAGTAAATAAATGGGTTTTCCTGAGTTCGGTGAGCCGTGCTAGCAAGTTAATTGAAGCCAAGGAGGAAGTCATGGCAACGTCTGGCGGATAAGAATTGCTTGTTGGTGTGTGGAGGCCTCTACACACACGTTGGAATTGGGTCCAGGAACGCTTTTCCCCAATGTACTTCGGCCCGCAGAATCGTTTCATGCATACTAATCATTTTGTCACATAGAATGTGAAAAAGGTGTGAACTCAAGGGTTACGAGTTAATAAAATTAATAATTTTTACTCTTCATGAAGTATATTTTAAAGTGAAACTGGCAGTGGACAATACAGTGACTGGTAGAACAATTTGTTTCCACTGCCTTAATTCCTGGTAAGGCGCCAGCAATTTTACCCACCACTGCTTTTCCATCAACAGTGCAAATGTCAACAGCATAGCAAAAAAGGCAAATCATGTCCTGATACAATTAAGAAAACAATTTTGATCTTGTGACCCCTAAAGTGGTCTCTGAGACTCCCAGCCTCCGTGGACCACCCTTTGAGAACTACAGCAATTAAATGTGCCTGATCTGGGGCTTGGAATACAAAAGCAATGAATAACACAATACCTACCCTGAAGGAGTTCACAGTCTCAACAGGAAACACAAGCAGGTAAACAAATAAATATATCTTGTTGAACACAGACGTAGAGAACAAATGTATGGACACCAAGGGGGAACGGGAGGTGGTGGGGGGATGAGCTGGGAGACTGGGACTGACACATATACACTACTATGTATAAAACAGATAACTAATGAGAACCTACAGTATAGCCCAGAGAACTCTACTCGGTGCTCTGTGGTGACCTAAAAGAGAAGGAAATCCAAAAAAGAAGAGATATATGTAAAAAAAGGAAAAAGAAGAGCACAGGAATATGAACATGTCTTCATATTACCATGACAATAAATACTCTGGGTTCAAACCTCAAAAAAAAAAAAAATAAAGAAATATATCGCATTGACTGCTACTGCAAAGACAGAGACCAGATACACCAATAGTTACAAGAGAGGGAGTAATCTCATGTCCAGGCATACCTCCAGAAATTCTCATTCAGTAGGTCTTCGGTGGGATTCAGGAACCTGCATTCTAAACAAGCCCTCTTGGTGATTTGGATGCAGACAGCATGAGAGCCACACTTTGAGAAACACTGCCTTAAGAAGTAGAAATTCTAGGTTTCCAAGAAGACCCAGCAGGTAGGTAGTTTCAGAAAGAGAGAATATCTTATGATATCTCTCAAAAAACCACCAGTTGGGCTTCCATGGTGGCACAGTGGTTAAGAATCCGCCTGCCAATGCAGGGGACACGGGTTCGAGCCCTGGTCCGGGAAGATCCCACATGCCGCAGAGCAACTAAGCCCGTGCGCCACAACCACTGAGCCTGCGCTCTAGAGCCTGTGAGCCACAACTACTGAAGCCCACGCGCCTACAGCCCGTGCCCCGCAACAAGAGAAGCCACCACAATGAGAAGCCCACGCACAGCAATGAAGAGTAGCCCCCGCTCGCCCCAACTAGAGAAAGCCCCCGCGCAGCAACGAAGACCCAACACAACCAAAAATAAATAAATAAAAAAATTAATTAAAATTAATAGAGCCTGTGAGCCACAACTACTGAAGCCCACGCGCCTACAGCCCGTGCTCCGCAACAAGAGAAGCCACCACAATGAGAAGCCCACGCACAGCAATGAAGAGTAGCCCCCGCTCGCCCCAACTAGAGAAAGCCCCCGCGCAGCAACGAAGACCCAACACAACCAAAAATAAATAAATAAAATAAATTAATTTTTTTAAAAAAAGAAAGAAACCACCAGTTAATTTCACTGGCTATTGCTGTTGCAGTGGTATATCAAATCTTTTACCAGAAAAAGGCTTAAAAGGTAAAATCTGAAACAAAGTCTATTTTTTCCCTTTCAATGCTCCAGCGCAGGAGGCAACAAACTTTCTTCTGTAAAGGGCCAGATAGATATTTTAGGCTGTGTGGGCTGTAAGGTTTCTGTGGTATCTCATCAGGTCTGCTGTAGCACAAAAGCAGCCAGAGACAGTATGTAAACCAATGGGTGTGGCTGTGTCCCAATAAAACTTTATTTACAAAAACAGGCAGTGGGTTAAATTTGGTCTCTGGTGGTAGTTTGCTGACTCCATGTTCCAGTGCAAAAGATAATGCTAATGGCCAATAAGCTGCCTAAAGAGCAAAAGCAACAGTCTAAGGGTCATGAAACAACTGGATTTCACATCTAAAGTCAGGATAATTGTTAGGCATCAATTCTGAATTCCCATTCCTTTCCAGAATAAATCATATTTCAATATTCAAAAGGTATTGTGGGCTTCCCTGGTGGCGCAGTGGTTGAGAATCCGCCTGCCAATGCAGGGGACACGGGTTCGTGCCCCGGTCCGGGAAGATCCCACATGCCGCGGAGCGGCTGGGCCCGTGAGCCTGCGCGTCCGGAGCCTGTGCTCCACAACGGGAGAGGCCACAGCAGTGAGAAGCCCGCATACCGCAAAAAAAAAAAAAAAAAAAAAAAAAGGTATTGTGTTGAGTGCCTATCAAGGCACTAGGTGCTACGAGGATACATAGTTTTTGGAGACAGAAGTTCTCAACCCCTGGTGGACACATCGGCATCAAAAGTTGAGAAAACTCCTTAGCTGTTTCTGATGATCTGACAATAAAATAAGGCCAGGCTGTGACAGTGATTCTCAAACTCTAATGAATAGAAGGGTATGCTAAGTAGATTCTTTAAATTTCAGATCCAAACCCAAGATAGTTAATCAGAGGGGTCATGAATCTACATTTTAAACAAGAATATACAGGCTGCTGCTGTGCCGCAAGTACCACTTACTGACTTTGTTTATAAAAGAATGTTAGAACTAGAGGAACCATAGAGACATCAGTGTGATGTTCTCTTCCAGCCCAAAGTTGGTGATTTTTATAAGTCCATAAACCATTCATAAAAATGCATTTTATTACTTTATAGCCACAACTGAATAGTTCCTGCCCTCAAGCTGAATAATCTTAGATTTTTTTTTTTTCCCCACTTTGAGGAAAGTGATTTGCCTCTGTCTCACTTCAGTGAAGACTGTTTTGAGCTGATAACTTCAGGTGAAGCTGTGCAGCAAGGTGTCTCCTTGGGCCCCTGGAGGTTTCCATCAAGCCAAGGTTTCCTCTTGGCTAGGGTTGTCGGATTGACCATACGTAAATGTAGCAAATGCAAAAGTAAAATACAACATTTTAGGAACCAATAAGAGAAAATCTTCAGGAACTGGGGGTAAGCAATGAGTTCTTAGAGACTTGACACCAAAAGTTCTCAGAAGGAAAAACTGATAAATACGATTGCATCAAAATTAAAAACTTTTGCTCTGTGAAAAACTCTGTTAAGAGGATGAAAAGACAAGCGACAGACTGGGATAAAATACTTGCAAAGCACCAATCTGACAAAAGACCAGCATCTAGAAAACACAAAGAATTCTTAAAACTCAGCAGTGAAAAGACAAACAATGGAACCCAAATTTGGTTTCAATATCATTTTTCAATAAGAGGGACCTCCTTCTTGGAGGAGCATCTGGTTCTAGCACTGGAACAGGAAATATGCAGGATGAGCCTGAAGAATCATGTAGTGCCAGAAAGTGAGGAGGGGTCCAAAAAAAAAAAAAAAAACCCCACACACAATCATGGGGGTATGTCAAAGGGACACAGCTGAAAGAGCTCCCAATGGCCAAAGCAAGACATTCTGAGCAACAAAATAAATAAGGTAGCATTAGATCATAACACAAAGTATAAAATAAATATCTATGGGTCCATAAGGATATAAATGACTGATTAAACAAATAAATAAATGGGAGAGAATGACCAAATCTACCTTGCAGGTAAATTCTAAAGAATTAACGTAGATAAACACCCTCAACGACGTGGATGGTAACTCCCCATCCCCTAAGTGGAGCTGCAAACGGGGACTTCCAAAGAATACAGTACGAAAAGGGGGAATAAAGAAATAGTAACTGTGTGGTGGAGAAACCTGACAGACTCTACCTCAGCCAGGTGATGAAGGTTAACATCAACAGTATATAAGCTATGTAGATAGTATATACATTTGATATATGATGAGAAAGGGCACTTACCTCTGTGGTCTTCCTCCCCAAAACCCAAGCCCCAGTGTAATTATGAGAAAAGCATCAGACAAATCCCAGTTGAGGGGCATTCTACAAAATATCTGACCTGTACTCCTCAAGACTATCAAAGTCATCAAAAACAAGGAAAGTCATGGGAGTTCCCTGGTGGCCTAGTGGTTAGGATTCCAGGCTTTCACTGCCATGGCCCGGATCCAATCCCTGGTAGGGGAACTGAGATTCCCACAAGCCATGCAGCGTGGCCAAAAAAAAAAAAAAAAAAAAAAAAAAAAACCCAAACAAACAAAGAAAAAACAAACAAGGAAAGTCTGAGAAACTGGCACAGCCAAGAGGTTCCTAGAGGTTCCTAAGGAGATATGATGACTAAATGTAATACGGTATCCCGAATGGGATCCTGGAAGAGGAAAACGGTGTTAGGTAAAAACAAAGGAAATCTGGATAAAGTATGGACTTTAGTCAACAAGAATGTATCAATACTGATCCATTAATTGTGACAAACGTACAACACTGATTTAAGGTGTTAATAACAGGGTGTGGGGTATATGGGAACTCTGTAGTATCATCACAATATTTCTGTACATCTAAACTATTCTACAATAAGAAGTCTATTAAAATAAAGCCAGTTAGCAAGTGGGCCAAAGACACACACAGACATTTTACAGAAGAGAATACACAGATGGCAAATAAGCACATGAAAAGATGTTCAACATCATTAACCATTAAGGAAATGCAAATTAAAGCACAATGAGATATCACTACCTACCCATCAGAATGGTTAAAATAAAAAATAGTGACACCACCAAATACTGGCAAGAGTGCAGAGAGACTCATACATTGCTGGTGGGAATGTAAAATGGTACAGCCACTCTAGAATAGTTTGGTAGTTTCCAAAAAATTAAACATGCAAGTATCATATGACCCAGAACTACACTCCTGGGCATTTATCCCAAAGAAAACTATGTCCACACAAAAACCTGTACATGAATGTACATAGCAGCTTTATTCGTAATAGCCCAAACTGGAAACAACCCATATGTCCTTCAAGAGGTGAATGGTCGAACAAACTGTGGTACATCCATATCATAGACTACTACTTAGCAATAGAAAAGAACTACAGATACAGGAAACAACTTGGATGAACGTCAGGAGAGTTATGCTGAGTGGAAAAAAAAAAACAAAAAACAGTCTCTAATGGTTACATACTATACAATACTATTTATACAGCATTCTCAAAAGGACAAAATTTAGAAATGGAGAACAGATTAGTGGTTGCCAGGGGTTTAGCACGGTGGGAAAGGAGAAGCAGGTGCGGCTGTGAAAGATCAACAGGAGGAATAGTCGTGGTGATGGGGCTGTTCTGTATCTTGACCATATCGATGTCAATACCCCGGCAGTGACATCACAGTAAAGTTTTGCAAGATGTTACCATTGAGGGAAACTGGGTAAAGGGTACAGGAAAGCTCTGAATTATTTCATAAAACTGAAAACTGCATGTGAATTTACAATTATCTCAAAATAAAAACTTTAATGAAAAAAATACAATATAGGGAATTCCCTGGCAGTCCAGTGGTTAGGACTCTGCACTCTCACTGCTGAGGGCTGGGTTCAATCCCTTGTCAGGGAACTAAGATCCCACAAGCCACGCGGCGTGGCCAAAGAAATAAATAAATAAAAAATAAAAAATACAATACAGTTGGTACTCCTATCGATGGGTTCCACATTCACGGACTCAACCAACTATGGACTGACAGTATTTGGAAAGAAAAAAAATTCAGGAAAGTTCCAAAAACTTGAATTTGCTGCATACCCGGCAACTATTTACATAGTATCTACATTGTATTTACAACTATTTACACAGCATTTACATTGTATTAGGTATTATAACTAGTCTAGAGATGATTTAAAGTATATGGGAGGATATGCATAGGTTTTATGCAATACTACAACATTTTATATGAGGGACTTGAGCATCCATGGATTTTGGTATCCGCGGCGGGGTCCTGGAACCAATCCCACGGATACCGAGGGATGACTGTACTCCTAGTTATTTTGGATTTCAGAAAAACAATCATTTTTAGTATCATTATGTCCCATGCCATATGTGGAACACACTGATACTAAAAGGTGACTTGCTGTTTATCTGAAATTCAAATGTAACTGAGAGTCCTATATTTTATCTGGCAATACTGCCCTTGGCATTAGCTTCCCAGGATAAGGTATATATTGCAAAATAAAAGAACATTTAAAAGTTGGCTAGAGAAAATGTGCCCTGATCTCAGAAACCCCTAAATCCTCCCTTCTCAGCAGCTGGCATCTCCTCTGCCTCACATTTTATTACAGCAAATGTGCTACTGCCCACTCCTGATGAGAAAAGCCACATAGAGTATAAAACCCTCCTATCTTCACAGAGGAGTAAAAATTATCCAGATAATCCTCCCTGCTCAACTTCAACTCAAAATAGCTATTCCCTCCAAGAAAGATTGTGAAAAAATAATAATTAAACAGAATAGTCAGGAAGCATTTTCTAGAAGCAATTTGGGGTCTCCAGTATAACAACACTGTAAAAAACACAACCAAGAAGTAACAGACATCTGAAAAATATCTCTAACATGAAAAAGATGGAGATTGAAAAGAAAGGAAAACGCAACCTTGTAGGAAATTTATTTGAGAAGAAAAAAATCAAGAAATTGTCATTAATATCCTCAGAGATATAAGATGCTACACCCACAAACAAGAGCAGAATCCCATAGAGAACACAGAGCACAAAAAAAATTCCTAGAAACTAAAAATATGATAGATGAAACAAAATTCAGTGGAGAGTTGGAAGATAAAGGTGAGTAAATCCCCCACAAAGTACAGCAAAAAGGCAAAAAATGAAAGTGAAAAGATAAGTAAATCAAAGAACCAGTCTAAGAGATCTATAACAGAAACAGCAGGAATTCTAGAAAGATGTAATAGAGATTAGGGTAGCAGAGGAGGAAAATAAACAAACAAACAAAACCCAAGAAAATGTTATGGGATATAGGACTTAAGGGCAGGAGTTTCCAGAACGAAATGTGCCCAGCAAAATGGACAGAAACAGACCCACACCAACACTGTACTGTAGAGGGGACAAAAATATCCTACAAGCTTCCAGGAAGAAAAACTAAGTTTTAAACAAAGGATCATGAAAACACATTTTCAAACATGCAGGATGGAAAAAAATTACTTCCTATGCACCCTTTTCCAGGAAGCTACTGGGGAAGAACATGCTCTACCGAAATGAGGGACTAAACTGAGAAAGAGAAAGACACCGGCTCTGGAAAAAAGGAAGCCAACAGAAGGGATGGAGAGACTCCCCAGGAGGAACAGAAGACACCAGAGGGGAAGTATGCACCAGGGACATACCAGCGCTGCAGTCAGAGGGCTCCAGGAATGCTTCTTCAGGAGCCTCAAATTGATAAACTATGTCTGAGCATCTGAAGAGAAGATTTAGACAAATGATGGAGGGTTTGAGGTCAAATCAGTCATAAGCACATAGGCAAACAAAAGAAGTATGACAAATGATTCATTCCAGAGAAAACAAGGAGTTGTTCAGGAAAAGAAAAGTAAGCAGTTTACTGCATGACTGAGTTCTGGGCAGCATTTGCATAGTATAATAACGTACAACAGAATTACCATGTAAGTGGATTGAGAAATTGGAGGCATGAGAGCTGGATGTGTGTATGGAAGAGGCAGAGAGACCTACCTTCATCCTCTGCAATAGAAAATCAGTAGAAATGCCTAAAACTGATAAATCAAAAGGGAGCAATACAACTGTGTTATTAAAAAAATATGGAGATAATTTTTTTTAAGAACTCAACTGAAAGTAGTTACTTTTGTAGAAGGAAAAATGGGAGTGGAACAGAAGAGTGCTCCTTTTCATAGAATTGACTTTTTTTTAAGTTTTTTTTTTTTTTTTTTGATGTGGACCATTTTTATAGTCTTTACTGAATTTGTTACAATATTGCTTCTGTTTCATGTTTTGGTTTTTTGGCCGCAAGGCACGTGGGATCTTAGCTCCCAGACCCGGGATCAAACCCACACCCCCTGCATTGGAAGGTGAAGTCTTAACCACCGGACCGCCAGGGAAGTCCCAGAATTGACTCTTTAAATTGCTAACTTCCATAGAATTATCTGAGTCTTCAAACTCATAACTTTTTTAAAAAGAAAAAAAGATGAAAAACTCCAGTCCTCAAGTATCCATCCCCCAAAAAACTTTTTTTAACACCAATTTAATCCATATTCTTCAACTTAAAAAAAAATCTTCCCACCTCTAATGGTATTACATTAAGCAACTACAGAACTGTTTTCAAAACCCCATTTTTCAAAGCACTTAAAAGAATTCCCCACCAACAATGTAGAGACCAGCCCATCCTGCTAATACTTCATTGGGACTTAAATTCATCTAAATATTTACATTGGTGTTTATCTTTGGAACAATAGTGGCTTATTATAGAGAACATAGCTGTGTTTAACATGCCAGATCTGGATAACTTTATTCAAGACTTTGACAGAAATTATCCCCAAAGTAATATTAAACTTAGACACTTTTTAAAAGTCCAGATGTGAAATACCAAAAAAAATTTGAATTCAGTCTAGAGTCAATACTAAGTCAAGAACTGAATCAGATCCACAAAAAAATGAATACTATTTTCCATCTTATATTCACTATATTTTCTGGCACAGGTTGCAATTTAGTTTTCCTTTCCTTGACACTGGCATTTGGAATCATTTTAACATGGTTTATACCTTTAAGTTCTAAGTCTGTACTTATCCTGAATATCTTATTATAATTAAAATTATAAATCCAGAAGCAATAGCCCTCCCTTATAGAAAGAATCCAATTAATACATGTAGAAGGAATAAGAGAAACAAAGTCACATTCGAACACCACAGTAGTAACAAGCAAGATCTGCCAGTGGATACAAAAATGAGTAGGCAAAAGATTAAGCAGAAACAGGACATTTGCATAGCTCACATTATCTCTAGCAAACATTAAGTCATTACCAAGGAAAACATAGTAAGTTTACAGCAGAGAATCCTAGCAGACGCCACCTCAGGTAGTGGCTAAGGTTAATAACACCAGAAATACATTACCGCATCAGGTGTCAAGATACACTGTCACAGATCGGAGGACGCTATGATGACATGACAACTAAATGCGAGGCAGGATCCTGGATTGGATCCTGAAACAGTGAAAGGACATTAGTGAAAAGACTAGAAAATCTCTACTTTCAAAACTCTCTACTTTAGTTAATAGCATTATATCAAGGCTAATTTCTTAACTTGACAAATGTTCTACAGCTACGTAAGATGTTAATATAAAGGGAAGGTGAGTGAAGAGTATACAGAAACCGCTGTTTCTGCAACTCTTCAGGAGGTCTAAAATTATCTCAAAACTAAAAAAAAAACTGTTAAAAAACATACACACACACATATATATGTGTGTGTGTATAATGTGTGATTTATAGATTAAAAAATCAAGACTTCAGGGAAACTGGTATCTTGGGCACTCAGTTAAAAAATAGTGTTCTCTCCTGTATTCGTCATTGTCTCACTGGTTTATGTTAACTTAGCTTTAAGGTTCTCCCCCTTCTAAATATTTTAGTTTCAAGTACAACTTTTAAATTTTCATAGAAAAGCCTTTTGTAACATTCCTATATTAGGCCAAAAATAAAAATCCTAGAATAAAATGTCACCATATCATCTCATAAAATCACTCATACCAACCACCAACCTAAGACCCGGCCAATATTTTTACTTTACTTCTTCTCATCATATAATATGTTTGTATTGGTTTTTTTTTTTTTTTAATAAGGAGAGGAGATGGCTGGTGGATTTATTTTCTTGTTAATAGGCCTGGCAGTCAAGAAAAAAAATCACTTGGATATCTTATTAAGAAACAGCAGTTCTTCCAATAACAGATACTGCATACTGGAACTCACTTCCGATGAAAAAAGTAAGTTATCTACCTAAGTCTCTTCTACATGATAGCACAGAGCTACCCAAGCAAATCCAGCTAAGACCCTTTCAATATCCCTTCCTTAAATCTGGCTCTAAAATGACTGTTATTAGTGATGGTAAACATCTTTTTTATAAAACAGGCAATACTGCCTATGCAGTTTATTCTAGGGAAACAAAGATAAACATCAAATCGACCTTTAAAAGAAGAACACAGTTTCCCACTCTAGCTATGGCTGATTCATTCCCTGAGCATGAATCCTCTTTCACCCTCATTGTTTCTTACTGTAAACTGAGCAGATACACTGAGCTGAAACCTGCTCATAGGGATCCTGAGGGTGAAGCTAATATCTCAGATGCAGAATAGCATTCCCAAACGGTTGTATTTATTAGTTTTGCAGTTATTATTTCTACGTGCTGTGGCATTTAATTTTTAATCTGTGTTCATCACACTGCTCCATATGGAAGCAGCTGAAGTAAAAAGATAATTAAGGGGGAAGAAAGGAAATTTTAAAGTGGATCTTCATCCAAATACGATTCAGACAGCAAAAAAGGAAATAGCCCCATTTTCATTCCTATACCCATGCCATTTCCAAATTAACCTTCCAATAGTAACATGAAAAATAGAAGTGGTAAAACTCTAACCTAATGATCTATACAAAAAAGGAGACAATCTACCTCAGGAACTCACTACACAGTGCAATATATTCAAGTGGTGAAAAGATATAAATTCATCCAGAACTGCCATACTATCTGGCTGTCAGTATAGTCTCTTGAGTAATTATATTAAACATATTACTACAAAATGTACCAAGAAGTAGAGAATAACACTCTATTTGTGAACTATAAGTAGCAAAACGAAACAGAGGTCCAAGACGGCTAAAGTCCAAGCTATAATTTACACACAAAGTGTACGGTGAAAGCAGTCACGATGTACAAAAATGTGACAAGTAATCCAGATGTTTAAAAAAAACAGAGCCCGTTTGTCTCAGACAACATCCAGTCTTATCCGGTAGGTTCTGATAAGCCTGTTACATAAGATGGATTTCCCTCCTGCTGGTAAGAAGCAGCTTGCAGATACCCATAAATTTCTTAAGGGGTGAAGTCTACTTGGCAATACTGATAACTCCATAGCTTCCTATTACATTCATTGGTCTGAAAACTGAAAACAACTCATAACCCAACTGTTCTTCCAAGTCCTTTACCAGTTTTTCAAGTTTTATATCACAGGAAAGTTGGAATGTATTGCTTCTTCCCCTCAACAGGCATTTCAAAAAGAGGGTAATTAACCAGAATCAAGAGTTCTTTGGTCAAGTTAGTAACAGGCTTCCCCTTTGCTCTAAATCCCTTCATAATCCTTTTTTTTCCAATTTTTCCAGTATGGCCTGGATTTTACAAACAGCCTCTTTCCGGGCCTGCCGGACAGAGTCCTGGCCCCCAGTTTCAACTGAATCCAGTTCCAAAAGTTCCTTGGTTAGCATTTCTTCCAAAAGCCAGTATGCTTTGTCTGTCTTTTTTCCTACGAACTCTTCTACTTCTTGCTCAAGATATTGGACCTTCTCCAGCACATGTATGATTTTTTTAATACTTGGGGGAGTCCCTTCATCTGAAGATAAACACTCTTCAGGAAGATTATTACTCTGATCTTGATTGCTGGGGTGTTCGTTGGTGGCATTACCATACAGCTGAGGCTCAGCACTATATTGGACTTGGGAATCCAAGAGCTCTGAATTATCATTGTTCACTGTTCCCGAGGACTCGTACTGATGGACACTGCAAGGAAAGTTGTGCCGGTTCACGCCTTGATCTGATTGGCTATAGGGGTATGAGGAATCCTTGGAGTAGGAGAGCAAAGAGGGGAAAAAGCTGTTTTAATGGGGATCCATCAACATCAGATTTGTTAGCCCACATCTTCCACCTGACCAGGAAGGTACATGAAAAGACTCCCCACCAATAAAAGTGGACGGCCCTCCTTAATCATTTGAGAAGAATATAGCCCTAGAAAGATAAGAGGCAGAGAATTCCTGAGTATAAAGGCTGGAATCTACCCTGAGACAGGTCATCATCATGACCACCTCACAATCTGTCCAGTGACTTAATAAATAGGAATTAGATAGTTTCTTCCCCTGAAGAGATAAAACCTGAAGACAAATCTTAAAAAGGAACCTGGCCCCGAGCGAATAATGTTCAAGTGTGTGGTTTAATAAAGCCATGCAATTTCACATTGGTTTTGTCTTCTGTCAGGAGACTGAGGTAATAAAGTCTAATCTTTGATTTTGTCTAACATTCCGATGGTATTACAACTAATTTAGTAAATGAGCATTCTCCTGTCGTTTAAAAAAAGGAAGTGAACCTACAACTGCCCTAAAGAATAAAGTCTATTTTAAATAAAAAGAAAACTGGGCTAGGGAAAGCTATAGGTAGTAGCCACCAACATTTTGAAGCTAGTCCCCATTTAACACAAAGCAATGCAGAAAAAGTTCCACGTAGACGACAACCTCTAGAAGCCTCCTACCTTGGGCTGTGGGGCTGGGGGGGAAGGAGGTGGCCGAGGAGAGCCACTGCTTGGCCATGCTGAAGCGCTCTCGCTCACGTAGAGACTCCCAGGTGGCGCTGAGGGGGCAGCTGAAGGCCAGGGGTAACGGGCTCCCATGCCATAAGCACCCGGAGGAGCCCAGGAGTCCTCCTGGGATCGTACAGTTGGTCCTGGCTGTGGAACACTACGGCTACCATCCCCATAAGGATAATGGGGCACGCTCATTCCAGGGTTCTAGATTGAGAGGAAGGAAATACACTGGTCACTGCTAAAAAACACTTAAAGAAGTAATGAAAATATTCTAGTGTAAACAGATTCAGAGAGGCTTCCTCTCGGGTTAACAGGGTATATTTTAGCTGCTATGGGACTAAACTGTAGTATTTCTAATGAGTTGCAAATATTTTCTCCAAACCTAAAAAAGCTTGGTTCCAAAGATATCAGGGGCAGACTTGGTGACCATCAAACTCAGAAAAATAGGGCCTAAGCTTCAGTGGCTGAAGCACAGCATAAGTGTCCCACAGATACTATAAATAAATGGACCCATATGCTGCTATAAGGAAGCACAAATAAAGACATACTAGAACTCTCCTTGAAGTGAACAGAGAAATAAACATGGGATCATTCACAGAATATTTAAAAATATAAACCTAACCTTTTGGGCTTTCCCTGGTGGCACAGTGGTTAAGAATCCGCCTGCCAATGCAGGGGACACAGGTTCGAGCCCTGGTCCAGGAAGATCCCACATGCCGCGGAGCAACTAAGCCCCTGTGCCACGACTACTTAGCCTGCGCTCTAGAGCCCACGAGCCACAACTACTGAGCCCGCATGCCACAACT
The DNA here is from genome assembly GCF_002837175.3 of Physeter macrocephalus. NCBI lineage: Eukaryota > Metazoa > Chordata > Mammalia > Artiodactyla > Physeteridae > Physeter > Physeter macrocephalus. Next base: position 90,596,878 of record NC_041233.1, read on the forward strand.
ACTGAAGCCCGTGTGCCTAGAGCCCGTGCACCGCAACGAGAAGCCACCGCAATGAGAAGCCCACGCACCGCAACGAAGAGTAGACCCCGCTCTCAGCAACTAGAGAAAAGCCTGCACGCAGCAGCAAAAACCCAACGCAGCCAAAAATAAATAAATAAATATATTTATTTAAAAAAAAAAAAACAACAACCTAACCTCTTGAAGTGAACAGAAAAATAAACTTGGTACCATTCATTAATATGAAAAAATAAAAACACAACAGACGAATGCTCACCTGTGAAGCAGGATATCCTGGAACCTGCCCCCTAAGAGGGGCTGCTTCAGTCTGGCAGTCCTGCTGGGGATACATCCAACGAGAGACTGGGGTTGGGCTGTTGCCAGGTGAACGGTAAGTGCTTGGAACCTCTGTGGAGTAACTGGTCTGAGCATACCCGGATGTGTAATAAGCCCCTGGGTATGAGGCAGTATTTGTCCCAGGGCCAGTGGGGTATGGTGGGCCATATGCTCCATTTGTATAAGAATTCAAACTCTGTAAAAAAGCAAAGTTGGGAGGAAAAAAAAGATGAATGAGTAGATGAGCTGAAATGCCCTCACTTCGAAAACTTTGAAAAGAAAGGAGATCAGTAACTAATGAAAATATGAACTACCTAAGCAACCCTTGAGGTATTCTTTCATATATTATAATCACATACATATATTAAACTCAGATTATCACCTTAGAGTCTGTGTCATAACAATGGGTATATTGTGATGAAGGATGAAGTGATGGCCTTTAATGCTTCTCAGCCATTTCCGTAAGTGCACCTAACAATTGCACCTAACGGCAGGGAACTTGTCCCCCCAAACTGAAGAGGGTGTTCCGGGAAACCTGGGAGAATGGCGAGAGAAAGAAGAAAGTAACCATAATACAACAGAAAGAAAAAAAGACCACAGAGAAAGACCTAGCCCTGCCATTGGCTTTGTGTTTACCCTCTCTGAGCTTTAGTTTCTCCAGCAGGAAAATGGAAATCATAAACATATCTTGCAGGGTTATTGTAAAAATTAATGAGATGACATATATAAAATGCTTAGTATAGTGTCTGGCAAGTAGTATGCTCAATGATTTGCAATTTTTATAATACAAATTGTTGTTAGTACTAATGCGGCAAGGTCAGGAAACGAACCCAGATCTGACTCCAAGCCCATGTGCTTTGTATTGATACTATCCTACTCTGCTTCCCCAAATGATAACAGCAGACAGAGACAAATTCCTCACATATTGCTTACTGCAGTTTTAAATCACCTATCCAGACTATTACTGACACCCAGAATCCTCAGTTTAGTAATCCAAACAAGATTAAAGCTAAACTCTAAACCATTACCTTAACGTTTTCTATTAATTTCTACTTTACCTTGTTAAAATGGTAAAAACAGAATCAGGTTTTCCTGGACTCATCCTTCTAAAACTAGACAATCTTTCCCATTTTAGGTAGAAGAATAAGAAAAGAATCTTGTGATATTAACTAGACTTATCATGGTGATCATTTCACAGTGTATACAAATATCGAATCATTACGCTGTACATCTGAAACTAACGTTATATGTCAATTATACCTCAATTAAAAAAAAAAAGAATCCTGATATCTTCTACAGTTGTTAATGACTGAAGAAAATGAAATTTAAATTTGATTCCAGACCTACCACAACAAAAAGAGGGATAGATTGAAGTGGGAAGGAGGGCAGAATTCTGTGGAAAATAAATTCTTAGCCACAGTTTTATGGCAAGAGGATAAAAGACAGGCTACTATCACCACACGGCCAAAGAATTCCGTGCAGGGACAGGGGTGAGGGAAAATCCAGCCAGGCATTCCCTGAGCGGCCACTGTGAGGCTAATCAAGTCTTCTGCCTACAGGCTGCTGTGCCTAACAATGCATAACAATCCCTTATGCAACATATACAGCTAAAGACTTGATTAAAAATAAATCATGTGACTTTTTGTACTGTTATTCAAATTCTAGAAATCCTTCCTAAGGAAATTATTCAACTAGAGAAAAAATTATAGGCATGAATTTGTTCATCACAGCATGATTCACCATCACGCAGAATTGTAAACAACCTAACCGTCCTGTACTGATGGAATGATTAAGTAGACTACGGGCTATTCACTGAGGAAATTTTATTCTGTCTTAAAAACTCACTGTTAGGGACTTCCCTGGTGGCGCAGTGATTAAGAATCTGCCTGCCAATGCAGGGGACACGGGTTTGAGCCCTGGTCCAGGAAGATCCCACATGCCACGGAGCAACTAAGCCCATGCACCACAACTACAGGGCCTGCACTCTAGAGCCCGCGAGCCACAACTACTGAGCCCTTGTGCCACAACTACTGAAGTCCGCGCGCCTAGAGCCTGTGCTCCGCAACAAGAGAAGCCCACGCATCTTAACGAAGAGTAGCCCGCACTTGCCACAACTAGAGAAAGCCCGCACACAGCAACGAAGACCCAACGCAGCCAAAAAAATAAATAATAAAATAAATTAATTAATTTTTAAAAACTCACTGTTAGAACTGACCAGACATCTAATGATATTAAAGAATTATTTGGGTTTTTTTTCCTTTAAGTTTTAATAATGGCACTGCGGTAATGTCTTTAAAACTTCCTTATATCTTAAAGATACAAGCTTAAGTATTTACAAGAGACATAACATGATATCTGGAATTTGCTTCAAAATACTCTAAGGATATATAAATGAAACATGATGGCCATGTATTGATACTTGTTGAAGTTGAGTAATGGGTACATGGGAGATTGTTGCACTATTCTCGTTACTTTGGATTATGTTTGAAAATTTCCTTACTATTAAAAAAAAGTTCCTGTTATTTCACCCTATAACATGTAAAGTACATACGATAAATGAAAAGTCATATTAAAAGGCATATGTAAAATGAGTTGTCATATTAAAAGGCATATGTAAAGCTGTGTAAATATGATAGGGAAAAGGCTGAAAACAAATTTACCAAAATATGGATATATTAGGATGACAGAGTTAGTGTCTTTTCTCCCTTTTATTTCCCAAATGTTTAGTAATAAAGTTGTATTTTATAGTAAAAAAAAAATATGCTATTAAAAATGTCATGACGGGTTCGATCCCTGGTCGGGGAACTAAGATCCAGCATGCAGTGCGGTGCAGCCAAAAAAAAAAAAAAAAAAAAAAGTTATGAAATCCCAAGTATGTCTAGAAACTGGTGGGCTGCTTGGACCATAGCTACTTCCATCTATGTCCAAGTAGACTATTTTCATGAAGGGAAACTTGTATATAAGGATAGCAAGCTGTGATCTGAAACTTGTCAGCTGACACGGCAACAGAAAATCTGAAACTGAGCAACTGCAAAAAGAAGAATTAAACAAAATCTTTGATAGTCACTGAATTTCTGTAGAAGTCTCATTCTGAATTCCAGAAGAAATCAAGAGACTGGAGCTCTTAAAACTCAAAAAATATCCCAAGTGCTTCTCTTGTTCTAGAGGTAAATGTAAATATGACTTAGCATTCAAAAGTCAAAATCATGTCACATCATATGATGTCTCATTGCAAGCTAAAGATTATCCAGGAGGTAATACTTCTTCCAAAAGTTGGTTTTACAATTGCTGGACGGTTTATAGATGTAGAATCCAAAGAGGAGAAAACTGATCAGGTCTCTCACTCAGAAAATGATACACTTGTTCAACGGATTCCCTTTCCATTTGGTACATGAATATCAAACAGCAAACAGACCCAATCCAAGCGGGAAAAAAAACCTTTTTTTCCATTAGCAACACCACAATTCTTCCTGCTGTGCTTATCTTGAAAAACGTGGAAGGCTTCACCACAAAAGTACTCCAAGACTTCATAATTATCAGCAGTCGACATCAACTTGAGTTTCTACTAATACTCATTTTTGGAATTGCCAAATCTATTATCATCCACTGGTTACTTCCTCATGCAGTATCTCTCCTTATAGAACTATTCCAATTTTTGTCTCACAGGAGCTCCAAACCACAGTACTTAATAAGCTGAATTTTACAACCCAAGTCCCCTTTAAATTAAATGAAAAGGTGTTAAGGTTCTGAAGAAAGTCCTTTTGTATCATGATTTCTCAATTCAGAACATTATAAGAGGACTTCAGTTTTCTTTCTTAGAGCATTTCTATTCCCAGGCATTCAGTGTTCTGTGGTATAATCTCCCAGAACCCAAGAGAATTATCTTCTTTATCAGAAAATCAATGTGAAAACATCCTTTAGATACGTCTTTCATCCTTTATATAGTGGAGAAGAAGCTTTAGAAAAACAAGTTGCATTCATGACCAATGAGAGGATTTTAAACAAAAACACCCCACCACAATCATTACTAGAGAAGCTGTGTATTTATCATGCTTTTCCCAAGTACCCACTGGGTCAATGGATCAGAGCTACAACATGCATGTTTACAAACGATCCGCGTCGGAAGAACATATGTCAGCCTTGCAGTTGCTACAGACGTTGACGAAGGATGAGCTTATGATCATAGTTCAGAAATGTTCAAAGTCTTTAAGTCTTCTGAAGAGTAGCCTGGCAGCATAGCAAAGAAAATAAAGGATTTCTTGGCCCAGTTTCAAAGCCCTGATACAGAGGCCAAAGAGAAACAAAATACTTCTGGGGCTTCAGAAGACAGTCCTTGATGCAAATGAAGGCATTAAAAGCAAATAAGAAGCAATCTTAGTTTGAAGAACTCAGAAAACCCCTCATGAATCTCATCAACAGCTGGTGAGCCCAAATCTTCTGTTCTGAGCTGGCTACTTCATGCTGCCTAAACCCGCTCCACAGGCCGTCCGACATGCTCCTCAACAATCCTTACCATTAGCTGAAAATGAGGAAAGCTGTATTTCAAAGACTGTCCCCTGTTCCTGCGTAGCACATAGACTGCGCCTGAACACAACGGGCTAATCAGCTTTGGGGACTGCTCAGGGGCCCTCCCAACATGCATCGATTCTGAAGAAACGGATATAAATTCCACATCACCAGGGGGAAAGTGCATGAAATTACGCACTCCTGGTTTATAAGAGTGATCCTGTGGCAAAGCTAACTTGAGGCGGCAGATAGAAGGCAAAGGAGTGAAACCATTCAATTTTTAAAAAAGGAAACCAGTCATATCTACATACCACTACAGGAGTCTGTTTTGGTCAGAAGATAAATGTATAATCCCCATGTGATGCTTCACCAGAAAATACACGTGTGCTAATCCCATACAAGCATATGTCTAGATACCTTTGGGTTTAGAATCCAACAATTTTTGTATCTAAAAGCTCTCTCAGATTATTGCTGTTGCTTTCGAAAAGTCATCACTAAATTAAAAGTGACTCTTTCTTGAATATATGTAATATATACATGCAATAAATGCCTTTATCTAAGGTGGGGAAATGTCATCTCCAAAAGTAATCTTTTTAAAAAAAAATATGTTGACTCCCTTTTTTTTTGGCTGCGTTGGGTCTTCGTTGCCGCGTGTGGGCTTTTTTCTAGTTGAGGTTGGCAGGGGCTACTCTTCGTTGCAGTGCGCGGGCTTCTCGTTGCAGTGGCTTCTGTTGTTGCGGAGCATGGGCTCCAGTAGTTGTGGCGCGTGGGCTCAGTAGTTGTGGCTCATGTGCTCTAGAGCGCAGGCTCAGTAGTTGTGGCGCATAGGCTTAGTTGCTCTGCAGCATGTGGGATCTTCCCAGACCAGGGATTGAACCCGTGTCCCTGCATTGGCAGGCGGATTCTTAACCACTGTGCCACCAGGGAAGTCCCCCAAAATAGTCTTTATCAATAGGAACAATTGACGAAATCAGACAAATTAACATTGCTGAGAAAAACTGTGACTCATGACTTTGGGTTCTGTCTTCCTCTTACATTAACTGTAAAAGTAATGCCTGCTACTCTCCAAATTGATCTATATGCAATCCCAATGAAAATTCCAGCTGCCTTTTGTGCTGAAATTGAAAAGTTCATTTCCTCATTGGCAACCATTGTGAAAAGTAATTTGGCTATATTAAGTAAAGATGTACATATCCAAACCCACCAATTCCATACACTAGGGAAATGCTTGTCTCATATGTTGTACAATAGAAAAGAGAAAAACAATGTTGAGTTAAAGAAAAGCAAGCTGCAGGAGAATGCTAGTATGAAACCACTCATATCAAGTTTAAAATCATGTTAAATAATACTATAAAATGCATATACAAGCAGTAAAAGCATAAAAACACATATGAGACAATTAATATAACTGTAAGAAATGGAAAGAAGTGTTATATGGGGCTTCAACTGTATTTATTTTACTTCTTTTTAAAAATCTGAAACTTAAAAACTGACAAAGCTAGGAGCTAGATTAAAAAAAGATGTACATATTTTCTGTACTCTTTCAGAATGCTTGAAATATTTTAAATTTAATATTTGTCATAAGAAGTCAAAATTTTTAACAACAAAACAAAAGCAAAATTAAAAAGTGGGATTACATCAAACTAAAAAGCTTCTACACAGCAAAGGAAACCATCAACGAAAGGAAGGCAGGGCTTCCCTGGTGGTGCAATGGTTAAGAATCCACCTGCCAATGCAGGGCACACGGGTTCAAGCCCTGGTCCGGGAAGATCCCACATGCCACAGAGCAACTAAGCCCGTGCGCCACAACTACCGAGCCTGTGCTCTAGAGCCCGTGAGCCACAACTACTGAGCCCGCGCGCCTAGAGAAGCCACCGCAATGAGAAGCCTGCGCACCGCAACGAAGAGCAGCCCACACACTGCAACGAAGAGTAGCCCTCACTCACTGCAAGTAGAGAAAGTCCGCATGCGGCAACGAAGACCCAACGCAGCCAAAAAAAAATTAATTAAGTATGTAAATTTTTTAAAAAAAGAAAGAAAGAAAGAAAGGCAACCTACTGAATGGAAGAAAATACTTGCAAGTCATAGATCTGATAAGGTAAGGAGTTAATATATAAAGAACTCATACAACTCAAGAGCAAAAAAATCAAACAATCTGATTTTAAAAATGGGCAGAGGATCTGAATAGACATTTTCCCAAAGACATACAAGACGGCCAACGGGCACATGAAAAGGTGCTCAACATCACTAATCATCAGGAAGTACAAATCAAAACCACAATGAGCTACGACCTCACACCAGTTAGAATGGCTATGCTCAAAAAGACAAGAAATAAGTATTGGATGAGAATGTTGAGAAAAGGAAACCCTTGTGTACTGTTGATGGGAATGGAAACTGGTACAGCTACTGTGAAAAACAGTATGGAGGTGCCTCAAAAAATTAAAAACAGAATTACCATATGATCCAGCAATTCCACTTCTGGGAATACATTCATGGGAAACAAAAACACTAACTCGAAAAGATATCTGCGCCCCCATGTTCACTGCGACACTATTTTACAACAGCCAAGACATGGAAACACCCTAAGTGTCCATCACTGGATGAATGGATGAAGATAATGTGATATATATATATACACACAATGGAGTATTATTCAACCATAAAAGAGAAGGAAATCTTGCCATTGGGACAACATGGATGGACCTTGAGGGCATTATGCTAAATGAAATGTCAAACACAGACAAATACCATAAGATCTCATTTATATGTGGAATCTAAAAAAACAAAAAAAGCCAACTCATAGATACAGAAAACAGACTGGTGGTTGCCAGAGGTGGAGCAGTGGGCTGGGGTGCATGAACAGGTAAAGGGGGTCAAAAGGTACAAATTTCCAGCTATAAAATAAGTAAATCATAGGATGTAATGTACAGCCTGGTAACTATAGTTAACATATTGTACTGTAATATTTGAAAATTACTAAGAGAGTATATCTTACAAGTTTTCATCACAAGAAAACAAAACTTTGTAACTGTATGGTGACAGATGTTAACTAGACTTCTGTGGCGATCATTTTGGAAAGTATACAAATATTGAACCTTTACACTGTACACCTGAAACTAATATAATGTTATATGTCAATTATAGCGCCATAAAAGGTCAAATTTTTAGAAATAAGTACATTTTGCGTTTGTTGTTTCCAGGTCCTGAGAAATAATCTATCATGCATCAAGCTACCTTTGCTATAGGTAGTATCTGCCTAGGTATTTCCTTATCTCTGAGCTAAAAACATTAAAATGATTAAGATAGAGTGCATTATATAACAAAAGCCCACACACCTTCACTATGAAATCTCCACAGGTTCTGAAAATAAATCGATTCATTAAGAAAAAATTCAGAAAGTCTGTCAATTTTAGACCCTACCTGGCCTTGCATTTCCGGTCTTACAGGATATGTACTTGAGTAAGGAGCCCGAGGTCGGGCAGGAGAATTCCAATAGTTGGAATTGTAGCTAGGATATGGTGGCTGCTCCTAAGGAAAAAAAGGAAAATAGATTCACTTTTACTAACATCCTTACATCATTCTGAAAAGTTGATAGAGGCAGGTATAAGTATCAAAAAAAAAAATAGGCAATAGACAAAAAGCAATGGAACCCCACTCTAAAATCACTCATTATTAAAATTGAGGCAGATACATGGTCAATCACTTGCCCTAGTACAAAGCAAATATTAACTATTCTTGCGCGTTATGCCAATTATAACAAATGATATATATACTATGTCAAGTTAATCAGCAAAACCAGAGACATTCAATTCCTTTATCCCTCTCCAATCACTAACCCATCACTAATTTAATTAGTGCAGCACAATTGTAGTTCTTTGCCATTGTTAAGAAGAGTAGTATAATACTTACCTATCTCAACAACTTTGAAACTTGAAGTAATATTTTACTACTAACCTTTACTTCAAATGCATACACCTTCAATACTCAACTTCTTTGCATGGCCACACCCTAGTTTTCTCATATTCCTCTACTTTCTGCTATGGCTAAGGTTTCTGCTGGCAGCCCACAACTAACTCGGGATCAGGAATTACGCAGAATAATTACCACTCCAAGGAGAAAATCTAGCTATGGCATTAATCTCTACAGCTTTCACTTCACCTCAAAAAGTTAGTGCCATCATTTTCAATAAGCCAATACACTCTGATAAGAAACTAGATCAACTCAAAACTTTTCAGGCTGTTTTAATATATACATTTGTCATCCCATAAGTTGAGTTATTTTGCTTTGAGCTGTATAGTTTAATTTTAAGCTTAAAGAGGACCTTCAAATCTTCAAATATGGTTTCACAAAGAAATTCACTGGCAGTTGTAGTCTCTGAGAATTTAATTATCACCATCTGAGCTTAACTGCTCTACTTACCAGTTTCATAATACTTTGTTTTCAAAGCATGCAATTATTCCACATGACATTATACAAGCTGGGCAAGTAACATCTACCTTACATAATACAGCAACTAGAGCAATATAGAAACTAGCAACTTCAGATCCTAACAACCAAATTTCTCAATCAGGCAAATTCCCCTGACTAATCCCCCCCCCTTCCCCCGGTTAAGTGGTATTTGACTAATTAATTGATTTCTCTCTACCAAGAATTTGAATCTTAATTAAAGAGGTGAAAAGACCAGAGTTGAAGCTGACTCACTCCAGCAGTGGTGAACTAACACCTGAATCCCCAGAACTTCCTTGGTTTCTGTCCTTTTCTACTGATCCTCCGAAGTACCCCACACATTTTTACTACCTCTCCACCCACCCTGTCCTCACTCCTTCCTTACTCAGCTTCTCAACATCTTAAATCCCTTACCACTCTTTCCCTCGGATGTTCTCACCTGCAAAAACCTAACCCAGTTTAAACCCAATTATCCACTGATTCCACATCTGTACTTCACTTAACATCGGTGGAGATGTTTAGGTGAAGCTCTCTGGTTTCACACAAGCAGACACTTAGCACTGCCTGGCAACTACACTACACTTCCTCTGTATGTTCATCACACTCACAGAACAACTATTTCACCTTCTTGTCCCCTCAAATCTCCAGCATCCTCTTATCCTACCCCTCATTTTTCAACTGATAATTTTATCTCATATTGTACTTAATATGAATTGAATTGGAGGAACAGGTATAAATTCACATATTTTTAAAATGTAATTTAATCCTGTATGCAAAACAAACAAATATGGGTAAGTGACAGCATGCCAGTTTTAAACAAAGGATTTAGGAATTAATGCAAATTCTAGGAACCCATTTGCACTCCTGCCCTCCACCATAGACTAGCATATCCCATATAGGAGCTGTCATTTCAGCCTGAGTCCCAGAACAAAACACATGAACAAACTTGAACCCAACCCAGAACCTGGAGATGAGCCCCTGCAGCGACATCACAGAACAAAAGCAAGAAATAAATATTCATTGTTGTAAGCTGCAACTCTTGGAGTTGTTTTTTACTACAGGAAAAATCAACCGATGAGATAACTAAACATCAAATTGGTAACATAACCATACAGAAAAAAGAATTATTTCTAATGACTTTTAAATTATCTTACTTTGTACACACTTAGTGGAATATATTCTAAAGACCAGATGAACTGCAAAGAAACCTAAACTGCATCCATTAGGGAACTGTTAGTCATAATATTGATATTATTATTTGTATTAACAGCTTTATTGAGATATAATTCACTACCATACAATTCGCTCATTTTAAATTGTCGAAGTCAATGATTTTTAGTATATCCACAGAGATATGTGTGATCATCACCACAACCAATTTTAGAACATTTCAAAACCTGAAAAAGAAACACTGTTCCCTTTAGCTATACCCTCCTATCTGCCATTCCCACAGCCCTACACCACCACTAATCTACTTTCTATCTCTACAGATTTGCCTACTCTGGGTATTTCATGTAAATGGAATCATATAATATGTGATATCTGGTAACTGGCTTCTTTCACTTAGCATGTTTTTGAGGTTCAACTATGTTGTAGCATGTATCAGCGCTTCATTCCTTTTTGTAGCCAAAAAATATTCCATTGTATACAAATATCACATTTTGCTTATCCATTCTGGGCATCTGGACTGTTGCCACTTTCTGGCTATTTTGAATAATGATGCTATAAACATTCACGAATAACATTTTATGTGGACATATGTTTTCAGTTCTCTTGGCTATATACCTAAAAGCAGAATTGCTGGGTCATACAGTAACTCTAACAATTTTAAAAACTGGCATTTGTTTTCCAAAGAAGCTGCACCATTTTATATTCCCATCAGCTAAGTAAGTTTAAGGGTTCTAATTTCTCCGTCTCCTCACCAATACCTGTTTTTTTCTGTGGTTTTGCTTGTTTTTATAGTCATCCTAGTGTGTGTGAAGTCATATCTCACTGTGATTTTTATTTGCAGTTCCCTGAGGACCAATGATGTTGAGCATTTCTTCATGTGCTCTTTGGCCATTTGTACACCTTCTTTAGAGAACTGTCTATTCAGATGTTTTGCCCATTTTTAAATTGGGTTATTTGTATTTTTGTTGTTCAGTCTTAAGGGCTCTTTATATATTCTAGATACAAGTCCCTTTTCTGATATCTGATTTGCAAGCATTTTCTTCCTTTTCACTTTCTTTTTTTGTTTGTTTGCTTGTTTGATTTTGCAGTATGCGGGCCTCTCACTGTTGTGGCCTCTCCCTTTGCGGAGCACAGGCTCCAGACACGCAGGCTCAGCGGCCATGGCTCACGGGCCTAGCCGCTCCGCGGCATGTGGGATCCTCCCGGACCGGGGCACGAACCCACGTCCCCTGCATCGGCAGGCGGACTCTCAACCACTGCGCCACCAGGGAAGCCCCCCCTTTTTTTTTTCTTTGCGCTTTTCACTTTCTTGATCGTGTCCCTTGAATTATAAAAGTTATTAATTTTGACAAAGTCCAATTTGTCTATTTTTTATTCTGTTGGTTGTGCTTTTGGTGTCTTATCTAGGAAACCATTGCCAAATCCAAAGAAATGAAGATTTATCCCTATGTTTTCTTCTAAGAGTTTTATAGTTTTAGCTCTTACATTTAGGTCTATGACCTATTTTGAGTTAATTTTTTAAATATTATTTATTTTTTGGCTGCATCGGGTCTTAGCTGCGGCACGTGGGATCTTTCCCTGTGGTACGCCGGCTCCTCGTTGTGGCGCATGGGCTTCTCTCTAGTTGTGGCACACAGGCTCCTCTCTAGTTGTGGTGCATGGGCTCCAGAGCGCATGGGCTCTGTAGTTGTGGCACTCGGGCTCTCTAGTTGTGGCACGCAGGCTCAGCTGCCCCGCGGCATGTGGGATCTTAGTTCCCTGACCAGGGATCGAACTGGCGTCCACTGCATTGCAAGATGGATTCTTAACAACTGGACCACCAGGGAAGTCCCTTGAGTTAATTTTTACATATGGTGTAAGGGTCCAACTTTATACTTTGTATGTGGCTATCCAGTTGTCATGGTACCATATGTTGTGCCATAGACTTTTCCCTCCGTTGAATGGTCCTTAGCATCCTTGTCAAAAATCAATTGACAGGCTTCCCTGGTGGTGCAGTGGTTAAGAATCTGCCTGCCAATGCAGGGGACACGGGTTCAAGCCCTGGTCTGGGAAGATCCCACATGCCACAGAGCAACTAAGCCCGTGTGCCACAACTACTGAGCCTGTGGTCTAGAGCCCATGAGCCACAACGACTGAAGCCCATACACCTAGAGCCCGTGCTCCGCAACAAGAGAAGCCACCGCAATAAGAAGCTCACACACCGCAACAAAGAGTAGCCCCCCACACACCACAACTAGAGAAAGCCCATGCATAGCAACGAAGACCCAATGCAGCCAAAAATAAATATAAGTAAAATAAATAAATTTTTAAAAAATCAGCCGACCAGAGACACTCTCAATTCTATTCCATGTAGACATATAGGTTATGTATGCCTTTTAATTTCTTTTTCTTGCCCGGTTGCCCTCCCTAGAACCTTCAGTACAATACTGAATAGAAGTGGCAAGAGCAGATGTCCTTGTCTTGTTCCTGATCTTAAGGGAAAGCATCCAATCTTTCATCATTAAATATAAGGTTGGCTGTGGGTGTTTCACAGATGTCTTTTATCAGGTTGAGGAAATTTCCTTGAATTCCTAGAGTGTTTTTATCATGAAAACGTTTTGGATTTTGCCAAATGCTTTTTCAACATCTATTGAGGTAATCATAGGGGTTTTGTTTTTTATTTGAATGATGTGGTGTATTACATTAATTGATTTTCAGATATTAAACCAACCATGCATTCCTGGAATAAATCCTGTTAGGTCATGGTACATAATTCTTTTTATACATTGCTGGATTCAGTTCACTAGGTTTTTTTTGCGGATTTTTGCACATCCATATTCATAAGAGATATTGGTCTGTATTTTCTTTCTTGTGATGTCTTTGCTTAGTTTTCCTCTCAGGGTAATAATGGCTTCACAGAATGAGTTTAGAAGTATTCTCTCCTCTTCTGTTTTTTAGAAGAGTTTGTGAAGAATAGGTGTCAGTTCTTTAAATATTTGGTAGATCCATTCAGATTTCCTATTTCTTCCTGAGTTAGTTTTGGTAGTTTGTATCTTTCTAGGAATTGTCTACTTCATCTAAGGTACCTAATTTATTGGCAATTAGTCATAATATTCCATTATAATCCTTTTTTATTTCTGTAAGATCAGTAGTAATGTCCCCTCTTTCATTTCTGATTCTAGTAATCTGAGTCTTCTCTCTTTTTTGTCTGGTTCAATCTAGCTAAAGGTTCATCAATTTTGTTGATCTTTTCAAAGAACCAGTCTTTACTTGCAATGATTTCATCTATGGTTTTTCTATTCTCTATTAATTCATTTCCACTCTTATTTTTATTATTTTCTTCCTCCTGCTTGCTTTAGGTTTGGTTGGCTCATTTTTTCCAGTGTCTTGAGATGGAAGATTAGGTTCTTGATTTGAGATCATTCTTCTTTCTTAATACTGGCACTTATAACTATAAATTTCCCTCTAAGCACTACTAGTTTAGCTGCATCTCATAAGTTTTGGTATGTTATGTCTTCATTTTCATTCATCTCAAAATATTTCTTTATTTCCCTTTTGATTTATTCCTCAACTTGCTGGTTTTTTAAGGACTATTTTATTTAATTTTGACATATTTATGAGTTTCCCAAAGTTTTTCCTACTATTAATTTCTAATTTCATTACATTATAGTTGGAGAACATACTCTGTATATTTCTATCCTTTTATATTTATTAATATTTGTTTTATGGCTAGTATATGCTTTATCCTGCAGAATGTTTCATGTGCACTTAAGAATGTATATTCTTTTGATGAATGGAGTGTTCTATAGATGTCTGGTAGGTCTAGTTGGTTTATGGTGTTGTTCACATCTTCTATTTCCTTGTTGATCTTATGTCCAATTGTTCCATCCATTACTGAAGGTGGGGTACTTAAGTCTATTATTATTGAATTGTCTATTTCTCCTTTTATTTCAGTAAGCTTTTCCTTTGTGTATTTTGTTGTTAGGTACATATATATTTATAATTGTTATATCTTCCTGATGGATTGACCTTTTCATCATGTCCCTCTTTATCCCCAGTAATTTCTTTTTTGTTCTTTTTTTTTTTTTTTTTTTGCGGTACGCGGGCCTCTCACTGTTGTGGCCTCTCCCGTTGTGGAGCACAGGCTCTGGACGCGTAGGCCCAGTGGCCATGGCTCACGGCCCCAGCTGCTCCGCGGCATGTGGGATCTTCCCGGACCGGGGCACGAACCTGCGTCCCCTGCATTGGCAGGCGGACTCTCAACCACTGCGCCACCAGGGAAGCCCCCAGTAATATTTTTTGTTTTAAAGTTTATTTTGTCTGATATTAGCATAGCCACTCCAGCTTTCCTATAGCTACAGTTTGCATGATATTTTTTTTTCCATCTTTTTACTTTCAAGCCATTTGTGTCTTTAAATCTGAAGTATGTCTCCTATAGACAGCTGAGAAGGAAAAACCTCCTACTCCTACATTTCTCCTTTATCCTCACACTGTTACCACACTCAGAACACTTCTGATACCAGATGTGGGGGCGGTTTCCCCCACACCAAGCAATTCTGCAACCCCAGCTGGGTGTTCCACAATTCAACTTAATTCTGACACTTTCTATCTGGAGATAGCATCAGATTCCACGGGTTAGGGGCTCAGTCCCATGAGACTACCCCCCCCTTACTTCAGATGCCAATTGCAAGTAGTAGGTCCCCAGGTTACCCACAGCTTATGTCTGACTCGGCTACAGATCGGAGGTTCCCATGATCTCCTCCCTCTTGGATTTATTTGCTAGTACAGCTCAAAGACCTCAGGGAAATACTTACTTAAGTTTACCAATTGATTAAACGATATGATAAAGGATACAGATGAACAGGCAGATGAATAGATACATAGGGCAAGGTCTGGGAGGGTCCTGAGCACAAGAGCTTCTGTCCCTTTGGAGTTAAGTGTGTCACCCTCCCAATATGTGAATGTGTTCACCAACCTGGAAGCTCTCTGAACCCCAAACTACTGGGATTTTTATGGAGGCTTCCTCATGTAGGCATGATCAACCTCTCTGCAGTCTCTGAAGGATGAGGAATGAGGCTGAAAATTCCAAGCTTCTAATCGTAAGTTGGTCTTTCTGGTGACCAGCGCTATCCAGGAGCCATCCGTGAAAACACCTAGAGTTGCCTCATTAGTATAAAAGACACTCCTGGGCTGCCCTGGTGGCGCAGTGGTTGCGAGTCCGCCTGCCGATGCACGGGACGCGGGTTTGTGCCCCGGTCCGGGAAGATCCCACATGCCGCGGAGCGGCTGGGCCCGTGAGCCATGGCCGCTGAGCCTGCGCGTCCGGAGCCTGTGCTCCGCAACGGGAGAGGCCGCAACAGTGAGAGGCCCGCGTACCGCAAAAAAAAAAAAAAAAAAAAAAAGACACTCCTGTCACCCAGGAAACTCCAATGGACATAGGAGCCCTGTGTCAGGAACCAGGTTCACATACCAAACACTAGAACAAAAGATGCTCCTAGTGCTCTTATATCTTCGGAATTCACAAGGGTTTCAGGAGCTCTACACCAGGAACCTGGGGCAGAGACCAATATATATATATTTTTTCCCATTATCTCACACAGCATATAGTTGCATCTTCTTTTTTTCAATCCAGTCTGACAATCTGTCTTTGATTGGCTTGTTTAATCTATTCACACTTGATGTTATTATTGATATAGTTGGATTTACATCTGCCATTTTATTTTTTTGTTTTCTATATCTCATATTTGGTTTTGTTCCTCTATTCTTCCTTTACTGCTTCTGCATTAAGTGAATATTTTCTACTGCAGCTTTTTAATTTCTTTAATGAGTATATATAAATATATGTATTATATATATGTATATATATGTCTATCTTTCCTCGACCACACCTACTGCTAAAGCTCCACAAATTTCCAGCTAATTTCTTTACTGTTTACTTGGGACATAAATTGCTCTACAAACTGATCCAATCAAATGTGGGCTCCTTGGAAGGGACACCTCCCAAAGTCAGTGTTTGACATGTGTTCCGACCCCAGAGGTCCCCTCCCAGCGATCTCTTTCCCTAGTTCTCTCCAGCAAACTGGCTGGCCTGCAGCCTGGTCTGTATCTGCAGTGAACCTACTGATCTCCCAAATGCCTTTCACGACACTCTCCACAGTTTTTGAGAACATCCTTCGGCTTCAGCTTCTCCATATTGTGATGCAAATAAAGTCAGTTCCTTTGGGAAAAGATTAGGAGCTACCGGTTTTACAGCCTGCGTCTGCCTCCAGATAAAATGTCTGAGCTACACTCTGCAGTTGGGCTGGGGACAATGGTGTGCTTCTCTTTAAAGCAGAGACACCCCTGCTTTAAAAGCTGAGCACCTCGGGGGAAAGGGCAGTAGCCTCAGGCCTTCCCAGCTTGCCTTACAAGCAGGGTAAGGGTGAGCAGAGCCCCCGTGTTCTCAGCAGTGCCCTACCCAAGGTAAAGCCTCCATTCCACAGGTAGGGACAGGGCATGGGTAGGAACCACCACTATTGGCCACACTTGCCTGGAACGTGGCCTCTGCAACAGTAGCTGGGGGCAAGATGAGCAATGTCGATGTGCTGCCCACCCAGGAGGACTGGGACCTGGGGAGCAAAGAAACTTTGTTTTATTTGCCGCTCCAGTCTAATTGAGTTTCTGTCTCACTGAGCTGGGGGTTGGGGGGTGGGAGAGGTGGAGGATGGCACAGAATCTCACTGTTCTTACCGAATTTGAGTAAATTTTCTAAAATAAATGTTTCCTCATTTGCTAAATTCCTTAAGACCATTTCCAGAGACTTTAATTTGGTTGTTTTTTAAAAGTATTTTTCACCAGTTTCACTGAGGACTGGGCCCACAGAGCTCCTCACGCTGTCATGCCAGAGCTGCAACCTGGCATTATTTTGAACTTATTTTATATATTATTGTAGGATTGTACAAGTATTTGTAATTACCTTAATATTGTTAGGAACCAAAATTTTCCATACAAAAGTAATAAATACAATCTAAGAAGTAAAAATAATCTGACATTAAATTTGAATTAACACAAATATGAACTTATTTATTTTTCTATTTTAAAATATTGATACTTATTCACAACACTGTACATCAACTTCACTCCACTAATTTTTTTTTTTTTTTTTTTTTTTTTTGCGGTACGCAGGCCTCTCACTGTTGTGGCCTCTCCTGTTGCACAGCACAGGCTCCGGACACGCAGGCTCAGCGGCCATGGCTCACGGGTCCAGCCGCTCCGTGGCATGTGGGATCCTCCCGGACCGGGGCACGAACCCACGTCCCCTGCATTGGCAGGCGGACTCTCAACCACTGCGCCACCAGGGAAGCCCCAATAAAATTTTTTTTTAAATACTTATTTTATATAACTCTGTCCATTGAAAAGGTTTAGAAGCAATGACAACACAACAGCAATCAGTATACCTAGCACCCAAATGTAACTTCTGTACCAGTTATTAAGCTACTGGCCCTCAGCTCCAAACACAGCATTCTGTAACTGGCTCTGAGATGCAGGATCAGGAGTCTGCAAACATCTCTCTTTGCCACTTGTTTACTATTTGGTTCTGCCAATAGGGGCACTAGGTTAGAGGAGGGGAGAATGGACTTGCTCCTTCCTGTTTGCACGCTTGCTTCCCATTCCTGCCAGTGCCAGCCCAGCAAAGCCCTTCACCCTGGGGGCAGCGTCACTCAGCAGAGTCTGCAGACTCCTGGTTTCCCGAGAACTCCCTCACAGGTACCAGCACCAGCTCGGCAGTGCCTCCTCGGTGCCAGCTATACCAGGCCATTCTTCCAAGTTTCCAGGTTCTAATACCCCCAACCTCTTCTCTTTATTCCCCAGCCCCAGGAATTGAGGCTGTTTCCTGCAGTGACTATCTTCTGTGTTACATTTTCTCTTTTTACCTTTTCAGATCTCCAATACCCATTTAACTAATTTCCTAAATCAAATTCTCTCTTTTAAAAGAACTAGTGTTGGTTCTGTTTTCCTGCCTGGATCCTGACATATACAGCTTCTAAATAAAATTCTCCAATTAAAAAACAAAACAAAACAAAAACAAGGTTTCTTAAAAGAATGGCTGATTATAACATCTGGGCCAGACTATACAATAAGCCTGGCATATCTTGTACCAGAAATCAAAGAAGCTGTCAAAAATCAATGGGTCGGGCTTCCCTGGTGGCACAGTGGTTGAGAATCCGCCTGCCGATGCAGGGGAAACGGGTTCGTGCCCCGATCCGGGCAGATCCCACATGCCGTGGAGCGCTGGGCCCGTGAGCCATGATCGCTGAGCCTGCGTGTCCGGAGCCTGTGCTCCGCAACGGGCGAGGCCACAGCAGTGAGAGGCCCGCGTACCACCCCCGGCCAAAAAAAAAAAAAAAATCAATGGGTCATGTCAAAAGGACTTAGAAGCCAAGAAGAGGGGGCTCCCATTGGCATCATATGGGATCATTTAAGCAATAAAAGAATGACAGCAACTGATTGAGACACATTCAAAATACTGAATATATATATGTGTACACATACATACATACATGTTATGCAAATAAGTTCATAAAACACTTTAAAGAACAGTAAGAAACACAGTTCCCTTTCTGTAATTTTAACGGGGTTTAGAGACAAATAAAAATTAAATCTTCCATCTTATCCTAGGAGTCCTTTTTTTAAAAGATGGATAAATATTTATACCTTGATTGTGGAACTGGTTACATAACCATACGCATTTGTCAAAACTCACAGAACTACACCTTAAAAATGGTAAAATTTATAATATGTAAATATATCATAATTTTTATATAAAAAAAGAATGTCCTCAATGAAGCAGTAAAAATTATTAATTTTATTAAATCTTAATTTAAAAGACTGCCTTTGCTTTTTTTTTTCCCCTTTTGGACAAAATGGAACAAATCTAGAAATATCCCCAGTAACAATGAAAGTCTGCAGCTCAAGGCCCTCCTAACATGACACTAATTCTATGAACTAGCGTTTGGTTTCACAGGAAGCTGGCTGAAGTTGACAGCTGTTCTATAGACCAAATTGCCAACTTTATCATGTGCCAAAGTCTCTCCAAACTTTTTTTTTTTTTTTTTTTTTTTTTTGCGGTACGCGGGCCTCTCACTGTTGCGGTCTCTCCCGTTGCGGAGCACAGTCTCCGGACGCGCAGGCTCAGCGGCCACGGCTCACGGGCCCAGCCACTCCGCGGCATGTGGGATCTTCCCGTACCGGGGCATGAACCCGTGTCCCCTGCGTCGGCAGGCGGGCTCTCAACCA
>NC_041233.1:90618382-90618456 GCF_002837175.3 Physeter macrocephalus
GCTGTGTTGGGTGTTCGTTGCTGCGCGCGGGCTTTCTCTAGTTGCAGCGAGCAGGGGCTACTTTTCGTTGCGGT
>NC_041233.1:90623918-90626933 GCF_002837175.3 Physeter macrocephalus
GGCGCATGGGCTCAGTAGTTGTGGCGCACGGGCTTAGTTGCTCCGCAGCATGTGGGATCTTCCCGGACCCGGGATCAAACCCGTGTCCCCTGCATTGGCAGGTGGATTACTAACCACTGCACCACAAGGGAAGTCCCCTATGTAACTTGTTTTGGAACACATCCAAAAAATAAGATAGATAAATGTGATAAACATAAGTGGTAACCACAGAATCTAGGTGGTAGATATATTGGTTTTCACATACAATTTCAACTTTTCTAGATGTTTGAGAATTTTTATAATAAAATGTTGAAAAAAAACCTGTCTACATTCAGACATTGTTGAAACACATGTCCTTTTTGTTTCTTTTCTGACCTAATTGGGAGCCTAACTAAGCTGTCTCCCCAAACCCTCCCACTGAAGCCGTCCTCCAAGATGGCTCCCAAAGACCCCTGCCTCCTGCATTCACACGCATGTGAAGTGGCCTCCCACACTATACTGGGGCTGGTCTCCACGACCAGTAGTATACGGCAGAAGTGATGGTGGATGACTTCCCAGCTCAGGTTAGAAGAGACAGCAGCTTCCAGCTTGCATCTCAGCACTCTCTCAGATGACTCGTTCTGGGGGAACACGTAAATCCCCCAGGGATCTGGTTAAAATGCACATTCTGATTCGGAAGGTCTGGGGCAGAGCCTGAGATACAGCATTTCCAACAAGCTCCTAGGTGATGCATATGCTGCTAGTGTAGGAATCAAACTGCAGTGCTGCAAGTATAGCTAACAAGGTAAGAAAAGAAAACACAGGGAGAGGTTCTCCGTTTTTTCCCCTGCCATATTTAAATAGGTTAATATAAAGTCAAGCCTTTGTAGTGGTTCAGTGCAACATCATCTCAATACATTCAATTCTGCCGAGCAATGCTTCTCAAACATGAACGTGCATATCAATCACCTGAGGATCTCATTAAACTGCAGCAGCAGTAAGTCTGGAGCAGGAGAGGTTTTGCATTTCTAACAAACCCCCAAGCGACACTGAAGCTTTTGGCCCACGGCCCACACTTTTTAAGGAGTAAGGGGCGGACTCTCAACCACTGCGCCACCAGGGAAGCCCCAATAAAATTTTTTTTTAAATACTTATTTTATATAACTCTGTCCATTGAAAAGGTTTAGAAGCAATGACAACACAACAGCAATCAGTATACCTAGCACCCAAATGTAACTTCTGTACCAGTTATTAAGCTACTGGCCCTCAGCTCCAAACACAGCATTCTGTAACTGGCTCTGAGATGCAGGATCAGGAGTCTGCAAACATCTCTCTTTGCCACTTGTTTACTATTTGGTTCTGCCAATAGGGGCACTAGGTTAGAGGAGGGGAGAATGGACTTGCTCCTTCCTGTTTGCACGCTTGCTTCCCATTCCTGCCAGTGCCAGCCCAGCAAAGCCCTTCACCCTGGGGGCAGCGTCACTCAGCAGAGTCTGCAGACTCCTGGTTTCCCGAGAACTCCCTCACAGGTACCAGCACCAGCTCGGCAGTGCCTCCTCGGTGCCAGCTATACCAGGCCATTCTTCCAAGTTTCCAGGTTCTAATACCCCCAACCTCTTCTCTTTATTCCCCAGCCCCAGGAATTGAGGCTGTTTCCTGCAGTGACTATCTTCTGTGTTACATTTTCTCTTTTTACCTTTTCAGATCTCCAATACCCATTTAACTAATTTCCTAAATCAAATTCTCTCTTTTAAAAGAACTAGTGTTGGTTCTGTTTTCCTGCCTGGATCCTGACATATACAGCTTCTAAATAAAATTCTCCAATTAAAAAACAAAACAAAACAAAAACAAGGTTTCTTAAAAGAATGGCTGATTATAACATCTGGGCCAGACTATACAATAAGCCTGGCATATCTTGTACCAGAAATCAAAGAAGCTGTCAAAAATCAATGGGTCGGGCTTCCCTGGTGGCACAGTGGTTGAGAATCCGCCTGCCGATGCAGGGGAAACGGGTTCGTGCCCCGATCCGGGCAGATCCCACATGCCGTGGAGCGCTGGGCCCGTGAGCCATGATCGCTGAGCCTGCGTGTCCGGAGCCTGTGCTCCGCAACGGGCGAGGCCACAGCAGTGAGAGGCCCGCGTACCACCCCCGGCCAAAAAAAAAAAAAAACAAAGGGGCATGTCAAAAGGACTTAGAAGCCAAGAAGAGGGGGCTCCCATTGGCATCATATGGGATCATTTAAGCAATAAAAGAATGACAGCAACTGATTGAGACACATTCAAAATACTGAATATATATATGTGTACACATACATACATACATGTTATGCAAATAAGTTCATAAAACACTTTAAAGAACAGTAAGAAACACAGTTCCCTTTCTGTAATTTTAACGGGGTTTAGAGACAAATAAAAATTAAATCTTCCATCTTATCCTAGGAGTCCTTTTTTTAAAAGATGGATAAATATTTATACCTTGATTGTGGAACTGGTTACATAACCATACGCATTTGTCAAAACTCACAGAACTACACCTTAAAAATGGTAAAATTTATAATATGTAAATATATCATAATTTTTATATAAAAAAAGAATGTCCTCAATGAAGCAGTAAAAATTATTAATTTTATTAAATCTTAATTTAAAAGACTGCCTTTGCTTTTTTTTTTCCCCTTTTGGACAAAATGGAACAAATCTAGAAATATCCCCAGTAACAATGAAAGTCTGCAGCTCAAGGCCCTCCTAACATGACACTAATTCTAT
Source organism: Physeter macrocephalus (assembly GCF_002837175.3). Lineage (NCBI taxonomy): Eukaryota > Metazoa > Chordata > Mammalia > Artiodactyla > Physeteridae > Physeter > Physeter macrocephalus. The sequence continues at coordinate 90,626,640 of NC_041233.1, forward strand.
GAACTAGCGTTTGGTTTCACAGGAAGCTGGCTGAAGTTGACAGCTGTTCTATAGACCAAATTGCCAACTTTATCATGTGCCAAAGTCTCTCCAAACTTTTTTTTTTTTTTTTTTTTTTTTTTGCGGTACGCGGGCCTCTCACTGTTGCGGTCTCTCCCGTTGCGGAGCACAGTCTCCGGACGCGCAGGCTCAGCGGCCACGGCTCACGGGCCCAGCCACTCCGCGGCATGTGGGATCTTCCCGTACCGGGGCATGAACCCGTGTCCCCTGCGTCGGCAGGCGGGCTCTCAACCA
>NC_041233.1:90630794-90634944 GCF_002837175.3 Physeter macrocephalus
CGCGCAGGCTCAGCGGCCATGGCTCACGGGCCCAGCCGCTCCGCGGCATGTGGGACCCTCCCGGACCGGGGCACGAACCCGTGTCCCCTGCACCAGCAGGCAGACTCTCAACCACTGCGCCACCAGGTAAGCTCTATTTTTTTTTTTAATATTTATTTATTTGGATGTGCCAGGTCTTAGTTGCAACACGTGGGATCTTTTAGTTGCGGCACATGGGATCTAGTTCCCTGACCAGGGATTGAACCCGGGCCCCCTGCATTGGGAGCGTGAAGTATTAGCCCTGGACCACCAGGGAGTTCCAAGAGTAAGGTTTTAAAAGGCTGCTATACCTTTTCTTTTAAGTCTGACATGTTTGATTATATAAATATGTAAAATTTACATGGCAAAAACCACAATAAAGTCAAAAGATAAACAACGAATTTAGCAAAAAATTTGCAACACGTGTGACAACATGTTTATCTTTTTTATTAGTTTCCTATTGCTGCATAAGAAATTATCATCCAGGGGCTTCCCTGGTGGTCCAGTGGCTAAGACTCTGCGCTCCCAATGCAGGGGGCCGGATTTCGATCCCTTGTCAGGGAATGAGATTCCACATGTCACAACTAAGAGTTCACATGCCGCAACTAAAGATCCCACGACAGTGGTTGAGAATCCGCCTGCCGATGCAGGGGAAACGGGTTCGTGCCCCGATCCGGGCAGATCCCACATGCCGTGGAGCGCTGGGCCCGTGAGCCATGATCGCTGAGCCTGCGTGTCCGGAGCCTGTGCTCCGCAACGGGCGAGGCCACAGCAGTGAGAGGCCCGCGTACCACCCCCGGCCAAAAAAAAAAAAAAAATCAATGGGTCATGTCAAAAGGACTTAGAAGCCAAGAAGAGGGGGCTCCCATTGGCATCATATGGGATCATTTAAGCAATAAAAGAATGACAGCAACTGATTGAGACACATTCAAAATACTGAATATATATATGTGTACACATACATACATACATGTTATGCAAATAAGTTCATAAAACACTTTAAAGAACAGTAAGAAACACAGTTCCCTTTCTGTAATTTTAACGGGGTTTAGAGACAAATAAAAATTAAATCTTCCATCTTATCCTAGGAGTCCTTTTTTTAAAAGATGGATAAATATTTATACCTTGATTGTGGAACTGGTTACATAACCATACGCATTTGTCAAAACTCACAGAACTACACCTTAAAAATGGTAAAATTTATAATATGTAAATATATCATAATTTTTATATAAAAAAAGAATGTCCTCAATGAAGCAGTAAAAATTATTAATTTTATTAAATCTTAATTTAAAAGACTGCCTTTGCTTTTTTTTTTCCCCTTTTGGACAAAATGGAACAAATCTAGAAATATCCCCAGTAACAATGAAAGTCTGCAGCTCAAGGCCCTCCTAACATGACACTAATTCTATGAACTAGCGTTTGGTTTCACAGGAAGCTGGCTGAAGTTGACAGCTGTTCTATAGACCAAATTGCCAACTTTATCATGTGCCAAAGTCTCTCCAAACTTTTTTTTTTTTTTTTTTTTTTTTTTTGCGGTACGCGGGCCTCTCACTGTTGCGGTCTCTCCCGTTGCGGAGCACAGTCTCCGGACGCGCAGGCTCAGCGGCCACGGCTCACGGGCCCAGCCACTCCGCGGCATGTGGGATCTTCCCGTACCGGGGCATGAACCCGTGTCCCCTGCGTCGGCAGGCGGGCTCTCAACCACTGCGCCACCAGGGAAGCCCTCTCCAAACTTTTTATGTGCTGTCTGAAACTAGACAAAGGTGATGATAAAAGATGATGTAAACTAAACAAATATGATAAAAGGTTTTCACAAGTGGGAATAATGTGAATTAAAGTTTTTGTGACAAAGGAAATTTGATTAAAATTATGCAAGAACATAATAAATTTATTTACTTTCTTCTCTTTTGAGAAGAAATACCTATATCTCAGGTGAAGGCTGGAGTCAACACCTTTCATGTTTATCATAGAACTATCTAGTCCCATAAGAAGTGGATGTATGGTTTACAAAGTGACTTGCCACCATGCCTCCAAAAAATAACCCCAGCCCAAGCAAATCTAACAGTAGAGGAACCTCAGTAGTGCTGCTACTACCAAAGATCCATTTACAAGTTTGTTTATATGTTTCGTAGGAATTAGACAAAAAAAAAATTATTAGAAAAATACATTACAAATTATTTTTATAGCGATATATTCCAAAATCACTAAAAAGCACTTTATGCTCCTGTACTGGCCATCATCACAGACTTCTCAGCTTTAAACTCATTTGGGTCTCTTCCGTGCTTCCCTACAGTGCCTCCTTTCCCCCAGCACCTGCTTCAACATTTACTATATCAAGTTCCCAGTGTATCCCATCCCACTTCCTTTACCCTCAGATGACCTAGCCTCCTTCTTCATCGACAAGGACATCAAGAGCCAGGAACTCCTCCAATGCCCCTGTCCTACAACTCAAAGCTTCCTTTCTCCCCCTCTAGCTCTGGAAGAGGTTTCTCAGCTCTTCCTCACTTCTTAATCCGCTTCTCCCCAAGACATATTCCATCCTTTTGTTAGCATCGTTTTTCTCAGTCTACTAGCTTACTCTCATCAATTAAGTCTATCTGGTCTATTGTGTCATTCAAAGCTTGTGTTTCCTTATTTATTTTCTGTATGGATGATCTGTCTATTGGTGTTAAGTGGGGTGTTAAAGTCCCCCACTATTATTGTGTTACTGTCGATTTCTGCTTACAAACATCCTCAAGCCACCTCATCCTAAAAATTCTTCCCTCAATCCTGGTTCCCAGTCAAGTGACCACCTTCTCATTTACTAACAGTTTACATCACTTCTCTTGCCATCCAAACCCCCCATTCACTACTTAAATACTGTTTTAAACTCCCACCACTAAAATCAATGATTCCTCTTTAATTGCCAATCCAACTGCTTCTCTTCAGTTCTCATATCACTCACCTGCAAAATAACTGTGGCCTCGCTTGGTCTGTATCACATGACGTTCTGATTTTCCTTCTATCCAAGTATTCTTGCTCATTGTTTTCTGGGTCCTCTCTCTCTGTCACCCACCCTAGATCTCAAAGCTCTCCCCTGGCAGCATAACCTGGTTTGGTAATTCATTTATGCTTCCATTTGATGACTCTCAAATCACTGTCTCCAACCCATCTCCCTCCTGAGCCCCACATCTATTGTTTTGTTCCCAGACAACAACTCCTCAACACCACAGACTCTAAAATTGGACATCAAAAAACCACAAAACAGGGGCTTCCCTGGTGGCGCAGTGGTTGAGAGTCTGCCTGCCAATGCAGCGGACACAGGTTCGAGCCCTGGTCTGGGAAGATCCCACATGCCGCAGAGCAACTGGGCCTGTGAGCCACAACTACTGAGCCTGCGCGTCTGGAGCCTGTGCTCTGCAACAAGAGAGGCCACGAAAGTGAGAGGCCCGTGCACCGCGATGAAGAGTGGCCCCCACTTGCCGCAACTAGAGAAAGCCCTCGCACAGAAATGAAGGCCCAACACAGCCATAAATTAATTAATTTTTTTTAAAGAAAAAAAACTTAAAAAAAATTTCATCCCTAGAGAATTCCTCTTAAAAAAAAAAAAAACAAAACCACAAAACAAAAACAGAAAATCACAGGCGCCTCTCTAATCAATCACATACATTGCATCAAGAGCTTGGCTCTCAGTAACCACCGTCACTAACTGGCTTTCAACAGAAATGAAATAAAGGCAGTACATAAACCCTTGGCAAGTCTTTGTATCTTTTTTTAAGCGCCTCTATTAACCAATCACTTGTTCTTTTGGTACAAAACTAAACCAGGGCTTCGCTGGTGGCGCAGTGGTTAAGAATCCGCCTGTCAATGCAGGAGACACGGGTTCGAGCCCTGGTCCGGGAAGATACCACATGCTGCAGAGCAGCTAAGCCTGTGCACCACAACTACTGAGCCTGCGCTCTAGAGCCCGTGAGCCACAACTACTGAGCCCACGTGCCACAACTACTGAAGCCCACGTGCCTAGAGCCCGTGCTCCGCAACAAGAGAAGCCACCGCAATGAGAAGCTTGTGCACTGCAACGAAGAGTAGCCACCACTCACCGCAACTAGAGAAAGCCTGCGTGCAGCAACGAAGACCCAACGCAGCCAAA
>NC_041233.1:90636482-90641532 GCF_002837175.3 Physeter macrocephalus
TCTCACTGTTGTGGCCTCTCCCGCCGCGGAGCACAGGCTCCGGACGCGCAGGCTCAGCGGCCATGGCTCACGGGCCCAGCCGCTCCGCGGCATGTGGGACCCTCCCGGACCGGGGCACGAACCCGTGTCCCCTGCACCAGCAGGCAGACTCTCAACCACTGCGCCACCAGGTAAGCTCTATTTTTTTTTTTAATATTTATTTATTTGGATGTGCCAGGTCTTAGTTGCAACACGTGGGATCTTTTAGTTGCGGCACATGGGATCTAGTTCCCTGACCAGGGATTGAACCCGGGCCCCCTGCATTGGGAGCGTGAAGTATTAGCCCTGGACCACCAGGGAGTTCCAAGAGTAAGGTTTTAAAAGGCTGCTATACCTTTTCTTTTAAGTCTGACATGTTTGATTATATAAATATGTAAAATTTACATGGCAAAAACCACAATAAAGTCAAAAGATAAACAACGAATTTAGCAAAAAATTTGCAACACGTGTGACAACATGTTTATCTTTTTTATTAGTTTCCTATTGCTGCATAAGAAATTATCATCCAGGGGCTTCCCTGGTGGTCCAGTGGCTAAGACTCTGCGCTCCCAATGCAGGGGGCCGGATTTCGATCCCTTGTCAGGGAATGAGATTCCACATGTCACAACTAAGAGTTCACATGCCGCAACTAAAGATCCCACGTGCTGCAACTAAGACCCGATGCAGCCAAATAAATAAATAAATAAATATTTAAAATTTTAAAAAACCTATCATCCAATACTTTTCAAGTTTCAGAAACGTCAACCTGACAGACTCTTGAAATGGTTTACAAATGCCCATTACACATTCCAGCTTTAAGCCCCATCCCTCCAGCACCATCACCCACCCTGTGTGCACACCTGTACTCCACCAATACCTGACAACTCCCTGCACAATGTTAAGATCTTAACTTCTCTAACCTTAACCTGAAAACACACTTTTGTTTTGATAACATAGCAAGCCCGGGCAGTCGTCAGTTCAGCAGTCCTTCCTCTTTCCCTTCAAGTGAGTCTCGGTCTAGTTTGCCTACCTATAGGCTAAGCATTTCATCTTTCTACTCTGTCTTGGGACTGAAGTCCCACGGCTTCTTATTCCAGATTTAGACAGAAATTATGGACCTTTCTTCACAATTAACCTCTCACTACATGTTTTTACTCATACAATTTTTAAAGATATACCATAAAACCCACCCTTTTAAAGTGTACAATTCAATGGTTTTTAGTACATTCAGAGTTGTGCAATCATCATCACTAATTCCAGAATATTTTCATCTTCCCCAAAGGAAACCCCGTACCTTTTATCTATCTTCCCCAATGTCCCCAGGCCCCCAGCCCCTGGCAATGACAAATCTTTGTCTCTACAGATTTGCCTATTCTGGACATTTCATATAAATGGAATCATACAATATTTGGTCTTTGTGACTGTCTTCGTTCATGTAGCATATTTTCAAGGTGCATCCATTTGTAGAATGTCTCAGTACTTCATTTCCTTCTATGGCTAAATAATTTCATTGTATGAATATACCATATTTTATCAGTTCTTCAGTTGATGAGCATTTGGGATATTTCCCTTTTTGGCTATGATGAATAACGCTGCTATGAACATGTGTGTGCAAGTTTTTATGTGGACGTGTTTTCAGTTCTCCTGGGTGTATACCTAGGAGCAGACTTGCTGAGTAATATCCTAGCAGTATGCTTAACGTTTTGAGCAAATGCCAAAACCACTGAACCATTTTACATTCCCACCAGCAATGTTTAGAAATTTCATTATCACATTTTCAACCAATGAGGATGTTATAATTCCTGAAGCAAAGGAGACGTATGACCCACCGTATAACGATAATTCTCTACGAAGAATATTGCATTAACAAAACAGAAGTATATTTCTGGCACGACGACACAGAATAAAATGTTAGAGGTCCGAATATACTGACTGAGTGAGTTAACCTTTCACAGCCAGCAGTTCTTTCATCGTAAAATAGGAACGCTGTGATGACATTTACGTTGCAGTCACCGTTAAGATTAAATAAAACAATCCACGTAAAGGTGCTTTCCTACACTGATTATCCGTGATCCAAAGCGGGGCAAAGCTTTAGGGGCAAAGGGCTAAATGCCCAGTTCCCTCCCCTTCCCTCACGTTCCTTCCCTGCGGGAGGGGCTGCTGAGTGTCGGAGGAGGCTGCAGCCACCTCCCTCCTCGGGGAGAGCCGACCTGACGAGCCACGCAGGAAAAATTGTTAGGACTCGAAAAGCAAGAGCCGGGCCACGCCAGCCCAACCTCGTCCCCAGGCAAGAGATTCGCAGCCTGCTACTCAGCTTCGCAGGTCAGCGCAGGATCTTTTTTCCCCCTTTCATGGTAAGACATTTATTATGGTTGAAGCAGAAGACGAGGGGCAAAGAGAACACAAGCAAACCACCCCCCCCACCCGCGATCCTAGTCTGTCTCTCCAAAGCCCCCCTAAGGAAAACACAGGAAACCCGATTCATTACGAACTCTTGGAGGTGGATCAATCCCAATGGCCCTCACCCCCAAAGACTACCCTGTCGGACACCCCTGGGACAGAAGGCGCAAAGCTTACCTCCTGCGTCGGCAGGCGGGCTCTCAACCACTGCGCCACCAGGGAAGCCCTCTCCAAACTTTTTATGTGCTGTCTGAAACTAGACAAAGGTGATGATAAAAGATGATGTAAACTAAACAAATATGATAAAAGGTTTTCACAAGTGGGAATAATGTGAATTAAAGTTTTTGTGACAAAGGAAATTTGATTAAAATTATGCAAGAACATAATAAATTTATTTACTTTCTTCTCTTTTGAGAAGAAATACCTATATCTCAGGTGAAGGCTGGAGTCAACACCTTTCATGTTTATCATAGAACTATCTAGTCCCATAAGAAGTGGATGTATGGTTTACAAAGTGACTTGCCACCATGCCTCCAAAAAATAACCCCAGCCCAAGCAAATCTAACAGTAGAGGAACCTCAGTAGTGCTGCTACTACCAAAGATCCATTTACAAGTTTGTTTATATGTTTCGTAGGAATTAGACAAAAAAAAAATTATTAGAAAAATACATTACAAATTATTTTTATAGCGATATATTCCAAAATCACTAAAAAGCACTTTATGCTCCTGTACTGGCCATCATCACAGACTTCTCAGCTTTAAACTCATTTGGGTCTCTTCCGTGCTTCCCTACAGTGCCTCCTTTCCCCCAGCACCTGCTTCAACATTTACTATATCAAGTTCCCAGTGTATCCCATCCCACTTCCTTTACCCTCAGATGACCTAGCCTCCTTCTTCATCGACAAGGACATCAAGAGCCAGGAACTCCTCCAATGCCCCTGTCCTACAACTCAAAGCTTCCTTTCTCCCCCTCTAGCTCTGGAAGAGGTTTCTCAGCTCTTCCTCACTTCTTAATCCGCTTCTCCCCAAGACATATTCCATCCTTTTGTTAGCATCGTTTTTCTCAGTCTACTAGCTTACTCTCATCAATTAAGTCTATCTGGTCTATTGTGTCATTCAAAGCTTGTGTTTCCTTATTTATTTTCTGTATGGATGATCTGTCTATTGGTGTTAAGTGGGGTGTTAAAGTCCCCCACTATTATTGTGTTACTGTCGATTTCTGCTTACAAACATCCTCAAGCCACCTCATCCTAAAAATTCTTCCCTCAATCCTGGTTCCCAGTCAAGTGACCACCTTCTCATTTACTAACAGTTTACATCACTTCTCTTGCCATCCAAACCCCCCATTCACTACTTAAATACTGTTTTAAACTCCCACCACTAAAATCAATGATTCCTCTTTAATTGCCAATCCAACTGCTTCTCTTCAGTTCTCATATCACTCACCTGCAAAATAACTGTGGCCTCGCTTGGTCTGTATCACATGACGTTCTGATTTTCCTTCTATCCAAGTATTCTTGCTCATTGTTTTCTGGGTCCTCTCTCTCTGTCACCCACCCTAGATCTCAAAGCTCTCCCCTGGCAGCATAACCTGGTTTGGTAATTCATTTATGCTTCCATTTGATGACTCTCAAATCACTGTCTCCAACCCATCTCCCTCCTGAGCCCCACATCTATTGTTTTGTTCCCAGACAACAACTCCTCAACACCACAGACTCTAAAATTGGACATCAAAAAACCACAAAACAGGGGCTTCCCTGGTGGCGCAGTGGTTGAGAGTCTGCCTGCCAATGCAGCGGACACAGGTTCGAGCCCTGGTCTGGGAAGATCCCACATGCCGCAGAGCAACTGGGCCTGTGAGCCACAACTACTGAGCCTGCGCGTCTGGAGCCTGTGCTCTGCAACAAGAGAGGCCACGAAAGTGAGAGGCCCGTGCACCGCGATGAAGAGTGGCCCCCACTTGCCGCAACTAGAGAAAGCCCTCGCACAGAAATGAAGGCCCAACACAGCCATAAATTAATTAATTTTTTTTAAAGAAAAAAAACTTAAAAAAAATTTCATCCCTAGAGAATTCCTCTTAAAAAAAAAAAAAACAAAACCACAAAACAAAAACAGAAAATCACAGGCGCCTCTCTAATCAATCACATACATTGCATCAAGAGCTTGGCTCTCAGTAACCACCGTCACTAACTGGCTTTCAACAGAAATGAAATAAAGGCAGTACATAAACCCTTGGCAAGTCTTTGTATCTTTTTTTAAGCGCCTCTATTAACCAATCACTTGTTCTTTTGGTACAAAACTAAACCAGGGCTTCGCTGGTGGCGCAGTGGTTAAGAATCCGCCTGTCAATGCAGGAGACACGGGTTCGAGCCCTGGTCCGGGAAGATACCACATGCTGCAGAGCAGCTAAGCCTGTGCACCACAACTACTGAGCCTGCGCTCTAGAGCCCGTGAGCCACAACTACTGAGCCCACGTGCCACAACTACTGAAGCCCACGTGCCTAGAGCCCGTGCTCCGCAACAAGAGAAGCCACCGCAATGAGAAGCTTGTGCACTGCAACGAAGAGTAGCCACCACTCACCGCAACTAGAGAAAGCCTGCGTGCAGCAACGAAGACCCAACGCAGCCAAA
>NC_041233.1:90644867-90648786 GCF_002837175.3 Physeter macrocephalus
AATCCGCCTGCCAATGCAGGGGACACAGGTTCGAGCCCTGGTCCAGGAAGATCCCACATGCCGCGGAGCAACTAAGCCCCTGTGCCACGACTACTTAGCCTGCGCTCTAGAGCCCACGAGCCACAACTACTGAGCCCGCATGCCACAACTACTGAAGCCCGTGTGCCTAGAGCCCGTGCACCGCAACGAGAAGCCACCGCAATGAGAAGCCCACGCACCGCAACGAAGAGTAGACCCCGCTCTCAGCAACTAGAGAAAAGCCTGCACGCAGCAGCAAAAACCCAACGCAGCCAAAAATAAATAAATAAATATATTTATTTAAAAAAAAAAAAACAACAACCTAACCTCTTGAAGTGAACAGAAAAATAAACTTGGTACCATTCATTAATATGAAAAAATAAAAACACAACAGACGAATGCTCACCTGTGAAGCAGGATATCCTGGAACCTGCCCCCTAAGAGGGGCTGCTTCAGTCTGGCAGTCCTGCTGGGGATACATCCAACGAGAGACTGGGGTTGGGCTGTTGCCAGGTGAACGGTAAGTGCTTGGAACCTCTGTGGAGTAACTGGTCTGAGCATACCCGGATGTGTAATAAGCCCCTGGGTATGAGGCAGTATTTGTCCCAGGGCCAGTGGGGTATGGTGGGCCATATGCTCCATTTGTATAAGAATTCAAACTCTGGCCTTGCATTTCCGGTCTTACAGGATATGTACTTGAGTAAGGAGCCCGAGGTCGGGCAGGAGAATTCCAATAGTTGGAATTGTAGCTAGGATATGGTGGCTGCTCCTGGTGGCCTCCTCCAGCCCGACCCGGCTCCGACCAGGCGCCTCCAGAGGGATAGTAGCCATCGCCTCCTCCGCCTTCTCCCGGCCAGGTAGTCTCAGCCGGGCCGCCCCCGCGCACTCGCCAGGAAATGGGAGGCTGGGGGGGTTCGGGGCGGGGAGGATATATGGGCGGAGGTGGGTGCACGGGCACATCTCCACCCCCAGGCCCGTAGTAGCGCCCATAAGACGGACCGTCACTGGGGCCGTAGCCCGAGCGCCTCAAGGCCGACATGGGTTCCACTGCCCCCGGGCGCTTCCCGCCCCCCAAGGCCAGCCCATTGCGCAGGCGCCTGCGGGGGAGCGCGACTGGACCGCAGGCGTAACTTTTTTGCCGGCAACAGCCAATCCCAGGCCGGGTCCCGCCCCCTGAGCTTCCGCGTCCGTCTGCCTGCCAATGCAGCGGACACAGGTTCGAGCCCTGGTCTGGGAAGATCCCACATGCCGCAGAGCAACTGGGCCTGTGAGCCACAACTACTGAGCCTGCGCGTCTGGAGCCTGTGCTCTGCAACAAGAGAGGCCACGAAAGTGAGAGGCCCGTGCACCGCGATGAAGAGTGGCCCCCACTTGCCGCAACTAGAGAAAGCCCTCGCACAGAAATGAAGGCCCAACACAGCCATAAATTAATTAATTAATTTTTTTTAAAGAAAAAAAACTTAAAAAAAATTTCATCCCTAGAGAATTCCTCTTAAAAAAAAAAAAAAACAAAACCACAAAACAAAAACAGAAAATCACAGGCGCCTCTCTAATCAATCACATACATTGCATCAAGAGCTTGGCTCTCAGTAACCACCGTCACTAACTGGCTTTCAACAGAAATGAAATAAAGGCAGTACATAAACCCTTGGCAAGTCTTTGTATCTTTTTTTAAGCGCCTCTATTAACCAATCACTTGTTCTTTTGGTACAAAACTAAACCAGGGCTTCGCTGGTGGCGCAGTGGTTAAGAATCCGCCTGTCAATGCAGGAGACACGGGTTCGAGCCCTGGTCCGGGAAGATACCACATGCTGCAGAGCAGCTAAGCCTGTGCACCACAACTACTGAGCCTGCGCTCTAGAGCCCGTGAGCCACAACTACTGAGCCCACGTGCCACAACTACTGAAGCCCACGTGCCTAGAGCCCGTGCTCCGCAACAAGAGAAGCCACCGCAATGAGAAGCTTGTGCACTGCAACGAAGAGTAGCCACCACTCACCGCAACTAGAGAAAGCCTGCGTGCAGCAACGAAGACCCAACGCAGCCAAAAATAAAATAAATAAAATAAAATAAATTTATATATAAAGAAACTAAACCATATATATCTTCCCATAAAAACCTGTTCCTCTTCTTTGTTATTCCTATGAAATCTTTATTCCTATGAAATACTAAAAATTCAGAATTACCTTCTGTTTCTCCTGCAACCCTCACTTGCAGTTGATACACACCTTTGAAAATCTTTTGAGGGACTTCCTTGGTGGCACAGTGGGTAAGACACTGCACTCGCAATTCAGGGGGCCAGGGTTCAATCTCTGGTCAGGGAACTAGATCCCACAGGCATGCTGCAACTAAGAGTTCACAAGCCACAACTAAGGAGCCCCCGTGCTGCAACTAAGGAGCTGGTGAGCCACAACTAAGGAGCCCGCCTGCCACAACCAAGACCTGGTGCAGCCAAATAAATAAATAAATATTTTTTTTAAAAAAGAAAATGTCTTTCGAATCTATGTAACTTGTTTTTTTAAAATATTTTTTTCATTTATTTTTATTTTATTATTTATTTATTTATTATTTTGGCTGTGTTGGGTGTTCGTTGCTGCGCGCGGGCTTTCTCTAGTTGCAGCGAGCAGGGGCTACTTTTCGTTGCGGTGCCCAGGCTTCTCATTGCAGTGGCTTCTCTTGTTGCGGAGCACGGGCTCTAGGCACGTGGGCTCAGTAGTTGTGGTGCACAGGCTTAGTTGCTCTGCGGCATGTGGGATCTTCCCGGACCCGGGATCAAACCCGTGTCCCCTGCATTGGCAGGTGGATTACTAACCACTGCACCACAAGGGAAGTCCCCTATGTAACTTGTTTTGGAACACATCCAAAAAATAAGATAGATAAATGTGATAAACATAAGTGGTAACCACAGAATCTAGGTGGTAGATATATTGGTTTTCACATACAATTTCAACTTTTCTAGATGTTTGAGAATTTTTATAATAAAATGTTGAAAAAAAACCTGTCTACATTCAGACATTGTTGAAACACATGTCCTTTTTGTTTCTTTTCTGACCTAATTGGGAGCCTAACTAAGCTGTCTCCCCAAACCCTCCCACTGAAGCCGTCCTCCAAGATGGCTCCCAAAGACCCCTGCCTCCTGCATTCACACGCATGTGAAGTGGCCTCCCACACTATACTGGGGCTGGTCTCCACGACCAGTAGTATACGGCAGAAGTGATGGTGGATGACTTCCCAGCTCAGGTTAGAAGAGACAGCAGCTTCCAGCTTGCATCTCAGCACTCTCTCAGATGACTCGTTCTGGGGGAACACGTAAATCCCCCAGGGATCTGGTTAAAATGCACATTCTGATTCGGAAGGTCTGGGGCAGAGCCTGAGATACAGCATTTCCAACAAGCTCCTAGGTGATGCATATGCTGCTAGTGTAGGAATCAAACTGCAGTGCTGCAAGTATAGCTAACAAGGTAAGAAAAGAAAACACAGGGAGAGGTTCTCCGTTTTTTCCCCTGCCATATTTAAATAGGTTAATATAAAGTCAAGCCTTTGTAGTGGTTCAGTGCAACATCATCTCAATACATTCAATTCTGCCGAGCAATGCTTCTCAAACATGAACGTGCATATCAATCACCTGAGGATCTCATTAAACTGCAGCAGCAGTAAGTCTGGAGCAGGAGAGGTTTTGCATTTCTAACAAACCCCCAAGCGACACTGAAGCTTTTGGCCCACGGCCCACACTTTTTAAGGAGTAAGGTTTTTTTTGTTTGTTTGTTTTTTGCGGTACGCGGGCCTCTCACTGTTGTGGCCTCTCCCGCCGCGGAGCACAGGCTCCGGACGCGCAGGCTCAGCGGCCATGGCTCACGGGCCCAGCCGCTCCGCGGCATGTGGGACCCTCCCGGACCGGGGCAC
>NC_041233.1:90651042-90717660 GCF_002837175.3 Physeter macrocephalus
GCCGAGGGGCAAAGAGAACACAAGCAAACCACCCCCCCCACCCGCGATCCTAGTCTGTCTCTCCAAAGCCCCCCTAAGGAAAACACAGGAAACCCGATTCATTACGAACTCTTGGAGGTGGATCAATCCCAATGGCCCTCACCCCCAAAGACTACCCTGTCGGACACCCCTGGGACAGAAGGCGCAAAGCTTACCTGGTGGCCTCCTCCAGCCCGACCCGGCTCCGACCAGGCGCCTCCAGAGGGATAGTAGCCATCGCCTCCTCCGCCTTCTCCCGGCCAGGTAGTCTCAGCCGGGCCGCCCCCGCGCACTCGCCAGGAAATGGGAGGCTGGGGGGGTTCGGGGCGGGGAGGATATATGGGCGGAGGTGGGTGCACGGGCACATCTCCACCCCCAGGCCCGTAGTAGCGCCCATAAGACGGACCGTCACTGGGGCCGTAGCCCGAGCGCCTCAAGGCCGACATGGGTTCCACTGCCCCCGGGCGCTTCCCGCCCCCCAAGGCCAGCCCATTGCGCAGGCGCCTGCGGGGGAGCGCGACTGGACCGCAGGAAAGAGGGGTTGGCCGGCAACAGCCAATCCCAGGCCGGGTCCCGCCCCCTGAGCTTCCGCGTCCTGAGAGTGGAGGGACGGAGGTCCGTGACTCTGGGGTCTGGGAAGCAGGAAAACGAGGGACGGCATCGTGTTCCTTTAAAAGGGAGAACACATTTCCCCACTGTCTATCCAATCTAGATTGCTCTTCCCCTCTTATCAGGGATGCGGAAAGCGTATCCCAGCACCGCGCTATGACCCCGCCTCTTCTTGAGACCTGGCACGTGATGCCGGAAGTGGGTGGGGGTAATATGGTGGCGTTTCCGGCAGACCCCGGCTGCTGAAAGCCGGGGCGGGGGAGTTGGTTCGGGTCCGGGTTCCTGTCCCGGTCCCGCCAAGGCGGCGACTGCGATAGGAGGAAGGACGTGTTGGACGCGCTGGCCCACCGCCACTATACATTGCAGCCTTATCTCAACTCAAAATGAACTATATGCCCGGCACCGCCAGCCTCATCGAGGACATCGACAGTGAGTAGTTCATCTCCTCCGAGTGAAGTCTGGGGTGAGACCCTTCTTCCCAGGAGGGTGCCTCTTAGGAGGGAGCTCATAGAATGAGTCTGGGCCGGGGGCGGTGTGTTTTTAGTAAGGTTCTGGATGTCCGGCGTTGGCATCTTCCACAGGATGCAGGAGCCACGGGACACACCGTTTGCCCACCTCCTAGCCTGCTCCCTGTATCCTGTCTCTCGCAGCCTTCACCGGCCCCCGGGCAAGCTGTAGAATTCACTTCTGCTTTTCAGGGATGCGGCTGCTGAGGCCCAAGTGTGAAAGTTGGCCGCCTCCCCGGTGCATCATCTCCCACCTGCGGCATTTCGAAGGACCAGGTGGTTACTGGTGGATGAATGAGAATTCTTAGAGAAAGGATTCTTCAAGAAACGAAAAGAGTAATATAACAGCAGTTGGACTTAATTAGCACTAAACATAGGATTTATGCTGTGTGGCCGTTTGCAATCTTCTTTTACCGTTGAGGGTGTTTTAGACTTTAGGGTTACGGTAATGGAGACCACTGCCGGACCAGGTATTGCCTTTTCCAGAAAGACTGAGTGACTTCAAACTTACTTTTTTCTTCTGTTAGACAGTTTTCTCTCGCATTTATTAAGACCTCCTTTATTCCTAGTCACTGTCCTGAAGAGGAGCTCACTTCTGTACAGTTGTCTTTCCTTTTTCCGAGCTCTCTGTGAATTATTCCTTAAACATTTTTTAAAGTTGTCTCAATCATGTGATCTGTCTCATTAACTTGTTATTGCTGCAAAACGGTTTACACACAGTTCCAAACAAGTTACAGGAATCTCTACACTTACTATGTATGTAAATTAAAGAGTGAGTTTATGATTAAATTCTCTTCCTGTCGTTTGAAATCACCTTTTAGATCCGAATTAGTGATTTTGCTATTGAAGGGAAATGTAGGTTGGACCAAAGTCATGTCTGAATAACCACTGTACAAGCCTGTCTGTAATGGGTGATGAAATCTTCAATCTTAGTTGTCTGAGGATGCCCTTTTGCCCTCACCTCTCTTGTTATATATCTGAATTATTTGAGGCCCCCCTGCCATTCTACTAAAAATAATTGCTTTCTCAAGCCTCTAACCCCTTTTTTGCAGATTCCAAGCCCCTCCTTTACTGAAAGATTTGAAACCATTTCATATGCAGCCTTCACTGTGACATTCAGACACTCCTCTCCTCAGTCTTTCTGTATTTTCGCCCATCCTCTCATTTGAATAGGAAGTATTCCTCCCTTTCAGTTTGTGTCTTATTTCTCTTTCCTCCCACTACTTCTGGAACCTTCTTCCATTAATATCCTGTTGCTCTCATATCCTCTCTCGCTTCCCCTCTGAATCCTCCCCTTCATGTATGTTCTTGTCTGTCGAATTTTTTCTCAGTTGTGTTTCACCATCAAATTCCCATCCCTTTTTTCACATCTTTACCCCCAAACCTCTTGAGTAATCTCCTATTTTAGCTCTACTTCCTGATCACCTGCAATAGACCACCTACCTCTATTACCCCTGCAATCTGATTTCTTTTGTCAACACACTACTGAAACTGCAGTCTTAAAGACATCTTCTGATGCCCTCCTCTGAGTTCTTCCTTCTCCTCTGCAACTGTGATACCGTTACCACGCGATTCTTCATTTTCTTGATTTCTCCAGCACTGGTACTTGATTTTCTTACCTCTGGAACTGTTATCATTCTCTAAAATAGATGGACACTTAGGTCCCATCTTTGGCTTGCTTCTTTCTTTAAATCTCTAGGAGGGCTCCTGGACTTTAATTATTATATCACCTCTTTGTGGACTTACCCCAAAACTGCTGTGATCCTGACTTCTTTGGCCAGTCTTACATCTCCAGTTGCCAGGTGACATTTCTACATAGGTGTCCTGATACCACTTCAGAATCACTACAGCTAATCACCTTGCACTGAGCTTACTTCTTTTACTCCCAGCTCTTGGTAAATGGTCCTCCCTGACATGATGACTGAGAATTCCTACATCTTCTTTAACTCATCTCTTCAGCACCCCACTCTCTCACACATACCCACATATACAAACACACTTGGCTGACAAATCCCATCCCTTATAACTGCAGTGTCTTGGTCCTCCCATCCTGTCCCTTCCCATCTCTCCCCTGGTTCAGGTCCCTTCTTCATGTCTCAGACTCTGGGTCTAGCCTCAGAACTGTTCTCTCTTTTGTACCAGTTTAATCTTCAGAGTTTTCTTGCTCCCGGTGAAGTCACATCCAAACTCAGCCTGCTCCCAGTACTCTTCTGACTTCATCTCCTGTTATTTCCCTTCACACCCTCAACTTTCAGCCAGACATTTGGATACATAGCTCTTTTTCCTTCTGCCTAAATTACAGATTTCCCTCCTCTTCCCCTTCCCTGTCACTCTTCCTATGGCCAAAAATGTCCAACTCAGATACCTGCTCCAGCTAGATATAGTTTCTCTCAGTCTCATATAATTAAGATTTGCTCTCTTGGTCTTCCCTGGTGGGACAGTGGTTGCGAGTCCGCCTGCTGATGCAGGGGACACGGGTTCGTGCCCCGGTCCGGGAAGATCCCACATGCCGCGGAGCGGCTGGGCCCATGAGCCATGGCCGCTGAGCCTGCGCGTCCGGAGCCTGTGCTCCACAACGGGAGAGGCCACAACAGTGAGAGGCCCGCGTACCGCAAAAAAAAAAAAAAAAAAAGATTTGCTCTCTTGTGGCACTTAATTATAGCCCCAGAAAGCCTATAAATTCCTTCAAGAAAGAATCACTGTCTTGTTCCTCTGTTCTGCATCTAGAAGGTACTTTATCCATCGCATTAAGGAACAAATGAATGACTTTGGCTACCTATTCTAGTGACGGGCTATCATTCTTCAGTGTCAGCTCAGAGTCACCTCTTCAGAGAGGTTTTCCCTAGCCACCCCCTCTTCTGTAGCTTCTTCCCCTCTTTTTCTCATCCTGCTATCTTATTATTCTGCTAGACTACCCACTGTAGGGCATTTTTAAAAGTTTGTTTGACTTTCTCCACCAGGAATATAAGTTCATAAGGTTGGTGACTCTAAATGTTATTCTGTACCGCAGCGGTCCCTAACCTTTTTGGCACCAGGGACCAGTCTCACGGAAGACAGTTTTTCCACGGACCCGGGGGGGCGGGGCGGGGCGGGGGACAGCTCAGGCGGCAGTGCGAGCGATGGGGAGCCATGGGGGGCGGCAGATGCAGCTTCGCTCACTCGCCCACCTGTCACCTCCTGCTGTGCGGCCCGGCTCCTAACGGGCCTCGGACACCAGTCCGCAGCCCAGGGGTCGGGGACCCCTGCTCTACTCTATATCTAGGCCCCAGAACAGCACATAGCTCTCCATAAATTTTATTGAACTTTTGCTCTAGTTTTATTATCAGTATCCTCATTCTGCATGTCTGAGGTATTTTTTAAATTTAAAACCTTCCCTGACTGCAGAGTGTGAAATAGAAGCTCTCCATCTCAGTTGAGGGGAAAATAATTCTTGAATTAAGATCATAAAGATCACCTAGATTCAATTTCCAAATTTGCAGGTATAGAAACTGACATGACACTGAGAGGGTTTAACTGTCAAGCATCAGCATCTAGAACCAGTCGGTCAGGCCCCCGAGTACGTGCCCAGTCCTTCTCCACTCTGCCAGCCCCTCGGATTCTTTCATCACCCATCTTCTCATCTAAACACCAGGCTGCCGGGGTCCTCCCTCTAATTCCTCAGTGAACTCTGCCTTAAATACACTGGAAGAGGAAGTGGTAGAGCTTAATCTGCTATGAACTTTGTTTTTGTTGTTACCCTGTAAACTCACAGGCTAACGGACTTCTCATTGCAGTGGCTTCTCTTGTTGCAGAGCACGAGCTGTAGGTGCGCGGGCTTCAGTAGTTGTGGCTCGTGGGCTCTAGAGCGCAGGCTCAGTAGTTGTGGCTCGTGGGCTCTAGAGCGCAGGCTCAGTAGTTGTGGCGCACGGGCTTAGTTGCTCCGTGGCTTGTGGGATCTTCCTGGACCAGGGCTAGAACCCGTGTCCCCTGCACTGGCAGTCGGATTCTTAACCACTGCGCCACCAGGGAAGTCCCAACAGTTCATTTTCTAAAGGTCTTTTTTCCTCTCCCCAGAAAAGCACTTGGTCCTGCTTCGAGATGGAAGGACGCTTATAGGCTTTTTAAGAAGCATTGATCAATTTGGTACGTATTCGTCACGGACTTCTGCTGTACTCTGGATAATAAGAGCTGCCCATTGTATTTCTGTGTTGTTTCATATCGAAGTTTATTTGTCTGCAACTTTTTTCACGTGTCTGGCATAATGGAATATTGGTTTGAGTCATTACATCATTGTTTTCTAAATTACAATTAGGTGGTTCAAAAGCTTGTGTTTACAAGCTTGTATTTCTAAAACTGGTTTTCACTAGAACATGCGCTGACAGTGTTTTGGACTATTTTTTATTTTCCCCATTAGAGGGAGCCAGATGATAGAAATAAACTCAGTCCACTGAAAAAGCTGCTCATTTGTACATTGGCTTGGGTGCGACTACTCTTCAAAGCAGTTCCTGCCCTGAAGGTAATCCCTCCCTGTCCAATGAAAAGTGGGTCAGAGGCCTTTGCTGAAGCTTTTTAGGGACCCCCAACATTAAGCTCAGGATTTTATACCTTGGGATACATTAGATTCAAGGTCTTGGTCTTGGTTTTGCCTCCTGCATTTTTCTAAAGAGACCTTATATTTGCTTCTGTCTTAAGGAACTTCTCAGTTCATATCAGCATTTGCTGGACATCTACTTAGGTCAGTGGCTCTGGGCCTGAGGAAAAACTACATAATTGAAACACATGTAAGAATTATAGACGATAAGAGCATAGATACTGCGTTTCTTCACGTAAGACAAACAGCACCAATTGAAAGAGGAAAAGGAATTATTCTTCACAGATTGTGGTTCTAAACCTTAAGTCAAATTCATCAGACTACATGAGGGAAAAGTGGTAAATAGTGACTTTACTCTCTCAGATTACCAGATTATGGTTGTCTGACAAAGGGAAAAAATAGGTTACCGTTATATCGTAATCCATGAATACCTACATTGGGTTAAATGAATATTGAATCCTAAGTACTGAAACAAAGTTAAATCTTTGGTAAATCATCACACAACATAGAAAAACGGTTTCCTTCCAAAAAAACCCAGAGTTTTACTTTCTGCAGTTGTTTGGGCTTTAGAGTTTTCCAAGTGCCCTATCATTTATATTTTCTTATAGCCATGTTGATATTAGCAACTAACTCGTAAGGAATTTAATTTTCTTCATTTATTTCCACCATCCTCCTTATTAGTGCAACATAATCCCAAATACTCTTTCAGTGTGCAGTTGTTTAAAATTCTCCTAAGTGGTTTGTCTCAATGTAATAGGAAGAGATTGTTTGAAATTTTAGCTTTTTCCAAAACTAGAAAGTTTGAAAATCATGTTCAGCTAAATTTTTTCGACTCAAAATAACTGATTAATGGAGTAATGGACCTTTACCTATAAAGTAATTTGAACTAAATATCTTTGTTTCTTCCCTGTACACTTATAGCTAACTTAGTGCTACATCAGACTGTGGAGCGTATTCATGTGGGCAAAAAATACGGTGATATTCCTCGAGGGATTTTTGTGGTCAGAGGAGAAAATGTGGTCCTACTAGGAGAAATAGTAAGTGAAAACTGTTAAGCTGCTATGGCTCTTGATAATCATTCCAGTTAGGTTTCTTTTTTTGTCTTTTCAAGAAGGAAAAAATACATTTTCCACCTTCACCCAGCTTCTCAAGGAAACCACCCAATTAGCTTAGGAAAGCTACATTGTAAAAGGAAAGCTACAGAGAACAATTAACTTTGTTTCAGTGCCTCCTGGCATTTTAAAGGTTTTGATCCCATTAGCAGCAAAATACCATTGATTTTTACCTGATACCATAAAAAATACTGTCGTACATGGGAATTCCCTGGCAGTCCAGTGGTTAGTACTCCCGATCTCACTGCCAAGGGCCCGGGTTCAATCCCTGATCGGGGAACTAAGATCCCACAAGCCGTATGGAGCAGCCATAGATATATATATAAATATATATACGTAAATACTGTCCCACACAAATGTGTTCCTTAGTATGTTGTTATTGTATCTCTAATAGCAGAAAATTGAAGCTTGATACCTAACAGGAGAAGAATAATTCAATGAAATGTGGCTTGTTAACACTGGAATATTTTGCAGTCATTTAAACAATTGGTTACAAATGGTTTTTCATGATGTAAAGGTAATTAGTGTTGTTTGGGGGAAAGACACACTGCATATACAATGCGATATCTATGTTTTTTAAAGGGGGGTGGGGAAAGAATGGCTGCAGAAGAAGCCTTTCTGTTAACTTTCTGAGGATGGGCTCAACTTCACTTGGATCCTTAGCTCGCAGCCGAGGAGGAGAGGTACCCATTATCTGTGTCAGGAAAGCCAGCTGGCAGGTGAAAAGTTAAATCAGATCCTCTAAAGTGGTGTTACTGTACGTCTATATGTATATGTGTGTGAACTATTAGAAAACTATTCCCCCAAAATATATATTAGAAGTACGCAGACATTTTTTTAAAAAATAAAACTTGATTTCACATTTTACATGAGACATTTACTTTAAAAGAAAAGCACTTTATTTAATACCTTTGACTTCATCCTCATGCTTCTGATTATTGGGTTTTCCGGGAAAATCAAACCTTGGCGTGTGATTTTATCTTTAAAGTTTTCAGTAAAGTTTCCCAATCCCTAGCCACATCTTAAATCACGTTTACAGAAGTCTTTGGAGTGAAGTAGTTTGGTCCGTAGCTATTTTTAACGGTAGACCATTTGAGAAGGTAAGGAGGTAATTTTGCCAGGGTCATGTTCGTTCGAGACCTCATGTCAGAAACAGCTATAAACAACTAATCAGTACTGTCCAAGTATTGCTATGAAATAACTTTTTCTAATTTTAAAAATATCATGTGGTTGATATTTTTGCTTTCGGTGTATGTTTAAGCAGCAGAAATTGTCACCTCTTTGTTTTAAAGAGGAAATGTATTACTTTGCTGTCCGGGGAAAGATTTAAGTTAAAATATCCACGCATACTGTGCTTCAGTTGTATAGTAGTAAACACCACATCCATGCTTTCTGTGCCAGTTACATTGGCACACACATGCCCCTGTGTAGATGTATGTGAAGAGAAGTGAACTGGTGTTTATTCTTGAAGATTCATTGTTTCCTGGGAGCGCTTTTGTGGAGAAAAGTGCTCTTTTTTTTGTATGTTATGGTTTGGATGCTGCAGAATTCTTATAGTGGTACCACTAAAGAAATATGGTTCAGGAAATGCTTATTACATAGTTCTATGAATCGGTAGTCAGTTTGAAGACATTATGAACCAATTCTAGGAAAACTCAAACCTAGAAGCCATTTGGATTCTGTAAACATTCAGTTGTTTGCAGAGTCCCTGGATTCTACCTCAAGGATGATGAGACACACGGCCTTAAGTAATAAGCTGATGGTTAGGAAACAGCATTATCATAACCACATGAACAGCTCAGCACATAATACTGAAAAGCCCAAGAGGTAGGTACACTAAGCCAAGAACATTATCTTCCCTCCTGCTGCCCATGGGTTGTGAGAGAAGATTACACTTGATAATATATATTTTGCTGGATGCAGTTAACTTCTGACCCAGGGCAGGGCTTGCTTATGTAGTTTATGTGGCTTTCATTCTAACCTTTCTGGTGAGAGTCCTCCGTCTGCTGTGTCACTGCCTGCGGGTTCCGAGGCCTTAGCAGCATCTGAAGATAAGTATCCAGTGGTCAGCTGGAACGTCTGGAGAGTTTGTGTATGTGTTGATGCCTTCCCAGAATTTTATAATTAAAAGTCAGAGAGGAGGATGGGAAATAAGAATGCCCTGTCGGTACAGGCTTTCCATGTGACTAAAACACAGAGTGACACCTGTATACTCATTTTAAAGAGAGTGAACTGAGACTGTAGATAGATAATTTTATAGCAAGGTTCTGCATTATAAAATTGGTTATCAAATGTTTAGAAGGTGTTCAAAAATAAAAATATTAAGCATATTATGCCATATTAAGTGGGAAAAGTAGCCAATATTTGCGAGAAATACATTGGGGCCAAAATGGTTTAGTAACCTAACTGGTCTGCTGAGGTTTTCTCTAGAAGACTTGTTGCCATGGAGGGGAAAGAAGTCCTGTGTTATAATGTAACAACTCCTGGTTAATGCGACAGAGGGACAGTTTATTGCCTTTGGCTCAGGATCCAGCCAGGGCCGGGCGTGGCTAGGGGGTTGGGGGGAGGTGGTGGTGCTAGTTTGAATCAATGTTCTCTACCTTCTCACTGAGCACAAACCCCCAGAAATTAGGCTGACTTTGATCATGTATAAATACAAAATTTATTTTAAGCCATCTTGACCTCAGTACCTTCTCTCTTGGATTCCCTGGGGTTGGGGAAATAGCTGTAAGCAGCCCTAATCTTTTTTTTTTTTTTTTTTTTTTTTTTTAAGAGAAGGAGTACTTGTCTAATGTAGGACTTTACTTTGGGTACACGAAAGTTTTGTTATACATGCTGATACTGATCCTTGTTAAACAACACTCATATGCGTTCTGTAGGAGCATTGCCAGCCATTTCTTTGTAAAATTTATCTGTCCATAGGATATTTCTGCCCTATCTCAAGTACGAAAAATAACCCAGGCCAGATATAGGAATCCATTTAGGAACCCGTTTGCCTTTAGATCTATGATATTTTCTATTCTTGGTCATCAGGTCAAGTTTTCCAAACCTGCTTGTTTTGTAGGACTTGGAAAAGGAGAGTGACACACCCCTCCAGCAAGTGTCTATTGAAGAAATCCTAGAAGAACAGAGGGTGGAGCAGCAGACCAAGCTGGAAGCCGAGAAGCTGAAAGTCCAGGCCCTGAAGGATCGAGGTCTGTCCATCCCTCGAGCAGATACTCTTGATGAGTATTAAGTCTTCTGCTCAGAGGCTGTAGCTCTTGGGGAGCAGGGGCTGTCACCAAACCAGGTGACACATTTGATGAGAGACTGCAGAGCTTTGAAAAGTCATTTTTATTTGGAATTCTTTCACATATGCAACATGAAGAAGTCATGCATTTTGTTTCGGTTTTTTTAATGACAAAATCATCGTTTAAAGAAACAGTGGCATGGACTCCTTTCACACGTCACCGTGGAGCCAGCAACTACTTCTTTATATTGCTCTTCTCACCCCAAATGAGTGGTTACAGGAAATATTCTTCATTTGCTTGTAAATAAAATATGAATCTCAAAATTGCAATGTTATTATTTCCCAAGTTTCAGTTGCCTTCAGTGAATGGTCATTAAATTTCTGCTCTCAAAGGTATAAGCAGTCCATACACACACATGCTGGGGTTTCCCTTCTGTCACAATTCCAACCTGCTAGTTATTTATGAAGGAATATTTTCATACCAGATATCCTGCGGGTCCTCCTTTCTCCCCTTGTCTGATAAGAAAAACAAGTTTTCAGGCTTGAGGAGGGCTCTTTCCGTGTTTGAGAAGCAGCATCACTCCTGCCGGTGCTGTCACTGCTGTCACAGGGACGCTGGTGCGTCACTCCTGCTGGTGCAGAAACAGTTCCTGCTGTTTCTGCTTCGCCAACAGCTAGCCCAACTGCGTTCCCTTGAGACCCGCGTAACGACTTCTCTAAATATTCTGTTAATTTCGTTAGGTTTTCTAGTCCTTTGGATTGAGTCTTGAGCCTCGTATGCGGTGATCAAAAAGCACAGATAAAACGGTGTTTCATTGACTGATATATCTAGGTTATTCTCAGCCAAGCCAAGTGATGCCCCTTTTCTGGAATGATGTTGATCACACAGTAAGCGTAAGAGGCTGTACTTTCCGAGGGTACAGGAGACATGGGTTAAAACCTGGACTCTGTTCTCTCTAGCACCTTGGGCTCAAGCTAGTCACTTATCCTCCCTGAGTCTCAGTTTTAACTGTAAAATTATTCCAGGTACTTATTTTATAGTCTGTTGAGCAAAGACATTCTTTGCAGGGAAGATATTTATAGCCAATTCCTATGTTTGAGTTATTTTATAGTATTAAATATACCACATTTTATGAGCTCAGGTGTTTTTAAAACTGCCCCAAATGCAGACTTCTGAGCTATTCATCATTGGGTTGGTTTCAAGGTAGCTAATTTGTGGAGAACAGTTGCACTTAATGATTTATCTAGTGTGTCTCATCTCTAACCTTACTGTTGAATAGCCGGAATTTGTCATTAACTTCCCACACAAAGGGAAGACTTGTGGAAGAGGTGGCTAACTTTCACTACAAGAAGATGTTCTTTGGGCTTCCCTGGTGGCTCAGTGGTTGAGAGTCCGCCTGCCGGTGCAGGGGACGCGGGTTCGTGCCCCGGTCCGGGAGGATTCCGCGTGCCGCGGAGCGGCTGGGCCCGTGAGCCATGGCCGCTGAGCCTGCGCGTCCGGAGCCTGTGCTCCGCAACGGGAGAGGCCACAACAGTGAGAGGCCCGCGTACCGCAAAAAAAAAAAAAAAAAAAAAAAATGTTCTTTGAGAGTCAGAAGAACTACAGCATTCTGTAAGCATTCTGCTTTTTTCTGCGCACCAAGCACCACTGTTTCAGAATATCCGGCACCTTCAAGAGATTCGGATTCACTGTACTCGTCTTTTCAGCCTCCTTCAAACAATTCCAAATGCAATCAAGAGAGTCATGATTTAGTCTTACGTTCAAAGAAGAAGAGAGAATTTCTACAGTAGTTCAGGAATTTCCAAGCCATAGCTGGGCTTCAGTTGTTATGCGTAGTAACGTATTGCCTTTAGACCTCTGTCACACAGGCAGCAGCAAAGCATCAGAGCTGAAGGGTGGAACGAGACTCCCTGCTTCCCTCCCGTTCGTCCCTGCTGCTCAGCGCAACGGCCTGCCCTCAGCTTTGCCCAGTCCAGGCTTTTTGCAGGTACTGAAATCGTGCTTTTTTCCTGGACCACTGCGGGTACTCCTCTACTGTTATCAGGCTTCAGAATCAATCTCAGTTCTATACCTTTGTTTTGTCTTTAATAGTTTCCTCCAATAGGGGTTCCCATGAGACCACTTTCAAGGAAAACAAACAAGGAAGATCTACTGCAGCCCCTTTCCTGGCGATTTTTATTCTGATGTAACTGGGCACAGCAGCCTCTCTCTCTCTCCCAGCTGTTCTTTTCCCCTTTCCTTGGCCCTTGACCTTACGCCGCATGTTGTTGGCTGAATTTAAGCCACAGTATCTGCTCTCCCTCCCTGCTCAGATAAACTCCCAACAGGCCCTGGATACTTGGCAGAACCAGATGCCCTCATGCCGCCCATTGTGCAGGGCATCTCAGGGATGCCACGTCCGCATGAACCCCAGGGGTATGACACAGGTGTGGTGGCTGGAGAGTGGCCTCAGTCTTGCTCACAGGAGTATGGGGGGCAGGTCAGGCAGAGCGAGGTACAGACGGCAGATGGTGCAGGCCAGCAGGCAGGGCAGATGCAGCAGGCCCTGGACGAGGCCGGAATTTCCTGTTCTCTCTGCGTAGGACATACTTGTCCCAGATAACTGCAAGAATCCTTCCCTCACGACCTGTTTTAAATAGCACACCTCCCCCCTCCCCCCTCCCCCCACCTATATCCTTGGCAGCTTTGCTTTTCACCAGAGCAAGTATCGCAATCCAACATAAGTTTCACTTCTTTACTGTCTGCTCCACTCCTCCACTAGAATGTAAACCCTTAAGGACAGGATTTTTGTCATGTTCACTCCTGTAGTCCCACATCTAGGATGATACCGGGCATATATCAAGTCTCAGTACATAGTTTTGGGGTTGAAGGATGGGTTGATGGACAGATGGATGGATGGGGAATGCAGTGAATTCAGGCTGGTCAGATAAGATGCTTCAGAGACCAGTAAGGCCTCAGAGGATGAGGACGGCAGGACCCAGCAAGCATCCCGGAGTGGAGTGATTAGCAGAGATCCTTACACTGAATGTGGAGATGTTCTCTTACTGCCCTCACTGGAGACCACAGCCCCCCAGGCATGAAGAGCCTGGAGGTGATTGGTGTGCCAACGTCTGGAAGAGCATCCCAGGGAAGCGGGGTTGGGGGTGGGGGAGGACTTGTCAGGGTTGCTGGAGGCAACAGATACTCTTCAGTCCGTGTTCCAACTGCAGTGCCCCACCTCCACCTTGCATATTACCCCTTTGGGGATAAAGAGCAAGAGACCACGTCATGGGTGCTTGCTTTTGCCAGCGAAGCAGGTTTTGTATCTAGTTAAGTGACCCAAGACCTCCTAGCCTGAAAGAATTAGGAAACCCACCCTAGAAAATGGCACGTACCTACCTGTCCCAAAGCTCTGGGGCTGTCCACCCTGGTTAGCGCTCCCCTACCTGTCTACTCCTCCAGCTCTGCCAGGGCTACTTGGGAGCAGAAAATAAAATCAACTCCTCTTCTTTTCTCATGTCTCACTTCACCACTTTGCCTCTCTTTTTCCCCCTTCTCAACCTATTTTGTACCTATTCTCCTTTAAAAAAAAAAAAAAAAAATTTTTTTTCCCCTAACTTCAGACATTCAGCAGCAGTTGCTGCAGGACCCAGGGGGAGAAAATGGTCTCAAATGCTGCTGCTCTGGAAACACAGAGCATTGAGTGGTGTCAGAGCACCAGCCGGCCAGCAGCTAGAACCACAAGGAAGAGAGAGGGCCCAGTGCTGGCCGTATCCAAGGTCAGAAACCCAGATTGCCTGGGAATTCATCCCTAAGACTCAGTTTTATTGACGAATAAGTTTGCATACAGTAAAATTCACTCTTTTTAGTGTACAATTCTGTGAGTTTTAACAACTGCATATAGTTATATCACCATCACCCCTGCCCCTGTGAATTTAACTTCTCCCTCCTTCCCCAGCCCCTGGCAACCACCGATCTGTTTTCTGTCCCTACAGTTTGTGTTGGCAACTAATTCAAAATTTTCTAAAAATAGTCTGCAGGTCAAATAAAATATCTGGAAAGTTAAACTCAGCCCACCTGCCTTCAGTTTGCTATTCTGGTTGAGGCTATTACAGAAGACAGAGAGCTTTAACTGTGGCCCCTGCCAACGGCCCTGGCTCACCTGCTGGAAACAGGCAGACGAGAACAAGGAAACCAGTGCAAGGGGACAGCTGAGCATGCTGAGCATCACCCTGAGATTTGTCAGGTATGAGAGGCAAATATGGGCCCTGCTTTTCCGAGACAAACAGGAGATTTTAAAACGTGAAGAGCACACAGGCATAAAAAAGAATGAAATAATGCCATCTGCAGCTGCATGGATGGACCTAAGGATTATCATACTAAGTGAAGTAAGCCAGACAGAGAAAGACAAATACCATATATCACTTACATGTGGAATCTAAAATATGACACAAATGAACTTATCTATGCAACAGAAACAGACTCACAGACATAGAGAACAGACTTGTGGTTGCCAAGGGGGAGGCGGGTGGGAGAGGGATGGAGTGGGAGTTTGGGATTAGCAGATGCAAACTACTATACAGAGAATGGATAAACAACAAGGTCCTACTGTAGAGCACAGGGAACTATATTCAATATCCTGTGATGAACCATAATGGAAAAGAATATGAAAAAGGATATATGTATGTATAACTGAGTCACTTTGCTGTACAGCAGCAACTAACACAACACTGTAAATCAACTGTACTTCAATTTAAAAAAAAAAAATAAGGTGAAGAGCACAGGCTGTGCGTCCTAGTTTTCTTCACTTCAGAGCTCTCTGAACTTGGCCCAGCGGCACCTCTCAGCTCCTTGTCTGTAAAATGGGGATCTAATAGCACCAGCTCTTTGGGTGGTGGTAAGGAGTGAATGAACATGTGTGACGAGCTTAGAGCCACCCCTGGCTCAGGAGCGCTTCACGCCAGCCTATCATCTGCTGAGTACCCCCAGACTCATGGGATACCTTCCATCCCCTCACTGAGCTTACACTTAGTCTCCTCTGTACAAATAAGAATGATAACAGGGCTTTCCTGGTGGTCCAGTGGTTAAGACTCCGTGCTTCCAATGCAGGGGACGTGGGTTCAGTCCCTGGATGGGGAAGTTCTGCATGCCATGCGGCACAGCACCGCCCCCCCCCCCCAAAAAAGAGTGATAACATAACAACCAACTCCAATTGAGGAATTAAGTGCTTGATTACATAAAATGTTCTCCGGGCTTCCCTGGTGGCGCAGTGGTTAAGAATCCGCCTGCCAATGCAGGCGACACGGGTTCGAGCCCTGGTCCGGGAAGATCCCACATGCCGCGGAGCAGCTAAGCCCGTGCGCCACAGCTACTAGGCCTGCGCTCTAGAGCCCGCGAGCCACAACTACTGAAGCCCGCGCGCCTAGAGCCCATGCTCAGTAACAAGAGAAGCCACCGCAATGAGAAGCCCACACACCGCAACGAAGAGTAGCCCCCCCTCGCCGCAACTAGAGAAAGCCCGCGCGCAGCAACAGACCCAACGCGGTCAGAAATAAGTAAATAAAAATAAATTTATTAAAAAAATATATATTCTCTGCAGGGAGGTAAATAATGACCTCAAGACCAATGAGTTCAACTTGCCTTAACTTTCTGCTGCCCTCTCACAATGGCCCCTTTGGGGGAAAACACTGCACTCTTTAGACATTAAATAAGCATGTACCCTAGCAGGATGGAAGAAATGGAAGAAAATCAATACTTATTGATAATCTACAAAGTGCCAGGCTCCATGCTTCCCAGTCATTTACTAAACATTTATTCAGTATCTATTAATTATCTAGCACTGTGCTAAGTGCTGTGGAATCAAGAATTTGGAAAGGATCCAAGTCCTCAAGGCGTTTACAGGGCCTTACGGACGGAGCTCACAGACACGGAAAGGGGGGGGATCTACAGGTGCGGGGGCAGAGGGTCTACGGGAAATCTCTGTTCCTTCCCCTCAGTTTCTCTGTGAATCTCAAACAGCTCTTAAAACAGTCTTTTAAAAACGGTGTGTGTGGGGAATGGGTAACAGTCCTATTGATACTGTGACAAATGTCGGGGGGGGGCCCAAAGGTATTGAATTCTAACTAAAGAGTGTAGGGGACGGGGTGCCCAAAGGGAAGCCTTTCAGTGGGTAACGCTGTGAGCTGCCTGAACGTGGAGGGCACCTCGGGAGCGCGCTGAGCTGGGCGAGATGAGAAGGGTGGCTTGCGGGAGTCGGGAGGGCCCAGACCCTGGCTGAGAAGTCGGGGCTTGGTCCTGGGGGCTCTTGATGTATTGTTACCTGATTCAAGCATTATAACCACCCTGAGAGGATTACACAAAGAAAAAGAAAAAGAAAACGTACCGCTATTTTATAGATGAGGAAGTTCAGATTGAAGTGAGGGGCTCCCAATCATAAAGTAAGTGGTGGGAGTGGGATGGGAAGTCTGTCTGAACTTGACCTCTGGGCTTTCTGCCCTCCAGCCCACAGCTTCCCCACACGCCCAAGGGCGAAGGCCGCTGGCGAAGCCCATACTCACCTCCTCGGGGCCAGGCCACACCAGCTCCAGGTCCCCTCAACTCCCGGCCTCTGCTTCCCGGGAACCTGCGGAGGAATCTTCCCACGCCCACCCGGCTGGCTCTGACCTCCGCCTCTCTCTCCAGCCTTGACTCCCCTCCGCGCCCTACAAACATTCTACAGCTGAGCACCCCTCAGATTTCCGCCCCCCTCCCCCAGCGCCTGCTCCAGGCTCTACCTGGAGCGCCGGGCCCCCAGCCCCTCTCCCACCTGGCTGACTCCTTCCTAATCTGACTTCCCCCCAGAAGCACCCCCTTCCTCTTCCTGTGTCGTCAGGTGCTCCCTCCTCTGTACTTTTGAACCTCCTCATCTGCCCTACACTCCCCACAGCGGGTCACATGGTTCATCTTCCCCTGTCACTGTAGAGCTACACAGTGCACAGTCAGCAAAGGATTGTTGAGTGAATGAATGGGGTCCTCCCTCCGCGGCCCTGGGCCTTCCTGTCCAGCACTCTGCACAGCCTGGGCCACATCTCTTCCCTCCCAGCCTGCGGTGCCCTCTGGTCTCCACCCTTGGGGGCTCTGCCCTCATCCAAAAGCAAAGCCAGACACAGAGGACTTCCAGAACCAGAGGGAATTCCCAAACCTCTCTGCCTACCTTCCTGCTCAGAGGGACCGTGAGAGTTAACAAGGCGCTCAGCCTGGAAAGGCTGAGGAAGAGAACCTTGGCCCAGGAGGAGGTCACCAGCACCCCACACCCGTCCCAGAGTCAGCGGCAGGCTCTGACATCAGCAGCAGCCTGTGCCCCGATCCTGCAGTCTCCCCATACCACCTCCTCCCCGTCACAACGGCCATAATTCTCCCCAGGACAGCAATGGCAGGGCCTTGAACGTGATCTGCCCGGCCTGTCCCATGGTAACCCCTCCCCTCCCCCACCGAGAGGCACGTGTGCACGAGGGCGCACGTGGGCCAGGACGGAGGGGAAGCCTGGCGCAGCTGGCCTGCTGCCTTCCCCCCCGGGCCCTCCGACCTCTTTCCACGCCTCTGGCTCAGGCTGGAGACAAACAAGAGGCCGAGGCTCTCCCTCTGGTGCCAGCTTCCCTGTGACTCTGAGAGGGCTGGAAGCAAAGCCCGCAGGCAGGGTCCCTAAGTCAGAGTCAGCTCCCCAGCTGCTCCCTGTAGAGAAGGAGCAGGAGCCTGCCCTGCGCCTGCGCCGCCGCCGGGAGCTGAGCGCTGGGAGGACAGGAAGACCAGCCCCAGAGAAGAGACAGCACGCGCGCGCGCGCGCGCGCCATAACACAGTCAGGACCCAGACAGCCCCTCTAGGGGGACGCACAGTAAGGGACAAGCCACTTCCACAAGGCTGGGTGGTTAAGGCCTCACAGCTCATGCGGGCGGCGGGCGCGGGGGCCCTGGAGGGCGGGCCGGGCCGCCAGGCAGCCACTGCTCGGAGCGGAGCCCCCCGCGACAGGCGTTTCTCCGGGTCGCTGGCCGCACCCCACTGTGCCAGCACGGCCTGAAGGGGGCGTGTGGGACTCACCTGTTCCCTATGGACACCAGGCACCCGGCCTGGCTCCAGGCAGGTCCTGTCGGTTTCGTCCTTTCTAGAGTGAGGGGGACAGCAAGAGCTGGTGGGGGGCCTTCCCTCCATCTCCGTGCAGTGGTGACAGGACACAGAACTCTCTCACCCGGGGGGCAGGCCCAGGACCAGGGCCAAATTCAATGTGATTCTCTCGACACCTGACCTTCCTGCCAGGTGAATCTGGCTCAGAAGCAACCTCAAGGTCAACCTTAAGAGGAAAAGATGTCACTGGAGACCAGCATGCAGGCTGGAATGAGATCCCCCTCACTGGGCCTGGACCGGAGCGGGGGAACTGCAGAGGAGAGACTGGGCCTCTCGCGAGTCCCCGTTCAGACCACAGGGCCCCCCCAAAGTGGAAAGACTGGGCTGGGCATCCCAATACCCTGTCTTCTGAACCTTTCAGCTCATGCCAGACCCTATGGCACAGCCTGGCCAGCCTAGGCTACTCAGGAAAGCGTGAAGAAGGGCGTGGGGCACGGCCAGGCCCAGGCCCCCTCTCTTTGTGTCTCCGGCCAGTTCTCCCCTCTGCTCTGTGAGCTGACAGGACTCAGCCCTGAGGCGTCATCCTTGCTCCAGAACTAACCCCTGAGACGGGAACTGACCCTAAACAGGGCTTTGGTAAAGGCTGTCAATTGAAATGGATGAATCAATAATTGAACAGTTGAACACATGAAATGTCGGGGGGCCGCAGGAGGAGCCGCGTAAAGATGGACTGAAGGTTCTTGTCCCAGACCTGCCGCCGACCAGCTGTGTGACCTTGAACAGCTCATTTCCACCATCAGTTGAAACGCACGAGAGAGCTGAGACTTTGCAGTTTTGTTTGGAGACTTACCGAGGACTGTAGCCCAGGAGCCAGCCTCCAGCTCTGAGGAACTGCTCTGAAGTATATGTGAGTTAGGTGAAGAGGGTACGTGCAACCAGGCACATGTCTCAGGAGGTGGTTACTGCTAGTCATGAGGAGCAGGTATCCCCTTTAATGATTTTAGTGCTTCTTTAAGTAAGGGAAGATGCAAGAGTCCGGGTTCACAGAAATTTTCTCCTGAAAATCTCTAACTATCTGAGGGCCAGTTCTGCCAGTTCTCCCAGAGCACAGAGTGCCTCATCCTGATCTTCGCCCTGAAGTCCTTTTAGGGGTAACTATAGGTCAGCGGGTGCAGGGGCTGTGGAACTGGATGGTGGGCAGCTTTCCTCAGTTGGCAGTACCCTCCCCTTGGTCATAGTTTTGACCAAGGTTTAGAGGCATTTCATGACCAATTTGTCCCATGGCGCTAGCAAGGCTCATTCACAGGTCCGGTGAGGATTTCGCTGATACAGGCCACTCAGTGTGCTGTTACTGAACTAGGCCCCTAACAGTCTTACGAGTCTGTTATGGTTTCCCTCTTACTGGAAACTACAGGAATAGTTTCCCTCTTACTGCTTCTTCCCATATCTAGGGTTACACTAGTACAATCATTGATCTTATGTAGAACTATTTATTTGGTTAATCAAGTCGCCTAGTTGTCATTATTTTCATTGGAGAGTCCTTCTATATAGGTTGGAGAAAGTCCTTTAAATGATATATTTTCTAGTATGTGTAATCCTGTTACAGGTCATGGGGCATCTGATCTTCATCCAAGGATTACTGTGATAAGCTTCAGAAACAAACTTACAATGTCCTTTTAATAATTCAATTAAACTTCACAATAATGTAACAAGGAGCCAACAAAAGAAGTGAGCCTTGGGCAGTAAGTACAAACTTGGAAGACAACTGACAACATTAGAACTTAATATCCACTAGAACTTTCTTTTTCTCTAAAATCACCTTCATTCCTACCAAATATAGCCCAATTAAGGCTAATGTTTTTGCAAAATAAACTTGGCCTGATTATTTACATAAGTGTAATTGATTATATAGGCTCTTTTAAATTGTTTTTTCTGGAACTTTTCATAAGGAATTTCAGATTGAACTTTTAAAAAGGCCTCTCAAGTTGAGCCAGGAAAGCCATGCCAAGGGCTTGCCATTAGATTCCGCCACAATAGCTATAGATTTGGGTGAATTCCTCTCTTCTCAAGGTCTCCAAAATACCTTGACATTCTTGCACCTGCCAGGAGTTGACCTTCCTTATTCACCTGATAAGGCTACTGGGAACCTGAAAGTTTCCATTTTCTGGAGGGATCAAGTAGAAAGAAAAGATAAATGTTTCAGTTCTGCTTACAAAGGACTAATTTACCAAGTTGCTATAAGTCATAATTAGCTTAAGGTTTCCTTATATCTAGAAAACAAAGATTAAAAGCCAGTAATACTTCTGACAAAAAGTCATAAAAATTATAACCATATTCATCAGTTATCAGTCATATATAACTAATCTTTTTTTTAAGTAAATTTATTTATTTATTTATTTTTGGCTGCGTTGGGTCTTCGTTGCTGCACACGGGCTTTCTCTCGTTGTGGCGAGCGGGGGCTACTCTTCGTTGTGGTGCGCTGGCTCCTCATTGCGGTGGCTCCTCTTGTTGCAGAGCACGGGCTCTAGGCATGCAGGCTTCAGTAGTTGTGACGTGCAGGCTCAGTAGTTGTGGCACACAGGCTTAGTTGCTCCGCGGCATGTGGGATCTTCCCAGACCAGGGCTCAAACCCGTGTCCCCTGAATTGGCAGGCGGATTCTTAACCACTGTGCCACCAGGGAAGCCCTGTAACTAATCCTTGATCTTGATCCTTTAACAGTTTTATTAAGCCATCAGGGTTTCCACTAGAATTCTTTAATTTCTTACCCAGTTCAGTGGTTAGTTCCCAATTAAGTAAGTACTTGTAAGATAAGTTCCGTATGTATTTTACATCAATCTGGCTGGGGTGTTAGTCAGAGGTTGGCTTTCTGACACCCCTTAGTTGGCCTAATTTAGGAAAGACATTTGGCCAGCCTCACACCTAGTCACTCAGTCCAGACCATTCAGTGTCTTTCTGGAGGCAAAACGTGGGGCGGGGGGGGGGGCGGGGGGCACTTCCCCAGTATCTTTCAACTGGGCGTCAGGTACCCGTTATACACCACCAAATAAAACTCAGGATTATCAACCGATAATTGGGAGATCTGAGAACCAGGAGAAACTCACCAAAATTCATCTGGACTCGCCGAGAAGGTGGATGGGAATAAAAGGCCCTTGCTGCTACCAAGGTTCTGAATCCTCATAGTGTTCAGACGGAGGAGAGAAGTTAGCTCTGTGCTCCTTCATGGTCAGCAAAACTGTCGACTGAAAAAAAACGTACAACAAGAGAGCTGTGAGTTTCAGTTTTATTGGGGGACTGAGGACTATAGCCTGGGAAACAGCCTCTCAGATAGCTCTGAGGAACTGCTCTAAAGAGGGAGAGGTACGGGGGACGCTGGCTTACGTGTGATTTAGGGGAGGGGTACCTGCACTCAAGCACACATTTTGGTAGAAGGTTGCTCCTGGTCACAAGCAACGGATTTCTCCGTTCACGACTTCAGTGCTTTTCTAAGTATGAGAAGATGTAAGAATCCAGATTCATAAAAAGTTTCTAAAACATCATTAATATTGGTAACTGTCTAAGGGCTCACTTGGCCTGTTCTCCCAGAGCACAGTGTGCCCCATCCTGATCGTCCTCCTGAATTCCTTCCAGGATGTGCTGCAGGTCAGCGACTGCAGGGGCGATGACTTGATTCTTGTCGAACCGGGTGGGAGCGCCGTTCCTCCCGAGACCTCAGGCCCCTCATCCTGGGGCTGGGTGGCCTCTGCCAGCTCTGCCTGCCTGCACCCTATCAGAAGCCCTGGGTACTCTCCCAGGGCAGAGCTTCTCAAAGCCTAGTGTACAGTTCATAGAATACCTTCATGGCAATCACCTGGGAATTTTTTTTTAAATACAGGTTTCAGAGCCTCAATTCTAGACTTGTTAAATCTGGAATTTCTGAGCAGGAGGGCTACAAAGCTGCATTGTAAACGGCTTGCTGCTTGAGAACCACTGTCACATGTGCATACTTTTTTCTAAATTGCCTTGACCTCTGATGCTCCTTTTCTTCCTCTCCCCTCCATCCACCCCGGTCAGGCACCAGCCTCCCAAGCCCTTTCCCCACCCCCGCCCGCACTTCCCGCAAATGGCCAAAGGCTCCTTGTGAGGCAATCCCTCTATCCTTGGTGCCTCCCTTTACACGATGAGTGATGGCTTTTTTATCTCCTGATGATGAAACACAGCCTTCAGCTGGAGGCATTTAAGGCGCAGGACGCACAGCCGCGGCTGCAGGACCCAGAGGCCAACCCTGACGGCCCAGGAGAGGAACAGAGCCAAAAGCACCACCACCGGCCTCCACGCCTGCCCCACCACCAGGGAATCATGCTCCTCGCCACGTTCAAGCTGTGCGCCGGGAGCTCCTACAGACACGTGCGCAACATGAAGGGTGAGCTCCTGGAGCCCCCCTGTCCGGGCGACCAGAAGCCTGCGGGCAGTGTCTAGTGGGGAAAGTGTGGGCCTGGGGGGCGGGGGACAGGCCACTCAGGTCCCGGGGTGCCACTCACTGGGGGAGCCTGTGCAAGCCTTTCCCCTCCCGTACCTCAGTGTCCCCCGCGCTGAAGAACGGAGCCGGATACGAAGGTTCCTGGGTGCCTTGCGGGCTCTGTCATCCCCGGCCTCCCCTCCAGGGCTCCGAGCTGTCTTGGCTTCTTCCTGACTCTGCCTTTCTCTAGGAGGGGTACCAAGGGTGCCAGGGAAGTCCGAGCCGTGGCGGCAGAGGCAGGAGTCAGCCTGGACTCCAGGAAGCTGTGTTGGCAAAAGCCTGAGGCAGGGCAGGCGGGAGACGGGGAGGGGCACACAGAGAGGGAGCGGGCGAGGTGCGGAGCCCCACTGTCGTCAGTCAGGAGGCGGAAACCAGGGCCACCAGAGGCAGTCCCCTGCTGTCGCTGAAGGGACCACAGACACACCTAAGCAAGTCCTTTCTAATTACATTGGGTTCAGGTGGCCACTGTTTAGATGGAAGCCGCACTTGGAAGACCTGTACCCGGCGTGGGGCTGTTCTCTCTAGATCAGCGGGAACCCCCGGGCACATGGAGCAGTTACTCACGCAGAGGCCACACAGACCTCAGGGGATGGGTGTCTGTGATTCCCATTCTGTAGCAGGATAGGTTGTTCAAAGCTTCTCTCCCTTTCAAGAAGGAAACTTCAGCAAGCTTGAGTGTGGCCCCTGCCTCCAGGCCCGGCCTGCCCAGAAGGCAGGCAGGTTTCTGGGCCCTGGAAGTATTCCTGATCAAGTCACTTTCTGCCCCAGGCCAGCTTCCTCCTCTGTGATGAGACGAAGGGGTGGAACATTCTCTAAGGGGCTTTTCTGCTCCTAAGCAACAGTTTCCCTCCCTTCTCTGCAGGGCTGAGGCACCAGGCTGCGCTGGCCATCGGCCAGGAGCTGAACCGGAGGGCCCCGGGGGGCCCGACCCCAGCTGCCTGGATTAACCAGGTTCGGAGTCACGGCTCTCTGCTAGGTAAGTGCTGAGGCTTCTGGGCTTCTACCAGCGGCGGGGGCGGGGGCGGGGTCCGGGGGGGAGCAAACGATGTGCATGTGGCTCCGGTCCCTACCCCCAAATATCCCAGGCGTCCTCACTCACTTTGATGCGAATGGCGTTGTTCATGGCTAGACCCCCTCCCTGTCCCCTTTGTCTAACTTAACCTGCAGGCTGGACCATATGGCTTTGGTCTGGGCTCTTCAGAGATGAAAGGGGTGAAAGCTCGTGGGAGGCTAGGAAGCTCAGTCTCTCCGTGGCTTTGCGTCCAGGTTCCCAGCTGGAAGACACTCTCTACAGCGACCAAGAACTGGCCTATATCCAGCAGGGAGAAGAGGCCATGCAGAGGGCCCTGGGCATCCTCAGTCACCAGGAGGGCTGGAAGAAGGAGAGCCAGCAGGTGAGGGTGGGTGCGGAGGAACCCACAGCTCCTCGCTCTTCGCGGGCCACGCTCAAGGCCAGCTGGGGTCTCTGCTCCTCTCAGAAGTCCGGCCTTGTGCAACAGTCACTGGGCAGCAAGCAGTTTTGAGAATTCTCCTTTCCCAAGAATAGATCCCCAGACATCCCTCCCCCACAACAAAGATGTCCTGGAGACTCACGTTTGAGAAGCGTTGTTCCTGTATCCTTAGCTCCCCTCCAAATGCACCGTACACCCATTCAGGCCATGCAAGACGGGGACTCCAGGGGCAGCAGAGGCCTCATCCCCCTGGGTCAGAAGTTCCAGTGCTGAAGCACAGTGTCTGTGCTGTTAGCCCGCCTTATGGCTGACCTCGCAGGGGTGACCTGGGCTCACCCACAACAGGGCTGGACTGGGATACAGGTGGCCCAAGGCCCTCTGGGGTGCTCTGCTCCTGAGCACTGCCCCTTCACTGGGAGCTGGGAACAAGGCGTGTGTTAAAGGCCAACGGCTCCACCGAGACTTTGGTGGCTTTATCTTCACCGAAAGCTCACATGCTGCCCATTGGCCAAAGTTCAGGTGAGATCTTTCCTTCTCCAAGTTCTGAGTTAACAGACTCCAAGTTTGCGAGTTGGGAAATCTGGGATCTAGGCCCAGTAATGCTCTTAGCTAAGGGTCCTGGGGCATCTCACTGACCTTCTCTGGCCCTACATCCCTCTGGTGTAAAATGAGGGATTGGACTTTTAAAAAAAACCTATGTGTGAAATTAGCTGGTTGTAAACCACCTTCCCTACTCCCAGGTGCATCTCTCTCAGGATCTTTGAGCTTCTGAAGTCAAGTAAGGGCCTTCTCAGGTAGCCCTTACCCACACCCAT
Source organism: Physeter macrocephalus (assembly GCF_002837175.3). NCBI lineage: Eukaryota > Metazoa > Chordata > Mammalia > Artiodactyla > Physeteridae > Physeter > Physeter macrocephalus. The sequence goes on from NC_041233.1 coordinate 90,675,927, forward strand.
CAACATTTACACCCAAGAAAAAAGGGCCCAGGGAACAGGCAGGTTACCTCCCCAGTCCTCAGCAGATGTACGAGGCAGGCGGCAGGAAAGATGACCTCCTCTACCTTAATCAGAGACGGTTCCAGGCTTACTCAGGCTTAGCCTAGAGTTTCCCTGGCTGTTCCCCTCCTGCTTTGCCTGGCACTGTCTACGTGTCCTAGGCCGGGAATATTTTTTCTAACCTTTCCCTTGGGGCTCCTCTCTTCCCTGCTGATAGGCGAATGGGGACGAAGTGTTGAGTAAAGTGATCCCAGACGTGGGCAAGGTGTTCCGGCTGGAGGTGGTAGTGGACCAGCCCTTGGAGAGGCTTTACGAAGAGCTCGTGGAGCACATGGAGGCCATGGGCGAGTGGAACCCGAATGTCAAGGAGATCAAGGTGGGGAGGCCCAGGCGGAAGGAAGGCCACAGCAGGCGGGAGGGGGCTGTGAGCCGCGGTGTGCCTCGGCCCCCCACCTGGCTGAGCAGTGACTCTGGTTCTCTGTGGCCTGGCAGGTCCTGCAGAAGATTGGAAAAGACACAGTCATCACTCACGAGCTGGCCGCAGAGGCGGCAGGAAACCTCGTGGGGCCCCGAGACTTCGTGAGCGTGCGCTGTACCAAGCGCCGGGGCTCCGTGTGTGTGCTGGCTGGCATGGCCACACACTACGGGGAGATGCCCCAGCAGAAGGGCGTCATCAGGTAACACTGGCAGCAGCCTCAAAAGCTCCCTTTTTTAACACAGGCTGGGACATGCACCTGCCAAGTGTGTGATGCATCCCCAGCTCTAAGAAACCAATCCTTGGTTCCTACCCTCAGCTTCCTTTCACAGAGGAAGTCTCATTTTCTGTTGCAGGGCGGGGAAGACAAGACTGGCCACACTTACATAACCAGTCTGTCCTGACCCACCCAGCAAGTTTAAGAACCTTAGTAATTTTCTAAAACAAGAAGTAGGGCTGATGGGACAAAGTGAGAGAGTGGCATGGACGTATATACACTACCAAACGTAAAATAGCTAGCTAGTGGGAAGCAGCCGCATAGCACAGGGAGATCAGCTCGGTGCTTTGTGACCACCTAGAGGGGTGGGATAAGGAGGGTGGGAGGGAGACGCAAGAGGGAGGGGATATGGGGGTATATGCATATGTATAGCTGATTCACTTTGTTATACGGCAGAAACTGACACAACAATGTAAGGCAATTATACTCCAATAAAGATGTTAAAAAAAAAAAAGTAGGGCTGAGGTTTAGCTGGTATGCTCAGGTCCCACTGTAATGTTGATTAAAACAGAACCCATACCACTTAGAACAGTTGCTACCTGAGTTTCCCAGGGGCCCCAGCACCACCCTGGACCCTTCCTTGACCTCCCCGTCATCCAGCGACTAAAAGGCACCGCAGGAGGCCTCCAGGCTTCAGCTCCAGCTCCAATCAGCATTTGTTCTGATGAGCTGGTAACCGTGCCAACTGTTAAATGTCACCCTTGGCAAAGGACACTTCTCTGATGAGATTTGGGAAGACTAGTCAGCATTCGAGAACTCGGCCTTGTCCTCCTGACCTGACATGTCTTCACCCGGCAGAGCTGAGCACGGCCCCACCTGCATGGTGCTCCATCCCCTGGCTGGAAGCCCCTCAAAGACCAAGCTCACCTGGCTGCTCAACATTGACCTCAAGGTAAGGGGAGGCCGGGGTGGGGTGGGGTGGGGCTCGGGACAGGCGGTGGTGAGCAAAGTAGGCTCTTACTGCTCCCACGTCATCCCGCACACAACTGGAAAGAGCCTCCATTCTGAGGGAACTGGACCGTTGCAGAGGGGACACTGGAGTGATGGCCTAACTGCTATTCCATCATCTCAGAAGCCTGCACTGGCTCCCCCTTACTTCTCATATCAAATTTCAATTCTGTAGTTATTTTTAGAAAGAAGGAAACTCAGGCCCAAGAAGGTATGGTAGCTGGCTCAGGGTCACACCGCTGAGAAGACAGGGCCGAAATCTGCCTGGACGGCAAATCCAGCGCTTCTGACACGGTCATGACAGCAGGGCAGTAATGCGGTCCTCCAGCCCTGACCCTGATCGACTGAACGGGGGCACGTACCCACAGAGCTAGCAGGCCGAGCCTAGGCAACCCACCAGGTGTGTGATCGGGCACGGCAGCGTCTAGAGTGGAATGTCACCCACAAGATGGCCAAATCCTTCCACCTTCGACTCTAGGGATGGCTGCCGAAGACCATCATCAACCAGGTCCTCTCGCAGACCCAGGTGGATTTTGCCAACCACCTGCGCAAGCGCCTGCAGTCCCGCCCCGCTCTCGAAGCCAGGTGTTGAAGACCAGCCTGCTGCCGCCAACGGCTCCCAGCCGAGCGCGCCTGCAGGCTCACGAGGAGGTCTCTGCTGGAAGCCTACAAGTCTGTTACAGATCTTCATCCAGGGACGGTGGGATGGGATGGTGGTGCGTTTCCAGTAGGATACTAGAACTCAGATGGGTAACATTTTAGTACCAGGAAAGTGGGGACAAGGCTCTTTTAACTTCATTCACTGATTAGCTGTAAAATGAAGCATAGGGGTCCCAAAATATTTGTTAAAACTTTTTTTTTCTGGGTCCTTACTTATCTACCTAGAAACATCTTTAAAATGCTACCAGTTAACGAACGCAGGGTGCAGAGGGTGCAAAATACAAGGATTAGGACCGCATGCTTGATGAGCTCAAGAGCTCCATTCCCTGTGGGCAACGTGTGCAGACAGAGCAGGTCTTATATAGGGCCTCCTGAAACCCTCTGCTCCTCCACCAAGACGGTAGAGAACTGCACCAAAGAACAAGCAACTCCCACAGCAGATACCGTCCAGAACTCTAGTTCAAAGTTATCTTAATGAAAAAATACAAAACTAATTATCAGACTGATTCCCCTACTTCTTCCATGAGCAGTAGTCAGAATAAAGAATCATAACTAACACAAAAACTTTAGTCTGTACCTGTTTTAAAATTCTACTCTTAAAATGCGTGCTAGTAAATTGCAACTTCATACTAAAGGAGTCATGGATGAAGACTTTAGTTAAACCAAGTCCCCTACCTCACTCAAAGGAAAAACTCCAGGGGACGTGGGTCATTCAATTATGTAGGATCTGTTACCAGAATCTTTCATAAAAATTTAATTTACATGATAAGCACAAGACTAAATCAGTTCTTAAAAGAACTCTATAGCTGGTAGCTGATTAACGGGCATTGGAAGATGAAGATTATGAATGAAGATTTTTATTTACCTAATTAAAAGGACAGAACCAAAGGCGAGTGACAGAATAGTATTACTAAGATAAAATCAAACAAAAGCAAATTTTATTACTTTCCCATTAGTGATCGTTTAGACCTAAAAAGGGAGCTGAATCTTTAGTTTGGAGTCTATTACATTTCCTCTTAGCTTGACTCGGGGCTGCCAATTTCTCTGTTTTTTTTTTTGTTGTTGTTGTTCAGGTGGATTCTCAACCACTGCACCACCAGGGAAGCCCCAGTTTCTCTGCTTTAAGGTCAATGTTTTACTATTTTGGAGGAGATGGCGGGAAGAAGAGGTGATAGGGTGACAGCAAAATCCCTTTCCAAGATTCAGAGAATTGGTGCTTAAAAACTGTAAGTTGAGATGGGGTTATTTGGCTAAAATGTATAAAGTAGGATGAAAACCTAACCATTATCACTTGAAGCTTTTCCATTCCAGTGCTAACAGCATTGATGATTTACACCATTTGGAATTAAGAGTTCTAGCTTATTTATTAAACAAATGAGAATAGCAGGAATGCTGTTATAATTTATTGAGGTATGGAGAATTTACAACTGATAGAGATATTTATTAATATTTATTCTGACTGTTTCTTAGTAGTCTATTTTTGGCATAGATGAAATTATGTTTATCCAGCCAGGAGCTTCAGAGTGAGATGGGATCACTGTAAAAGTGTTTCTAGAACAGAATTATCATCCACTCCCAGCTAAGAGAAAGAGTTACTTGTTGAAAGATGTATAGAGCAACATATGCTCTGGCTTCAAGAGAACAAGGCTGACAGTAAAGAAATGGGCTTTCAACACACACCATGGTTTTGAGTTTGATTATAATTTGCCTTTTTCAAACTATACAACTGTGTCTTTGAGGTACCTGGGGAGGTATTTTCTCACTTGTTTAATCTGACACTGGAATAAAATGAATTGTCAGTGATGATCTGCTTACAGAAACCATTTTATATAGGACCATAAGACTGGGTATTCTTTGAGCCCTTCAAATGAATCTAATCAAAACACACACACAGAATATGCAGTATAAACAGGCAAAAATCATTATTTCTGTAACCTCCAATTTATGAAAGTGAAATGCACAAAACCCTAATTTGATCATTTAAATGGAGTGGGTGCATAACTTACATGTGTGGTAATTCATGCTACAAAGAATTCATCTCCAGCTTCCTCTAGATAACACCATCCTCGTTTACTTAGAGTTCTTCAAACCCTGATGATCCAGAAGCTTTATAACCAAGTCTGCTCCATAAGACCACGAATGAATAGACCTCAGCCTGATTCTGTTGGGTTTCCTGTTAAGAGAGGTGGAATGACCGAAACAAAGACCCTGGGTCTGGGTGATTCATTAGGAGACAAATACATTAGTCAAAGCTTCTGTGTTAAGATACCAACAGTCACTTGAAATTTGGGAAATTAAACAGGCATAATATATGGGGATCCTTGGCAACATATTACCGGACTCTTGGTGAACCACTCTATTAACCTAGGTAGGAAGTTACACGCAGGGAAGTCTGGAGCAATCCTGGGAGGACTGCATTGCCACTGATTAAAAGGGGGACAGGGAAGCACTTAGGGACCCCCGGGGAAGGCTCATTCTTACATTCCAGTTTTTAGTCTTCTGAAAACTGTCCATTAATCATCAGGTATTACAAAGGAAGATAAGCAAGGCAGGAAGATAACCTGCACAGATCAACACACAAGTTCAAAGGGAAGAGCTGGAGGGAGACCATTTACCCTTTTAAGTTCCTGTTCACCTTTTTTTTTTTTTTTTTTTGCGGTACACGGGCCTCTCACTGCCGTGGCCTCTCCTGTTGCGGAGCACAGGCTCCGGATGCACAGGCTCAGCGGCCATGGCTCACGGGCCCAGCCGCTCCGTGGCATCTTCCCGGACCGGGGCACGAACCCGTGTCCCCTGCATCGGCAGGCGGACTCTCAACCACTGCGCCACCAAGGAAGCCCCCTGTTCAGCTTTTTTTTAAAAAAATATTTATTTAGGACTTCCCTGGTGGCGCAGTGGTTAAGAATCCGCCAGCCAATGCAGGGGACACGGGTTCGAGCCCTGGTCCAGGAAGATCCCACATGCTGCAGAGCAACTAAGCCCGTGTGCCACAACCACTGAGCCTACACTCTAGAGCCTGCAAGCCACAACTACTGAGCCCTCGTGCCACGACTACTGAAGCCCACGCACCTAGAGCCTGTGCTCCGAAACTAGAGAAGCCACCGCAATGAGAAGCCCACGCACTGCAAAGAAGAGTAGCCCCCGCTCGCTGCAACTAGAGAAAGCCCACATGCAGCAACGAAGACCCAACGCAGCCAAAAATAAATAAATAAATTTATTTTAAAATATTTATTTATTTGGCTGTGCCGGTCTTAGCTGTGGCACGCGGGATCTTTAGTTGCGGCATCTGGGATCTAGTTCCCTGACTAGGGATCGAACCGGGGCCTCCTGCATTGGAAGCACAGAGCCTTAGCTATTGGACCCCCAGGGAAGTGCCCCCTGTTCACCTTCTTGAGAGTCGGGTTTCACAGGATAAGAGGGGGTGATCAAATTGGCTGAAGGGAACGAAGCAACGGGGGAGGGTGGAGATAGAAACCTGTCTCTCCTTCAAGGCTGGCTCCCCTTCCTCAGAGTGCCTTACTGTTCCGACACTGTCGCCACATGGACCCCAACCTGAAAGGGAAGCAAAGTGCCACACACACTCGAAGACAAGTTTTATTTGGGAAGAGTTTCTAATTGTTAAAGCTGCAAGCAAGTTCCCTTCACAAGTATAGCTCTACAGACCTAGTAGTTTCAGAGATCCCAGTGTTCACAGGCACGCCTCAAAATTAGTAACAAAAACACACCCACGGCGAAAGGGAAGAGCTGTTAGACTGGTTTGGAATGTACAGCCATGGATTTCAGCTGTTCTCAGAAACAGGCCCCACCACTTCCTTGGGAACCAGGCGGGATGGAGGCAATGCCCGCAGAAGGACATGTCTTTAAACATGTTAGCTACTTGGGCAAGGTTACCCATCACTTAGAAAACACAGTAAGCAGCAAGTCTCAGCTGGTGGGGTACATGGCACAGGCCCAGTTCACGGGGCGCTTATGGGATCCCAGGGTCGGCAGCTGTTGGGAATGGCACACGAAGTAAAAGCCGTGATAGAAGGGACAGTGCTGAAGGGCAGGGCGTCTCTCTCAGACCCACCCGGCCTCTAATTTGCTACAGCAGAGGCCGTGTTCTGCAGTATCTTCGGGAAAACATTTGCCACCGTTAAAAAACAAACGCAAAACCCGCTCATATTATTCCCCAGGAAGTCCGTGTCTGCAAAGAAAAAGGGACTTGGTCAGGGTTCCCACGGGGGACTCCGCCTCCCATCCACTTCTGTTTCCACGTGATACAAGACGTCAGCCAGAGTGTGTTCCACCACGGCGCCCCAGCCCATGTCACTCATCTGCGGGAGGAACAAGGAACAGAGAGGTGAAGTGAGACTGGAGTAAATGCAGCAAGAAGACTGAGGATGCACGCAGACATGTTCAACGTTACTCACAGGGCGGTACGTAAGATCCTTTGGAGGATACTTGAAGCATGGTCCAAAGTTAATGGAGACCTGGGATAAATTCAATCCAAGCAGACATGAAGAAACAAAAGAAGACAATAGTGAAAACCTTAACGTGACATGGGAAATATCTCACTTTAAATGTAGCTGTGATATTCATGGTATAACTGAAACAAATGATATATATTAATACTGCTAAAAGTGGTCAATACCATATAATAGCCATCAAGAATTAGGTAAATAAAATAAACTTGTGCTGATTTCTGTTTATAACCTAAAGATTTCCTTATATTACTTCAATGGGGGCTACTGACAGAGTAAGAGGACATGGAAACTTCCAGGCACTGCCTTTTCAAATACTTTGGTTTTTCTAGCTGGTAGGCGCTAATGATAGTCCCTTCATGCTGGATCATATTTTTTTTTAAATCACTATAAGCAACAGTTACTAACGATGGTAGGTTATCACGACACATAACACCAAATTGATTTATGCGTGTAAATACTTTATATCCTTTACACTGAACAAAAGTGACCACACAGTACATCCAAAGGAAAGGTATGGGGCTTTACAATAACTGCATGATCTTTACCTGTCCAAGCAAATACTTCGTGGAGGACCCACATGTTTTTGGAACAAGCAGTAACAGTAGGAATAGGCTCCCATCCTACGCCTAGGCCTTTCAGATTTCTTTCTAGAATCCCATCAATGGCTCTTTCACCAAAACCGTCCACCTATCTCCCTCAAGTTGTGTTCACAGGATGAACAGACGATACGTACCGTGCAGCTCTTGTACAGCGAGATGGCCGGAAAGTAAACCCCCTCAAAAATATCTTTGTAAGCCACACCTTGATTGACACCATTTTTATAAAAAATTATCTGAAACAAAAACCATGGTTTTACTTCAGAATTTTAAAAAAGAACAAACTAAAAAAGAACTCCGTTGGAGAACCCTTTATTAGCAGTATGGTGGCAGCACTTGAAGAAATCCTAAGAATAGCATGTAGCTTGTGTAATAGCAATAGCTGACATTTAAATAATACCTTAGATTTTTCAGAGCCTATCTACATGCACTATTCCAGCTGGTCCTCTGGTGCTTTTTTTTTTTTTCCCTTGGTCCTCAGGTTTATTTGCTTTCTGAATTCCTATGCTACTTACACCAAACAGTTCCACTTTTTGTTTCTCATTACATTATATTTATAAAAGGTAACTGGTCGTCCACTGATCCCTTGGAACTATACCCTTTTGAGCTCATTCATCTGTCCCCTACCCTCGCCTCAGGTCCTCACTTCTGCATTTCTACTTTGAAAATCTCGCAGGATCTTCTGTCAAAGTCTCTGAATCCTCATTTCTTTGTCCTTTCTCTCTCAAAACCATCCTGAATATTCTCTTAACCACTACGGATGGACTTCAGAAAAGGCTCCTTTTTCTGAAGTAACTTTACCTCTTCTTCCCAGCAAGAGCTATCTTCTGCCTGGCTGTATTTTCTGGCTGTATTATCTCCTTAGTTCAATTAACTGTTTGCCTTTACTACTTTTCCCCTAAAAACAATCGGAATCCTAGCTTATTTCTCCTACATTTGCTTCTATTACTGATGCAGGTGGCTTCACAGCATTTTTATGGAAAAATGTTTCCAGCTCAGAACTTTCTTCCATCCCTTCCCCTTCTGTTTTGGGCCCTTGTGGTTGGTCCAGATGCACCAGCCCTTCTTTGACTGTGCTATGACCTTGGGCAAACATGTTCCCAACACCCCTGGAGAAGGGAGGCAGGGAAAGTTCTAGAAGGCGCTGAACGAGCCATCACAGCTCCTGCTGACCCCCCGGGTCACAAAGCGAGGCCCTGAATCTCCTATTCCAGTTTCCTCCTTCCACACTTGCTACCTCCTCTGACAAAGGATAAGTATCTCTGACTTGCTTCCTCAATTGCCCTCAGACTTTCTTATGTGGCCACTGTTTTATACCCTCTTTGCTCTAAGAATCCAGGTCATCCCTCTCATAGCAGCAACAGGTAGCCCAGAGAGAACAAAACACGGCAGGCAGGAGAGCGCGCTGGGCCTGCTGCTGCTGTGTTAGCAGAAATCCCTTCATCCCCCCCTGTGGGCCTCAATTCCCTCACTTTCATAATAAGGGGGTTGGACCCAATGTTCAAATTCTTCTAATTCTGACATTTTGATGACCATGACTCACCTCGCTATGGGGAGTCTGCTTTAGGCTCTTCTCTGCTTTATCCACAAAGTCTTTTTCTTCAAAATACAAATAACTCTTGAACTTTATCAAAGCCTTGAAAATCAAGAGAGAAGGAAAGAAAAAAAAAAAGGAAAAATGAAGCATCAGCTACATCATCATGGGGGGAAAAAAAAAGCCAGATTCACACAAATAGCACTGAGTCCTTGTGTACCGAACAGAAATTTAAAATCTTTGCAGAGTCAGCTTTGTTAGATTTTGAACAACTATGTGTGTCTTTAGAATTACCAGATGGCACATGCTTGTTAAATATTTTCACAAAAAGCCCATACTAAGATTTGGGGGCGGGGGGAGTCACTTCCTTCCCTCCTAGTTCCCTACCTGTTTCTCCCACAGGTGGTCTCTGGGTCACTCCTTTCTTACTGGTTCCCAAGACTCTGTTTAACTATTCACTCCCAGGTAAACATATGACATTAATTTTCTTTTTTTAACTTTTAGTTCCCTAACCAGGGACTGAACCTGCACCCTCGGTAGTGAAAGTGTGGGGTCCTAGCCACTGGACCGCCAGGGAATCCTCTGACATTCATTTTCTTAAATTTGAATTTTTTCACACATACATACACTGAGCGTGGTGAAAAAAATTCAAGAGGTATACAAGAACACAAAATGAAGACTATCTCTCCCACCATGTCCCTCCACACTCAGTTTCCTGTTGCCAAAAGCAATCACTGTTCCAGTGTCCGGGTATCCTTCTAGAAAGTCTTGGCATATATTAATATCTTCAAAATTAAAAGGCATACAAATGGTAGCATACCATCCATTCTGATTTGCATCCTGACTTTTTCATTCAACAATATACACCTGAGGTCATTTTATATCTGTACATATGTAGCTTCTGAACAGATCCACAGTATTCCATTTTAGGGACATATTAGTAATTGCTTATTCAAATTAAAAGCAAATTTTTATAATGGAAAAGAAACAGTAAATAATCTGAAGGATTCCAACAGTATCCTCGCAGTAACCGTAGACCTCTGTGCACTGTAGAACCAAGCACTCATGTGGCTGAAGGTTCTAGGTGGTGGCAGGAGTAATGAGAGTCAGCAGTGTGATGCCACCAATACAATGTGCTCTGACTGATTATTATCAGAACACCCTTGGAGGAGACACCACCCGATTTAAGCACTTACTCTAAAGCTACCATAATCAGGACAGTGTAGCACTGGCAGAAATAAAGGTCAACAAAAAGATCAGCGGAACAGAGAGCCCAGGAATAGATCTCCATAGTCATTGGACTGTCACAAAAGGAACCAAAGAAATGAGGAAAGGAGTTTTCAAAACATGGGGCTAGAATAAGTGGGTATCAACACAGGAAAAAACCCTAAACTTGGGGGCTTCCCTGGTGGCGTAGTGGTTAAGAATCCACCTGCCAATGCAGGGGACACAGGCTCAAGCCCTGGTCCGGGAAGATCCCACATGCCGTGGAGCAACTAAGCCCGTGCGCCACAACTACTGAGCCTGCACTCTAGAGCCCACAAGCCACAACTACTGAGCCTGCGTGCCACACCTACTGAAGCCCGCACACCTACGGCCCGTGCTCTGCAACAAGAGAAGCCACCACAATAAGAAGCCCGCGCACCGCAACGAAGAGTAGCTCCCGCTCGCCGCAACTAGAGAAAGCCCACGTGCAGCAACAAAGACCCAACGCAGCCAAAAATAAATAAATCAATTTATTAAAAAAAAAAAACCTAACCTTGACCTCTACTCCACGTCATTCACAAAAATGAATTCAAGGTGGATCAGAAACCTAGATTAAGAGCTAAAACCATGTTTTCAAAGAAAACATGGAAGAATACCTTCATGACATCCTGAGATCAGGCAAAGATTTATTAACTCATAGAAAGCAATATAATTGTAAAGAAAAATCTGAGATGGACTTCATAAAAATTAAGAACTTCAGTTCATCAGAAGATACCATTAAGAAAATGAATAGAAATGTCAGAGTAGGAGAAAAATACTTTAAAAAAAGCCATTTCCAACAAAAGACTGTAATTCAGAATATATGCAGAACTCCTACAACTCATTAAGATGACGAACAGCCCAATTTTTTAAAAAAGTCAAAATATTTGAACAGAAACTTCACAAAAGAAGACAGATGAATGGCCAGTAAGCACATGAAAAAATGTCCAATATCATTAGTCACCAAAGAAATGCTAATTTAAACCAAATGAGATACTCCTACACACCCACCAAAGTGGCTAGAATTGTTTGATAACAACAAATGCTAGCAAGGATGTAGTGCAACTAAAATACTAATACACTGTTAGTGGGAATGGAGAGTCTGACAATCTCTAAAACTAAATGTATAATGACCCAGTAATTCTATTTCTAGGCCAATGACTAAAAAGAAATAAAAACATGTTAACAAAAAAGGTCTGTACAAGAATATGCATAGCAACTTTATGTATAATAAACCCGAACTTGAAATGGCCCCAGTGTCCATTAATAGGAATATAGGTAAGCACTGTGGTATCGCACAATGGAAACTACCCTGCAGTAAAAAGGAACAAGCCACAGATTCCTGTAACAGCATGCAAGAATCTCAAAAGCATTATGACAAACAATAAAAGCCAGACACAAAAGATCACACACTGCAATGGTTCCATTTACATGAGTTCAAGAACAAGCAAAACTAATGGAACAGAATTGTGATGCGGGGAAAAATTCACAGCAGTGGTTGCCTCGGTGGGGGTAGCAGCTGGCGCGGACTAGGACGGAGTGTGAGGGAACTTCCTGAGGTGTAAGAGTCAACGTCTCCACAGGGGTTTGGCTCAACCTCAAAACTCAGTGAACCATACACTTAAAATCTGTACATTTCATTTTATATTGTACATTTTATATCAAAAGAAAAAACTAAACAAAAGTTAATCTCTAGCTAATGATATGCACCCTTAAGCACTTGGCAGGGGTTAAAAAAACATGGATGAATGGGTGGGTGGGTGGGTGGGTGTGTGGGTGGAGGAATGAATGGATAACATGCTAATGGCAGAATCTAGGTGATGGGTGTTTCTGGACACTGACTTTTAAATTCTTTCAATTTTGTTATGTCTTAAAATTTTCAGAATGAAATGTTGGGAAAGGTGTGAATGGATAAGCATCATTAAGAGAACACACAGTTGAAGGCATCAGCTGCCACGGGTCTTCAAACCCAGGAATCTCTCCGGGAGGACAGACTCACCTTATCTTTATAGGTATCGGGCAGTGACTTGGCTGTCTCTGTGTCTTCAGGAAGACTGATATAAAATCCCAGGACGTCTCCCTGTCCATAGCCAGAAGAGTAGTGTTTGCCAATGGACTGGTGGAATTTGGTCCCCTTTTTGCTCCGCCAAGAATAGCTAAATTTATCATAACCTAAGGGAGCTTGAAGGTTACCTGTCCCAATAAAAAGATATACAGGAAGTCAGAACTGCAAGTCAGCTCGGTTTGCTAAAGGAAGATATTCTACTCCTTTTTTATTTTTACTTTTTTGCCAGTTTTGTAAAATGGCTAACAAACTACTTCTCACAAGCAATGAATTATAAAAATATTCCTAGGAACTGCAAACCACCTAAACCCTCAGGAATTGAATTTTATGACCACAATCCAATAAGCCTACAAGTCGTGAAGCTTAGCCAGATGGTCTATACCTCTCCACCCGTTGCCACGTCCATATCATAGCCCCAGCTTACCTAACGGCTGGGACCAGCCCAGTCTAGCAGCGGTGTCTGGCGGCATCTCATCCACCGTGATTTCAAAGTACCAGGCACCTTTCCGAACCCCATGAGAAGCCCGAACCATAGAGTAGCCCTTCTCTCCGACCACAGTCAGCCGGTCATCGGAGATCTTTAACTGGGGAGCTGCAGTGATGGAGATTAAAACAAAGGCCCGCAACTTATTTGAAATACTTGGGAGACAACTGCCACAAACTCTTACCCTCCAGTAAAACAAAATAAAAAATCAGAAATATCAAGTCAGGAATTTGAAATATTAGTTCAGGAGTTTAAAAGTCTCCAGATATAGATGAAGGAGGAGAAAGAAAGAAAAAGGAAGAAAGCTGTCGAGTAATCAGTTTTTATTCAATGTGATTATTTAAGATGGCAGGTTAAAACTAATTATACTTGTCTATTCCCTAAAATATAACAAACCAATTGTAATGTGTTTGGATCCTGATGTGAATAAACCACCCTTTAGAAGACTTTTTGTTTGAAACAATTTCAAACTTTCAAAAACAGTGGAGTCCTCACATGTCCTTCACTCGGCCTGCCAAGTGTTCACACCATCTGTGACCATCACACAAGGATCAAAATCAGAAAACTGACATTGACACAACACTGTTACACTAATCTATAGGTCACCTTCGAGTTAAGCCAATTATCCAAATAACATCCTTTTTTTGTTCCAGGATCTAATCCAAGATCCCCCATTTCATCTAGTTGTCGTGTCTCCGCAGGTCTTTCATGACCCTGACATTCTGAAGGGTACTGGCCACTTGGTTTGTAGAACTGTCCCTCAAACAGGTCTGTCTGATGCTTCCTCCTGTCTGGGTCCAGGTCATGCCTCTGCTGGGACACCACTGCAGTACTGCCGGGCCTCTCAGCACGTCAGGTCAGGAAGCACATGCTGTCCAAATGGTGATATTAAACTCTGATCACTTGGTTAAGGTGGTGCCTTCCAGGTTTCTCCACTATACAATTACTATTTCCCCTTTGTAATTAGTAAGTATTTTGTGGGAAGATAAAAAGATATTTGAGACAATCAAGGAAATCGGATTTGGACTGAATTCAGATGATAGCAAGGAATTATATGTTTTGCTAAGTGTGATAAGAGCTTGTGACTATAAAAGCAAACTCCATACTTTTTAGAGATACATATTTTTAAGAGTACATAGGGTGAGACTTACTTCTTAAAAATTAAAAAAAAAAAGAGAGTGAAATAAAGGAGCAGATAAAACAAACACGGCAAAACCTTGATAACTGTTAAATCTGGGTGAAAACTATATGGAGCTTCATTGTAGTCACCTCTCGACCTTTACTTTACTAAGAGACCATTATGTAACATAAGAGGACAATCTAAACCAACTGGAAGGGACACTGTGACTTGGAAGTGAAGCAAAAAATGACAAAAGGCGGGAGAGTATTTTCGTGCTGTGTATTGATTTTATAGATGTAGAAGCATCTCCAACCCAGTTAAGACTTAACTGAGGGAAAAGCATTTGAAATAGTATTTGTGGGACTCTAGAAGTTGTCTGAATTCTGCTGGAAGAACAAAATTTAGTTTCATTAGCTTGTATAAAGGCTTACGATTTATGAAGTACTTTCATAGGTAGGTAGGTAGACAGATGGCCAGACAGACTCCCCCTCACAACTCCCACCTCTACTGGAGAAGCAGACCACGTGGCTGTTCCAAGATCACACCGCAGTTGGCAGAGCCTGATTGAAGCCCTGGCCCTGCACTATTTCCATGACCCCGCAATGGCTCTTGTATTCAGGAGATACAATGATAACCTCCCTAAATTAAATGCACATTGTTTAACAGAACCTTCCTAGGTATTTGGCAAATTCTACCTTCTCAAATACAAGTACTTCTTCCTTTACTCCTTCCTGATCAATTCAGTCCTAAAGCCATTAGGTGGGGCTGTGCAAGGTAAGTGTCTGTGACAGAACAGGATATTAAAGGGTCTACCTCCTCACAAAACTTTTTAATTACAAAGAGAAAAAAGAGTAACTTTACAGTGGATAAACCTGGCAGATACCACCTGAGCCAAATGATCGGTGGACATCACCAGTAATGGGACAATTAAAGTCCTGCATCACCTACAGGATGTAGTATGTGAGATTATTTCTGTGATATTCCTGTTGAAGATGCAGAACTTGGATCGTGAAGAACGAGATGAAACCAAACTGAGGGATATTCTGTAAAATAACTGCCTTCTAACTTTCAAAAGCGTCAAGGTCAAAGGCTAGGAAAGATGGAGAAGCTGTTCCAGACTGAAGACTTGAGAGTCAGGACAACTAAATGCAGCAAATGATTCTCAACTGGACCCTTCTGCTATAATGGACATTCTGGATCAAATGGGCAAACTTGGATAGAATATGAGCATCAGACGGTAGTAATCAGATGCTAATTTCCTGATTTTGATCGTTGTGTCAGTTCTGTAAGATGTGAAAGTTTA
This sequence comes from Physeter macrocephalus, assembly GCF_002837175.3. NCBI lineage: Eukaryota > Metazoa > Chordata > Mammalia > Artiodactyla > Physeteridae > Physeter > Physeter macrocephalus. The sequence goes on from NC_041233.1 coordinate 90,691,139, forward strand.
AAAAAATACCCACTAGTTCTTTTATATTCTTCCTTTCAAGAGGTGGAGGCTAATTTCCCTCCACTTGAGTGTGGGCTGAATTTAGCGACTAATTTTTTGTAACAAATATAATGAAGTTGAAGTGACTGTCCCACTTCAAGATAGGTCAAACTCTTTACAGCTCTCTTGGAGAACCTGCTCTAGGAGAAGTTAGCTTCCATGGATGAGGACAAATTAGCAGTCTATGGAGAGGCCCACACAGTGAGGACCTGAGGGTGTCCCGTCAAAGCCACGTGACTGAGCCATCTTGGAAACAGACCGTCATCCCCAGCTAAGAGCTTGACTGCAACTTCCTGAGTTTTTCTGAGCCAGACCACACAGCTAAGCTGCTCCCAGATTCCCAACCCTCAGAAACTATGGGATGATAAACACTGTTAGTTTTAGAATGCTAAGTTTTATGGTAATTCATTATGCAGCACTAGGTAACACAAGGAGAATGTCCTTGTTTGTAAGAAATACACAATAAAGTTCTTAAAGGTGAGACAGCATCATGGCAACTGACTCTCAAGTAGTTCAGGAAAAAAAAAAGTTTAGTACTGTTCTTACTTTTTTTAAAAAAATAAATCTGAGGTTATTTCAAAATAAAAAGTTTAAAAGATACAATATAGATTTATTGTTAACTTTTAAAAGGCTCAGCATAAACAGCAGGCAGCTACTGCTATCCTACGTATTAAGTTCTAACATGTTACTGCTAAATAAGGGCCAGTGTTCTCCCATTTTTTCCCCTCCAGAATTATAGCTATTATGTATAGTGAAACACGACAAGGCTCACTTTCTTAAACCCTGAAGTCACTTATTTGGCCCTTCCCTACTATCAAAGTATGCTTGTCACTCACAGGAGTCAAACCGATCCGTGTACAATGGTCATTAAACTGAGGGATTACGTCCAAGTGACTTCACTTGATTCCTTCACTTCTGAATGACTAGCATCAGTACAAGTGTTATAGCTTTTAGCATCAATTCAAGAAATAATGAATGGGCTTCCCAATGGAATAACTGTATGGACATGTTTAGATTCAATTCAAAGAAACAACTGAAAAGGCATATTTTAAACAACTGTGGAAATGTGAATATGGACTGAGTATGGAATAATTAAGAAATTATTATTCACCTCTATCAGGTAAGATAATGGCACAGTGGTTATGTTTGTTAAAATCCTTGTTGGAGACAAATACTGAGATATCTATGGATGAAATAATATGCTATCTGGATTTGCATTAATACTTCAGAAAAACAGCAAAGAAATCCATGAGGTACACTTGTCTAAAAGTAGTTTATTTAAATTCACTTTCGCATTCTAATGGATAATGAATGCTATTCTCTGAATAATTGAATAAATTATGCCATTAAAAGAACTATTATACATTAAAAAGAGTTTTGCATGACAAAAAAGTCATAAACAAAGTTAAAAGACAACTGACAAACTGGGAGAAAATGTTTACAACATATTCCACAGACAAAGGGCTAACTGACATCCCTACCATACAAAGGGACAAAAGACCAAAATTCCAACAGAAAAATGGGAAATTAAAAAACACAAACATCATTCACAAGGTAATGACTCTTAAAAATGAAAGAAAATGTTCAAACTCAAAGAAACACAAATTAAAACACTGAGATTCCATTTCTCACCTCTCAGACTGGCCAAAATTAAAATCTAGGACAACACCTTCTGTTTGTGAGGTTATGGGGAAACAAACATTCTCTACATTGCTGGTGGGAATGCAAACCGGCAGCCATCTGAAGGGGAATTTGGCAATATCTAACAAAACTAGGTATATACTTACTTACCGTTTGGTCCAGCAATTCCACTTCTGGAATTCAACCATGAACGTATACCACCAATAATACAAAAACACACACACCCATGGTTATTCACTGCCTCTTGATGAATCCAAAATCCTGGAAACAATCTAAGTGTCCATATTCAGAGTGGTTGAATGAACCATGTACATCCACATAATGCCATATCATAAAGTTAAAAAAAGAAAAAAATGAGGACGAGCTCTTTGAACTGGCATGGAGTAACTGCATGAAGCAAAATGCAAGACTATCTACAGTACGCTGCCCTTCATGTACGAAAAAAAGGAGATAAAAGGAAATACACACGTGTGTGCTCACCTGTGCAGAAGAAATAAAGGATGCACTAGAAACTAGAGAGACTGGTCATGGAGAGGGTGGGTGGGAAAGTGGGAGAAAAAGAGGGACTGAGAGTGGGGCAGCAGGGGTGAGGAGGCATGACACTCTGGGCAGACCTTTGTGAGTAACAGTAGCTCTAGAACTACAGTAACGTTGCACATACCCTTCACACTCTCCCCTGACACAGACGCACACGCCCCCAAGATGCGGGAGAACCCCAAATGGCATACCAACACTAACAACTGAGCCTACCGTATCACAAGTGAAAAACAAGCACACTGAAGGAGGTGGGGTAGGAAAGAACTAATCTAAGTTAGCAGTATCCTGAGGGGCTATGCAAGGCTAAGACAGAAAGAGCTGTACATAAATGCTGTAATCTAGTCAGGGAATGTTTCCTACAGTGGTTTGCAATTCTCAAACCACCTTATGTGCATATTAGACATGAACGAGTAAGAAAATGTATTGGAGGTAATTAGAGTCAGGTTTCTTACTGTTCAAGAAAGAAGTTACAAATATGGAAAGGTGTAAGGCTGGAACAACCTTGTGGTGTTTGACTAAAATGCAAGGTAGCAGAGTAAACTCAGTATAGGCATGTATATATGTGTCGGTCAGGATACGGACATACATTTCCCACCTCGGTCCACTGAGGGAGCCTAGAAGCAACACCCTGTTAACAGTAAGCACACCGAACGCTCACAACTTCATTTCTAAACACCATTCCTTAATCAAAGGAACCCAGGCTCCTTGGAGAAGGAGCCGATACTTGGCCTGGAGCACGGAAAATATGAGATGAACCAAAAACATCTTGTGACGCCAGCAAGTACGGAAAAAACGATGGGGCTTATCGAAAGGACACAAGATTCCATTCGCAACAACGTAGGTGGACCTGGAGGGTATTATGCTCAGTGAACTAAATCAGACAGAGAAAGACAAATACTCTGTTATCATTTATATGTGGAATCTAAAAAACCAAATGAATGCACATGACAAAACAGAAAGAGACTGACAGATATAGAGAACAGACTAGTGGTTACCAGGAGGAGAGGGAAGGGAAGAGGGGCGAGATAGGGTTAGGGGATCAAGAGGTACAAACCACTATGCATAAAACAAATACCCAATAAAAAAATTTAAAATAAATAAATAAAGCAGCTATACCCCAATTAAAAAACAATGATGCTTCAAGGATATATTGTACAGCATCAGGAAATACAGCCATTATTTTATAATAACTTTAAATGGAGTATAGTCTATAAAAATATTGAATCACCATATTGTACACCCGAAAGTAATACAGTATTGTAAGTCAACTATACTTCAATTAAAAAAAAAAGGAAAACACAGGACCAACCTAAAGAAGCTCCTAATGGCCAAAGCTGGAGTAATTTGAGCAACAAAATAAATATCTGTTAAATGCACACTGATAAAAATAATCAATTAAATAATAAAGAAAGGAAGGAATAAATAGCAAATGATCAGGTAAATACCACATTAACAACTATTGCCGGGGGCTTCCCTGGTGGCGCAGTGGTTGCGCGTCCGCCTGCCGATGCAGGGGAACCGGGTTCGCGCCCCGGTCTGGGAGGATCCCGCATGCCGCGGAGCGGCTGGGCCCGTGAGCCATGGCCGCTGGGCCTGCGCGTCCGGAGCCTGTGCTCTGCAACGGGAGAGGCCACGGCAGAGGGAGGCCCGCATACCACCAAAAAAAAAAAAAAAAAAAAAAAAAAAAACAACTATTGCCGACAAGATCCACTGATGGATGCTAAAATTAGTGGGCAAAACTTTACAGAGAAACGGGATACTTGCATAGCCTCACAGTATCTTTCCCTAAGATATTTATGAACTACAAAGGGAAAGACAATAGAGAGCGACAGCAGAAACCACCTTAACGCAACCAATAATAAGACAACACAACCAATAATAAGACACGTCGACATCACCAGCTCATGAGGTGATGCAGTGGGAAGGACCCATGTCTGCGGCGTGCTTCCAAAAGCACAACTCCTCAGTCTAATCATGAAAGAAAGTCAGACAGTCCCTCACTGAGGAGCAGTCAACAAAGTAACTGATTAACACTGCAACAGACTAAGGAGAAATAACTAAATGCAATGTGAGATCCTAGAAAAGAGGAACTAGAGGAAAAACTGGTGACATTTAAATAAAGTCTTTAGTTTCATTCATAGCATTTATTGATGTTCATCTCCTGGTTTTGATAACTGTACTATGGTTATATAAGATCTTATTCTTAGGAGAAGCTTGATGAGGGATATATGGAAATTCTATTATTTTTGCAACTGTACTGTAAATTTAAAATTAGTTCAAAATAGAAAGTTAAAAAAGCCCCACATACCATATATAATTGGCTAGAGCTTATAAGAAGAGAAAAGGAAGAAATTATTTCTTGCACATCCCGGCTGGGTCTAGTCAGAGATGGGGGTGAGGGAGCAGTAGCAGACTGACATGTCCGTCGAATTCTAGACGGGACACAGCTGACGAAAGAAGTTCAAAGTAACACTGGGTCCAACACGAACATTAACAGCTTACCTACCTCGATCATGTAGGGCTAACAAAACCCGTTCATACAAGCAGGCTCTGTAGAGGTCTCCAGGAATCGGTTTTCCCGCCCAGCAGTCGAGTTCAAGCTTCTCAGGGTCAGGGGCGTGGGGATCGGGCTCAGCTAGAATATACCGGTAGCCGTCTTTGTTAAATGGGTGTTCCAAGGGGTAGCCATGAGGGGGAAGGCGCTGAGCAGAAAACAAAGGGTCACTGCAGAAAGGAAAAAATAAAATCAAGAAACTAAAACCCCCTCTAGCTCCAGTGCCTTCAATTCTGTAAGAAAGGCCTCTGATTTATTAGAGTTCACCTGGAACACATGCAACTTCAAATGCTTTTCATTATTCAAACAGATCATCCTGCCCTCTGCAGGCAAAACGGGGAAACGAAAATTACTTTAATCTGTATGGATGTCTATGAAACTGAGCCAGTAGACCACAGGGGAGAAAGGGTGCAGAGGAACAAGGGCAGTTGCCTTTAGCATATTTATTATTATAACTAATGAACAGAAACTCAAGAGATATGAGCACTTACTACCTGTTTCCAGGCTCAGCGAGAAACGACCTGGATCTCGCCACCTCAGTATTGAACAAAGTGAAGGGAACAGCCATGAGAGGGGAGGGGCAGAAGGTTTACGTAAAAGGGCTAACATTCAATATCGGTTTCACTCTCTCTGGTCCATCTACTCTTCCTCAAGACGCCTTAATGGAACTTTACTCCCAGGTAAATCACCACAGGCGTGCTGCCCCAGGGCTGTTTCACTTAGTAACAGGTTCCTGAAACAGGTCACCTAGTCTGGGGCTCATTTACCCCTCAAAGTGCTAAGGATTTGAGAAAAAGGGACAGGCCTGCATCCTCAGACACCCGAGCCCTTCCCGCTGATGGACTCTGCCAGCCGCAGAGGGCACTCTTAACAGTGGTGGGTGGGGTGGGTGTTCTGCCCACCTCCGGGCCTTCTTGGTGGTCCCCGTGGCCCCGCCATCCTGTTGTTTGCGCTTAGCTCCTCTTCCTTTTCCACTGCTTCCCGCTGCAATTCCCCCTTAAAAGAAAAGGCAGATCACTTTCAATGAGCTGTGACAGATGCTCCACGGGGACTAACACTCCCAGCGTGCATTTGTGTAACACCACAGGAGGATTTCCTGCCTGAAAGCAGACTGCGCTTCACCCTGGTTCAGAATGAGTCTGCTGAGTGGCTCCCACCCCAGGACTCTGGGTTCTGGCAGTAAGTCCAGTGAACCTAGCACTAACGATACCTGTGTTATAGTTTCGACCTTCGCTTCTTAAATGAACTGCAACTACTAGTAGTAGACTTTCCGAGGATGTGACACAAATGCATTTTCACTCGTCCAGATTCCAAACACCCACAGCTAGAAACAGGTGCATGGATAAAACCTTTTTCCACCCAAATGAATACAAACACCCATAAGGAGAGAATATCCTCACTGTAAGGGGGGTGCGCGCGTGCTTGAACTCCACATGGCGCACACTCCATAAGCATAAGAGAGGCACAGCATCTGCTAAAGCACTGGACTTGAATTTCCAACAAGACAAAAGTACACCAAACATGGAAAACAAAAACAGAGGTACTAAAAAGGTGTTTCTGTGCAGTGCTGCCAGGCATCCAGTATGGTTGTCTGTGACACGGGCAGGAAAGGCGGCTTTAAATTTAGCAGGCGATCTTTACAATTATTAAAATTGTGCCAATGCCCCAAATTTAGGTTAGACTAACCTGGCTTGTGGAATTAAGAGAAAATACCCATAGAGAATTTATAAATTTTATTTTTTAAAAAATGAGCTACATACAAGGGCCACAAGGAATATTACCTTGTATATTTCTAAAATAGGTACTCTGAAATATTTGTCCAGTTCTGTCATTCCTCTCAGTTTGTTTTTCGAACTTCCAGAAAATATCCCTGGACTGTAGGAAAACACCTTTATGTAAACAACTGCATGAAGTACTGTATCTTAATTTGGGGCAAGCTTGGAAATTATCAGCAGTTCTGCTGCAATAAAAAGAGGATCAAGACACTGAAGGCAGGTCATATTCTGCACAGACAGGACCAGATTCATGCTGAACTTCCTTTTACGAACACACCAGGTTGTCATTCCCAGTCCTCATAAAAGGCTTAACGTTAAACGGCTGCAACATTAACATCTCTAGTTCGAGTCACCTTAATCAAAAAACTATTAAGTTTTTATTGGCATCTGCATTTCAATTATTTTGAGAGAAGTTTTAGATCCATCTTGAACAAAACAAGCAACACAAAGGGGACTGCTGGCCACGTTAGGCAGAATATGACAACGTACAAGCTTCCAATTACTAACATTAAACCGGAACTACTGTTTCATATTGAGTGCTGCTGCCACCATCTCCACAATGCTTTAAAAATTTAACTTAGGTTTAGCTTCTACCACAACTCAGCGAAAAGCATTTTCCAAAACACAAAATACTTAAGTCTGAGAGGCTGAAAGAAGACAGAGGAGGAATTCACCTCCAAAAGAGGCTCCACCTGTAAGAACAGAAGTGGCACCATGTATTTGTCAAATTTTAACAATTAAAAGGAGATTAAAATTACAATTATGTAATTTAACAATTACATAATTTTAACAAATAATGTAAAAAGATGAACAATACACTTAGCTATTTCCCACCCATCTTAGAATATTAGTAACAGCGGAAATGATTACATATTTAAGATGCTACCACTCCAAAAGGCAAGGTAGTGACACCATGTGTCAGATGAATAGCTAGCTACCTCCCCATTATACCCCCTCTCATTAGATTACCATTAGCAGCAAAGGGCTTTCCTGCTCTTAGATGGGTTAGAGAGAAAAATATGCTACAGTGGGTGATCAACACAGAAACGCTGTCATGTGAATAAGCTGAAGATTAAGGGCAAGAAAAATGAGAAGATGGGCCGGAAGTGTATTATATAACAGCTGAATTAAGGAAAAAGAGTGCAGAGCAAGTGAATCTAAATTAAGTGTTAGCTATGACGATACAGATGGGGAGTCTAATATAAACACAGCGAATCTGACCTTAAAACTGTACCTTGTTTTATGCTAAATCTGTTTCACTTAAGACCAAACTGTAGTGTAAAGTGACAAAAAGTTCTCCCCTACTACCATCTGTCAAACCCTTGGCTAGCTCCTAAAAATTGAGATTTGGACTTTAAAGCATCTTAGTAAATATCCAGTTAAGAGTCAACCCAAAGACTGCCCAATTCTAGGCACATCTGGATTCAACAGCTTACAAGTATTTCATCGATGAGACACTGGAACACTTACCATTTAGATTCCCACTGGTAGACACGGCACTGCTTTGTTTTTGGTTGTCATAAGCAGGACCAATGTTACTAAGATCCTAGAGGGAAAAATATTCAATTATAAAGGGAGTCTATCTAATCAAACCAACCTGGCAATGCTCAAAGAACAGAAGAAATTCTAATTGAATGAAAACCTAGATCTGAAACCTGCAGAGGTCCCAAACTTAGATGCTTCAGGGATCAGCCAGTAACACCGTGAGGCAGCCAAGTGTAAGGATCCAAGTGGTTTAAGAATGAGGATGAGTGACAACCAACCCGTGCTGGGGGGTACGGCCGGGCCAAGGGCGCACCTCCCTGTGGGAACCAGACCCAGTGTAGTCAGAGCTTCAAACTTCTTTCTCTTAGAGCTTCGCATTTTACAAGAAAAGGCAGAAATCTGAATTTCTACATGAAATCTTAAATTTTTCAATGTGGGCAAATCCAACATTTTAAGGCACAGCTGAAAGATTTGACCTCCTGAGATGCCAAATGTGACCCCTGCCATTTAAACAAAGAGGGGAAGTTTTCTTTTTCCTCATATTATGCTAGATACACAACACAAATTCTTCTTCACAGCAAATTTTTCTTCACACTAACGAATGTTTTTAGAGCAAAATTTGAGATGGAAAGAAAAGGAGAAATAACTTGGGATGGCACATTTGTGTTACAAGTGAGGAAATGGAAGTTAAAAAAGATAAAAATGACATGCATCGAGTCATAACATTTTAGGGAAGAGCCAGAACTAAAACACCAGTCTCCTGGTTTAAGGTGAGTGTTCTTTCTTTCCATGTGTAGTAAGAACCGTTTATTTGGAACCCACCATGCTATGGGCATTTGTAAGTGGCAAATATACAAATGTAAACAAAGCCTGATTCTCTCTGTCCCCATGGCTTAAAAATCAAAAGGGGATTATGAAGCATATTAATGTACCTGATCCAGAAGGCCAAATTTGGGGTAATCTTCTTCTGGGTCCTTACTCCCAGGATCGGGGTGTTCCTTTACTAAGAATACATCTCTTTCTTTACTCTAAAAGGAAGCAGCATTTTAGTATTACTGGAAATTTTATACTTAAAATGAATGGATGATGAACCGCTAACTCCAATCCCTAGGTGTAATCTCCAAATCCCAAAGCCCGCCCCCCACCAGAAAAAAACCCAACACACAACAGTACTGTTTTTCCCTGATTAGAAAATTAATGCATGACCATCAAAAAATTCAAACAACAGAGAAACTTAAAAAATGAGAGCCACTGTCCTTAACCCTCACCCATGCCTGCATATCAAAGAGATACACTCTGTTAACAGCTTGCGCCGACTTCTCCCCAGGTGCTCTCTCTAATTCTAAGGACAATAATGTTCAGAGTTTTGTTTTTTTTTTAATCAAAGAAAACAACTGTCTCCAATTTAAATATAAAAAATACTTGCCAAAGTGCACTGGACAAAGGTTTCAGCGTCATACATAAAACTACCATGTCTTCATTTAAGACACAATGTGCAATTTACTGATTTTGTGTGAAAACTATTAAAGTTTACAATTGCACTCCGATTTAATACTAAGTTGTTCTCATTTTCTCAGTCATCACATTACTTCACTGAGACCAAAAATATATATATATACACATGTATATATACAAACTCTTACAAGGAACACTGGTTTTCTCAATGTTGAGTCTAGTCAATTTTAGCCTACTTACCATCGTTTTAACAATGTTATTTGGCCAGGTCATTTTCCCAGGTCTCTGTCTGGTCGTCATGCACTCCCAATATTTATCAATAAATGGTATGATATCCTAATTTTTAAAACAAAATATACTAAAGCTTTTATAGTTGCTTTCAAAATTATACCCACACACACAAAAAAAAAACCCGCAGCATTTTCAAAGACCTTGTCAGAATCAAAAGACAAATTCATGTTTTGCCTTTTAATAACTGAACAAATACATAATTGCATGCGAACAACATATAGGTTGTGGGGAATTTCAAACAAGTATACATATACAAGGACTTCCCTGGCGGTCCAGTGGTTAAGACTCCGCGCTTCCACTGCAGGGGGCACGGCTTCAATCCCTGGTCGGGGAACTAAGAGCCGGCATGCAGCAAGGTGCAGCCAAAAACAAACAAAAAAAGATTCTGATTCAAACAAGTATATACCACTCTTAGTCACATAGGGCTTATAATCCAGTTAAAGGGAAAAGATCTGCCCTAACTCTGTAAGATGACTCCCAAGTACTCTCTCTCCTGAGCTCCTGTTCCTCCCCACCAGACACATCACCTGGAAACCCCACAGGCACCTCAGACTTCTCGTGACCAAGACTGAACTCTGTACCTCACCTCATAAATCTGCTCTTAACACTCAGAATCGCCCATCACCCAGTCACAGGCTTGACACACGGAGTCACTCTTGTTCTTCTCGTACAACCTGTGCATCTAAACGGTCACCAAGTGAATTTTTTTAAAAATATTTATTTATTTATTTGGCTGTGTCGGGCCTTAGTTGCGGCGTGCGGGCTTCTCTCTAGTTTTGGCGCGGGCTCTAGAGTGTGAGGGCTCAGTAGTCTAGCGGCATGTGGGATCTTAGTTCCCCGACCAGGGATCAAACCCGTGTTCCCTGAACTGGAACAGCAGATTCTTAACCACTGGACCACCAGGGAAGTCCTACTAAATGAATTTTTAAATTTCAGAAACTTTTCACCAATCAGGGCTCCTTTCCACCCCCACTGCTTTGACTGTGGTCCTCGCCAGTCCCTGCTTGCATGACTACAACAATCTCTGAGCTTGATCCTCTGGCACCAACTTCCGCCCATCCTTGGCCACCTCCCCCAGCCCGTCAGAGTTTGTCCGCCGCTAACAGCTTCCACCAGAATCAGTTCCGTGAACACCAAATCTTTACTGAAAGGAACCAGGCTGAATCAGGCAAAGCACAAGGGAAGACTGGGATGTTTTGTTGTTCCAGAAAGTAAGGAAGAGTTCAAAGACTGAAGACGGACATATCAAAAAGTGTCAGGGGGCTTCCCCGGGGGCTTCCCCGGTGGCGCAGTGGTTGAGAGTCCGCCTGCCGATGCAGGGGACACGGGTTCGTGCCCCGGTCCGGGAGGATCCCACATGCCGCGGGGCGGCTGGGCCCGTGAGCCATGGCCACTGAGCCTGCGCGTCCGGAGCCTGTGCTCCGCAACGGGAGAGGCCACAACAGTGAGAGGCCCGCGTACCGCAAAAAAAAAAAAAAAAAAAAAAAAGTGTCAGGAGTCAGCCGGGATGGGTCTACACTGGTCAAATCTGAGCATCAGAAATCCAGAAATCCCATAATGGACTATAAAAATCAATGATTCTTAAAATTAAAAACAACGGTCAGGGGAGGGCTCTCCTTTACAGAAGAACTGTAAACCAGTAAATGTATTCTGTTTACAATGACCATTCTATTAACTGCTGCAGGCTAGGACAGTCAATGGCTGCTACAACCACTGCTTGAAAGGGTTCTTGCAAACTTGATGTATTACCCCATAAATTACTTAATAATTACAAAGAAAAAGGGGTCTCTTTACAATGGAAACATCAAGTAGTTAAATTCAGGACGACTAATAAATAACCTCTTTACCCAAGTAGTCAAATTTAGGGTCACTAATAATAAAACAAAGCAATATCTTATGCCTCCTGATGTGATACACAGAAAAACACACACTATCTACATACTATTCTTGCCAAAAATGTTTAACCCGAACCTAATCATAAGGAAATAATCAGATAAATGCAAATTGACGGGCATCATGGCAAACAATGATCTAGGCTCTTCAAAATTTCAAATGTTATAGCAGACTAAAAAAACAAAGTAAAATAAAGGAACTATTCTAGAGATAAAAGACATTACAACTAAATTTAATGTGTGATCCTTGATCAGGTCCTGGATAGAAGAAAAAGCTATGACTGATATTATTCAGACAATAAAAATACTGAGAAAATATACACTCAATACACAAAAATATAAACTGTATATATAAGATAGTTGTATTGCATCAACATTATTTTCAGTATGATCACTGTACTGTGGTTATGAGAGAATGTTGGGTAAAGTGTAATATCTACAATTTAGTCTCACGTAAGTTTAGGGGGAATATATAGATATGGAGAGATAAAGCAAACACAGCAAAATGGTAACAGCTGGCAAATCTAGATAAAGAATAAACAGATGTTCATTGTACTATTTGAAATTTTCTATATATTTGAAAAATTCAGAATAACAATTTAGAGAAAAAAATAACGAACAGGCAAACCTAATCAGAGCACACCTCTATTTAAATGCATTCTTTTTAATGTAGGAAAAAAGGTTGTGGGGAGAGGCGTGGGGACGGGGACCCTCTGCTGACTCCTCCGGCTTACAGGATTAAGTCCTAACCTCTCTGTTTAGTAGAAAAGGCCCTGGGTCAGTCTGATCCTGAATATATTCTTCTCACTAAATACCCTACACCAACCAGTGTCTTTCTTTTTTTTTCTTTTTTTTTTGGCCTGGCCGCACGGCTTGCAGGATCTTAATTCCTCAACCAGGGATCAAACCCGTGCTCCCTGCAGTGGAAGCGTGGCCCCTGCAATGGAAGCTCCAAGTCCTAACCACTGGACAGCCAGGGAATTCCCCAACCAGTGTCTTTCAAACTGTAGGCTGCAATCAATTAGTAGGGTATAAAATCAATTTTGTAGGTCAATACTAGCATTGACTAGAATAGAAAATATCAGCATGCAGAGGGAAAAGATCAGAGGGTACCTCAGTTTTAAATGAGAGTGGGTACATATGCACGTATACCAGGTCACAGCGTAAACTCCAAAGTTGTGCAATTTACTTAACTCATATTTTGTTACCGTGAGTCACAGGAGGAAAGACTCACGGACGGGCTGATCATCTAATTCTGAGTCCTGACTTTAGTCATGTGGTTTTCCAGTTTAACAATAAAGGATGAATCTTTTCAATAAACTGGCCTTTTCCCCTGACAAAAATCTGTGGCTGGCATCCATAAAAACAGCTCAACCTAAGCTGAGAAGGGTCATCTCAAGGTCTGATTATTAACTGTGGGACAGACAGTTGTTTGTTTCTATAAAGCCAATCAAAACTATTTAAGCACTTATCTTTCTTTTTTTTTAAAATATACTCTTTTTTAATATAAGGTTCATCGTTCTAATGGCTAAGCCAATGACACAACGAGCACACACTAGGAAGTTAGTAAATCACATGAAATGAGAACAAAGTAACCACTGAATTAGTCATACATTCATAAAAATTGGGGGGAAAGAACTTATTGTTAAGACTGTACAGTTGACCCTTGAACAACTCTGGGATTAGGGGCACCGACTGTCTACACAGTCAAAAATCCTCATGTAGGTTTACAGTCAGCCCTCTGTATTCGTGGTTCTACATCCAAGGATTCAACCAACCTTGAAATGTGTAGTACTGTAGGATGTACTTAGTGAAAAAAATCTGCATATAAATGGACCAGTGAAGTTCAAACCCATGCTGTTCAAGGGTCCACTGTATTTAGAAGTTCCTCCTGATTCTTTGGCATAATTGCAATTACAGTAATTCTCTCTACCTTATCTTTGGAGAACATGGTTTTCGGATGTTCATCCTGTGTTCGGGACTGCCAGGTTAGGTTGGCCAAAGCACTAAGGCACATTTCTTTCAAGTCTATAAAAACAAAAAGGAAGAAAAAGTTACCTGTAGTAATATATCCTTGCTACCAAAAGAATATTCAACTAGGTGGTCCACAGATTAACAACTACAGCAGCAAAGAACAGAGTCATCATTTGATCTGAAATGGACAATAGCAATTATTCAGAGCTAAGCCCCAAGGTAACTTCCACCAGCTACCAAGCAAAGGTTTCCTGATTCGGCTGAGCCCAAATCCCTTTTCTTTGCCAGCTAACCAGAGGACAGTCACTTTGCAGTACTCCGGAGTTTGTCCTTACTTGCTTGCTTCCGGAGGAAGTAGGTATTCCCACTATGATGGCATACATTGCAGTGGAAACTGTAGTTGGTCATGAAAGGTAGACAGGATCTGGAGAACAGCCAAATTGTGCAAATTAGTGAAGATCTGAACACACACTTATGAGAAGTAAATCAACGGGGGTCCTTTCCCTCAGTGAAAGTTACATAATAATGCTAATGTATTAATATACTCTTAAAAAGGTCACCAGGGGAATTCCCTGGCGGTCCAGTGGTTAGGGTTCCACGCTTCCATTGCAGGGGGCACAGGTTCAGTCCCTGGTCAGGAACTAAAATCCCACATGCTGTGCAGCAGGGTCAAAAAAAAAAAAAAAAAAGTCACCAAAACAGGGCTCATATTTTTATAAATACCTGGATTTTTTCTGTCACAAAAATTTAGTATGACATTATCCACTATAGTTGCTAATTCAGCATCTGCAAGGTTCTGACCTGAGCCCTATCCAAGCTAGTTTATTATAGTTTTTAAGCACCTAAAAGAGTATACCAGGCGACTTGCGGAAAAAGACAAAGTAGTCTCTTTAAACATCTTTACATTTAAATATCTGTATTTATATTATGTTCAAGTATCTTTGTAAAGTGCCAATACCATTGTTGGAAAAGGCAGACAGGTATAAAAAGATTAATTTTAAAATGTAAATAATTATTCAAGAACAACACAGAAGTCACAGAACATTACTTGCCTCATTACCAACTGAATCCTACAGATGATAGTTAGTCTTATTTAAGAGTTTAAAGGACCCAAGTAGTAACTTCAGATTTAAGAGTTAAGGGAGATTTTTTGAGGACACAAATTAGGATTTGGAAAGATGAGTTGGTCTTCCTTTCTACAGGCAAACTATTTTGTGTAGAGATGAGAAAGTGCAAACTAGGAGGCAAAGGGGCAAACTGGTGTACACAAGTTTGGCCAGGGGAGGGGAGTTGTCGGGGGTACGGTAAAAGATAAGGCTTGAAAGGTAAGAAGTACAAAAAAGCCCTCATCTCGAGTGAAACGATAAAAATGGAAAGCACAAGGAAGTGTACAAGAAGAAACAAAATTGGTCAAGCTTGGTAGCTGATTTGATGGGGGCGGGCATGAAATAAAAGGAGTCCTAACCACTAACACTGCTTGTATCATAGAGGAAATCTCCTAAGAGGTGAGCTGGGGGCAAGAGAAAGCCTGTTTGAAGGCACAGGGGAAGAAACTGGTGGAGGGAGAGACTGAGGGCTAACAGGAACCATGCATTAGAGAAGTGTGGTGGCTGTACTGGGTGACTGGAAAAGTACGGGGAGAGCTGGGTCCTGAAGAGGAGCAAGTAAAAGAAAAACAAAAGACTGGTTTAAGTTGGAGGAGAAGAAATCAAAATAAAGGCAGGTTTATTCTGGACTTTGCTGAAACTGGTTTAAGGTATCCTTAAAGAGATGTTCCCAAGTGTGTGTCTACTGCCACCACTGAAGGAATTAAGAAATATCCTTATGACTGTTAAGATCGAGTTCCCTTACCTTTACCTCTCTCTAGAGCCCCTTCCATTAAACAGTCCATTGTGATAAGCTCACTTACAGAAGAGATAGGCAGGTATATAGTTACCTAATTCAAATACAATCAGGTGTTTAGAGCAGCCTTTTTCATACCCTGCTAGCTCACTCACTTCCTCCATCTCAGCCATAAACGATAATCTGTCCCACCTGCTGGGTTTTAGGTATAACTTCTCAAATTCAGGTACAAACTGGTCTCTACCAAACCTCTGAACTGTGGTTTGATTCATTGCTGGATTGTTCCACATTATCACTCTGATAAATTTCCTTTCCTAGGCCCTGTTTATCCAAACAAATTTTCCTTGGCAAAAGTGGCCCAATTTTAAGTCTTTTCTAACTGACCAGCTTATATATTTTCCCTATAGGTCTTTCTACCAAGATGACTTCTTCCTGATCCTTCAGTAATTTTCTTTCTTTTTTAAACATTCTATCCTTGCTCACCAGTCACATATTAATCAGAACATTAGTATTTCTTTAACTTTTTAACTAGAAAGCAGTCATCAAACTATAAAGGAAGGATATTTCTTCACAAACCCATCCAAGGGGGATTAATTTCAGAATTAACAACGCAGCCCTATTCTGAGACAGTCTTATCTAAATTTATTTGTATAATACGGACCATAAAGAACACCCCAGAGAGGCAGCAGTACAGTTATTTCCATAGCCAGTGAGTCAGTAATGCTGCCTTGCTAGCTGTTGACCGAATCCCCAGAATAAGTAAAGAAGCCTTTCATTCTCAATCGTTCATAAAATGATTTTAATTCACTAGAAGAGGTGTAAAGACTGGAAACTGGTTTTGCTGAGGAGAGAATTCAGGACACCTAAAGGGAGTGAATTAGAAACCAAAAGGAAAAAAAGGATGGCTCAGGCATGAAGAGGACTGGCCATCTCAAATTTCTGACATCAGGCTTTTTCCACCATATACACCAACCCTTTCCCCCAAATCCACAATACCCAATACAAGGTTTAAATGACATTGTCTCAAATTTGTTTATTTAATGCTTTGTAATTACATGGTTTGTCTCCCATCCAGGTCCTAAGTGCAAAAACAGGGATAATAACTATCATTATACCTGTTAAGGGCGTGCCCTTAGTAGACAAAAGACATGCTCCTACTCACTGAACAGGGATCAGGAGACACAGGAAATACGACACATTTACGTTTGCCTACACACTGACTATTCAACTGTTGGACGTGTTGAGATCTAACATTTACAAAGTGTTTCTTACAAAGTCTATGAAAAATACTCACGAGGTATCTATGCCAAAGGTGTCTGCTGTGAACCATTTGGTACATATTCCACACTGCAGCTCCACCTCTCCCAACTGGCGACCATTCTCTTCATCCACGGAGCCCGCCTGAGTATCCATCACCTCTGAAGTATCCCCAGCACCTTCCTGTGTTCACAGCGCCATGAGAGAATCAAGTTAGTTGACCTGCTTGTACTTTTGATTCGCTTAAAAACTTTAAAAACCAACCCTATTTTGCTTTGCAAACATCCAAAAGAAATACTTACTAGTGTATCCTTTCCATTAGAGGATTCTGTCTCCAAGCCACCACTTACATCAACTGAGTTTGCATCCCTGTAAAATAAAGAAAGCACTCAGAAAGAAGAATTTTCAAGAGAAACACATCTGAAAACGCCTATTCCCAAAGATGATGATCAAAGTACAGCTGAACTTCACACTCCTACTTTTTTCAGCAAAGACTGTTCTCAGACTGGATGCCCAGCATTAGGAAGAATAGTGGCCAGGATAAACGCAAGCCCATGAGGCATCAAGGAAACCTAATCGGCCCTTACAGACAAGTCTACAGGGGATGGAACTGCTCCTGGGGGAGGTTCGAAGAGATGCAGCTTTTCCGCTCTGTTTTCAGAGGGACCATTACTTCCGCCAGTCTGGCAGCGCAAAGTGGTTTCCTCTCTGGGATTTTTGAAGGGTTCCTGCTAGAAAGTGACCTATCAGCACCCTGCTGGGGTGTAAGGACCGGGAGGTAGGAGGAGAAACTTGGCCTAAAAGGTGCGAAAGAGGCGTAGCCCGAGATACAGTTCAGAGGGGACAGACCAAGCGGCGGGCGGGACTAAGGTCTGGGAGGGAGCAGGGCGAGCCATTGGCCGCAGGACCTGGGTTCGGAAAGGGCGGGCAAAAGGGCTCCCGGGAGCCGCGGGATTCTGAGAGGGGCGGGCCTCCCTCCTCCCTCCTCCCTCCTCCCTCCTCCCTCCTCCCTCCGGATTCTGAGAGGGGCGGGCCTCCCTCCTCCCTCCTCCCTCCCCCCCCCCTCTGTCCCCCTCCATCCCTCCCTCCCTCCCTCTGTCCTCCTCGGGCTGCAGGACGTCTCACCCGCTTTCGGCCTCTCCAGAGCCAGGCTCCGCGGCTGGAGCAGCAGACGTCCCCTCCCCGGCCGGAGCGGCTGCTACCGCTACTACCGGTTTCGTTTCCCCTTCTTCTGCCGGTGTTGCATTTGCAGCCACTGCCGGGCCGGGTCCTGCATTCACCCCTGGGCCGGGTACGGTTCCCGCCGCCGCCATCACTGCCGCCTCCCAGACTTCTCGCGAGAATACTGTCTGCGTCTCGCGCGAGTTGCTCACTGGCTCTCTAACCTTCAAATAGTAAAGACTCTCAGTGAGTACACAGCCTGCCAAGGGAAGGCGCTCTCTAAGCCCGCTTTAAGGTCGGGAGGGCAGACAGAGGTGGGCGGGGCCTCGGGGCTGGGTAGCTACAGACTGAGCTACGTGAAGGCGGAGGAGGTGAGATTACTAGTTGGATTTCCTCTAGGACTCACTTCATTTCAGGGTGGACGCTGCGCATTTTCGTGACCGGGACGAAATCACCACGCAGATGAGGCGCCTTGAGAGCGCTGGCAGCCTAGAGGCTTTGAACGCTGTGATGTGCATTGCAGACGTTCCTCACCGTTAGACGTGGGAAACGTCTTCCCGCCCCAGAAGTAGTTTGTTGTACTGCCCTCGTGATCTGCCACTTTGAGCAGGTTTCCTAGTGGCGTCTAGAGATGGGCGGCTTAGTTCTGTGGCTTTAAAATTAATTGAAAATTTAAATCAAAAAAGTAATTGGGGAATTCCGTGGTGGTCTAGTGGTTAGGATTCGGCGCTTTCACTGTGGAGGCCCATGTTCAATCCCTGGTCAGGGAACTGAGATCCCGCAAGACGCACAACACGGCCAAAACAAAACAACAACAACAACAAAAGTAATTGGTAATAGATCACCATGTGATTTGGCATAGAACTTTGAAGTCGTTGAAAGAATTGAGTTGAACTGATTTCTAAATGGGAATCTGCTTGTTTATGTAAACAAAGATTGTCAGCTCTTACATCTATAAACACGAAAAATAGGAATAGAATTGATGCTGAACCTCTCTCATTCTAGCAGTAGTGATATTCATGGATATATGGATTAATTGAAAATCTAATTCTCAGTCTCATTAAGAATTGCATCTCTAATACAATTTTAATTTTTATGTTTAGTAATCAAAATGTATACTATGTTTATTCGATCAGTTGTATACTGATAATTGACTGAAGAAATATTTTAACACTAGAGATTTATGGTCACAGAAAGTATATAAAAATTTAATTTCGACTTTTATACATATTTTTATTGCAGAGAAGTATTTAGACTTTAGTAAAAAAAAGATATATACACATATGTATTACCTATATATTTTTATATGTGGGTGCATGTATATATGTTACATTTATGAAGGAAGAAGAACGGAAATAAGATGATGTAAAATTTCCATCTATTAAAGAAATCTTGTTCATGTATTTTTTGTTTTTTGGTTTTTTTAAGTATACTCTTCAGTGGTTTTTATTTATTTTTTTATTTTTTATTTTTTATTTTTTTGCTGTACGCGGGCCTCTCACTGCTGTGGCCTCTCCCGTCGCGGAGCGCAGGCTCCAGAGCGCAGGCTCAACGGCCATGGCTCACGGGCCTAGCCGCTACGCGGCATGCGGGATCCTCCAGACCGGGGCACGAACCCGCGCCCCCCCCCGCCCCGCTTCGGCAGGCGGACTCCCAACCACTGCGCCACCAGGGAAGTCCGTATTTATTTATTTTGTTTTTTAAGATTTTTTTTTTTATGTGGACCATTTTTTTTTAAGTCTTTATTTGTTACGATATTGCTTCTGTTTATGTTTTGGTTTTTTGGCCGCAAGGCATGTGGGATCTTAGGTCCCAGACCAGGGATTGAACCCGCACCCCCTGCATTGAAAGCAAAGTCTTAACCACTGGACCTCCAAGGAAGTCCCTGTTTTGGGGGCTTTTTTTGGCGGTACCACATGGCTTGTGGGATCTTAGTTCCCCGACCAGGGATTGAACCCAGGCCCTGGCAATGGAAGTGCCAAGTCCTAACCACTGGACTGCCAGGGAATTCCCTATATCTTTTTTTTTTTTTTTAATGCCAGTAGTGACACACTAAATCGATTTGATGACCCAAATTTGAAAAACACTGGTATAGCATTGTTTTCAAAGGGCAGTGGTCTGGGGATTGAACCCTGGACAGCATCTGCATTTTAAATAAAAGTCATGAATGATCTGAAACCAATCCCCCTAAAACCGAGTTCCAGTACTGAATTTATGAGTAATCTCTCTATCCAAAACTTCATTCCCTTTCTTGTCCCCTCTGACCTCAATTCCTTGTTTACTGAACAGTAATCAACCAGAGTCAGATGATTAAAATTGCTGTGGTCAATAACATCGTTAATGTACTAAAATTGCTATTATAGACATCACCATTAAGTACAAACTCCGATTGTTTCTCCAGGGCAAGATGAGCTAATAGACCCTGGCCACAGAATGTAAACCAGAGACATTCTGACTCTCCAAACTATGATTAAGAGCCAGTGTTCTTAATCACAATGTGAAATGTCACAAGACAGTGTTTAATCCCACCCTCTTTGGTCTTCCCCTTTAAAACACCCCAGACGCAAAGACCAAGTTGGAGAGTGGATCTGCAGCTTGTCTCCCACTCCCTCATTTGGTGCCCTGCAATAAACGCTGTACTTTTCTTCACCACATCCTGGTGTTGGTAGATTGAATTTGCTGCACGTTTGGCCAGCAGACCTAAGTTCAGTTTGGTAACATTCATTTTAAAAGTCCTAAATAATTTCAATGGAGTAATAGAGTGGTGGGGGCAGAATTCACATTGCAATGGATTGAGAAGTGAATAGAGTCTGGAAGTAGAAATAGCTGTGTAGACAAATCTTCCCACCTTTTTCCTGAGGCATTTTACCTCTATAAAGAGAAAACCTGAGTCAATAGGGTAAATTTGCTAGTCTGTTGCATGATGTCTTGATGTCTCATCGCAGAAAGAATTCAGTGAGAAACAGGTAAGAAGTGGATGTATTTAGAGAGAAACACACCACAGACAGAATGTGGGCCATCTCAGAAGGTGAGAGCGGGCCCCCAGGGTACAGGGTTGTCAGTTTTTATAGGGGTGGGTAATTTCATAGGCTAATGAGGGGGAGGACTATTCCAAGTATTTTGGGGAAGCAGTGGGGATTTCCAGGAATTGGGCCACTGCCCACTTTTTGACCTTTATGGTTGGCCTTGGAACTGTCATGGCACCTGTGGGTGTGTTACAATGAGTCTATTCAGAAGCTCAAGTTCTAGTGGAAGTCAACTTGTCCGCCATCTTGGACCTGTTTGGTTCTAATTAGTTTATGTTGTGTCCCTGGGCTATGTCATTCTTTTAAAGATTGTGCCCTGCTCCCTTCCCTCCTGTTTCAGTTCCAGCAAGGAACCAGAACCTGTGCCATCAACATCAGGCGTGAGTGAAATGGCAGCTTGCCCTCTGTCTCCTATTACTGATGATCCTTCAGCTCTACCATCTCTCACCTCCACTCCCTCCTCCCGTCAGTCACTCTTTTTTTTTTAAAATAAATTTATTTATTTTATTTATTTATTTTTGGCTGTGTTGGGTCTTCATTGCTGCACGCAGGCTTTCTCTAGTTGCGTTGAGCAGGGGCTGCTCTTTGTTCCGGTGTGCGGGCTTCTCACTGCGGTGGCTTCTCTTGTTGCCAAGCATGGGCTCTAGGCCCACGGGCTTCAGTAGTTGTGGCTCACGGGCTTAGCTGCTCCGTGGCATGTGGGATCTTCCCAGACCAGGGCTCGAACCCATGTCCCCTGCATTGGCAGGCAGATTCTTAACCACTGTGCCACCAGGGAAGCCCCTCAGTAACTCTTCTTGTCTGTTCATTCAATGCCAGCTCCTGTGTGCCAGCTGTTGTACTGTACTACTGTACTTTTCAAGGTACTATACTGTAAGATTAAAAATGTTTTCTTTATTTTTTGTTTGTTTTTTATGTATTATTTGTGTGAAAAGTATTCTAAACCTATTACAGTACAGCACTATATAGACGATTGTGTTAGTTGGGTACCTAGGCTAACTTTGTTGGACTTATGAACACATTGGACTTACGAATGCACTCTCAAATGGAACTTGTTCATATGTAGGGGACTTACTGTAATAATGATCTTAAGGGAACAAAAGGACAAACTTATCAGGCAAGGGAATTAACAATGGCAAAGATAACAAATCAGTTGTAAAGACTCCCAGTTCTACTTCAATGGTAAAGACTAGCGTAAAGCACTGTCTTGAGCTGTTTTGCAGAATTTAAATCCCTCCTCAAGTGCTCAATCACCAGGTCAACTGGAACCTAAGGGGTGATGATGTTGACCTTTTCTGACCCTCCTGACTTCAATCAACTAAAGCTTGGACTGTCCACTGCTCAAGCCCCTTCATGAACATGCATGTACCCTTAGGTTAAAACTTTCCCAATTTTGCTCTTTGGAAACACTACTTTGAGAAAGATCCCTGGTGTTCTCTTTACTTGATACAAGTAATAAATCCTTCCTTCTTCTTATCTTTGGTTTGGTTGTATCTGACACAGATCTTTGGGTTGCTTTATAGGAACTAAGACCTCCCCCCACCCCACCACCCAGGTGGAGGATGGTGACTGCTTGCTGAGACCCCAGACTGGTTGGAACCAGAAAGTTGATGATTGACATTCCTGGAACACCACTGTTACCTCGCCACCACCCAATCAGGAGAAAGTGACACACCCTGCAGCCATCACCCCAGATGTTGCCTTTAAAAACTCTTCCCTGAAAACCATCTGGGAGTTTGGGTCTTCTGAACACAAGCTGCCCATTCTCCTTGCTGGGCCCTGCAATAAACCTTTCTCTGCTCCAAACGCTGATGTTTTGGTTTGTATGGCCTCACTGTGTGTCGGGTACATGAACTTGGGTTCAACAACACTACTTCTGTCACCTTTTGAGCAGAGAAAAAATGGTCCAGACCCTTAAGGAACTGAGGATTTTCTTCTCATTTAAAAAGAAAACAGAGATACATGTGAACTGAACTGGATTCTAATTCTGCAGAAACTGACCCAAATCTGTGTCCATTTTACATCTCTCTGTCAGCACCCACACTCACCTCTTGCATGAATATTTTCTTGCTGTTCCCTCAGAAATGAATGAAGCTTTCCAGAAATTCCTACCACTTAACAACCCACTATTAGACCTTCTTCCTCCTCCCAGGAGCCTGCCCTTAGCAAAATATAGTCGTCCCTTGGAATCAGGGTGATTGGCTCCAGGGCCCCTGAGAAAACCAAAATCTTCAGATGCTTAAGTCCCTTATATAAAATGCATACAACCTACACAAATCATCTCTATGTTACCCATAATACCTAACAGAATGTAAGAGCTATGTAAATAGTTGCTGGTGTATGAGATATTCAAGTTTTGCTCTTTAGAATTATCTGGAATTTTTTAAAGTATATGTTTTTGATTTGCAATTGGTTGAATCCACAGATGCAGACCCTGTTGATATGGAGGGCCAGCTGGAGTGGCTCAAGCAGTACTTCACAGAAGCCAGACATCTGGGGGTGGGACCTGAGATTTCTGCATTTCTAACAAGCTCCCAGGTGATGGCAAGGATGTTAGTCTGAGGATCACGCTTGGAGTAGCAGGGAGCAGAGTGTTTCTAGCTCTATTTCACCTCCTCACAAGCTTCTCTAATGTGCTCCTTTTCAAAAGTGTTACTGAGCCAGACTTGGATCTGAAGTAAAGCCAATCTACTGACACCATGTTGTGGTGAAGGAAAGAGTAGCATTTATTGCAGGGCACCAAGAAAGGAGTCCAAGGCAGCTAGTGCTCAAAAGATCGAACTCCCAGATGGGTTTCAGGAAAGCATTTTTATTTTTTTTAAATATTTATTTATTTGGTTGTACCAGGTCTTAGTTGCAGCATATGGGATCTAATTCCCTGACCAGGGATCAAACCCAGGCCCCCTGCATTGGGAGCACAGAGTCTTAGTCACTGAACCGCCAGGGAAGTCCCAGGAAAGCATTTTTAAAGGCAAGATGAGGAAGGGGAAGTCCCAGGAGGCACAATTCTGTGATTGGTCAGGGTGGTGTCACAGGGGTTAACAATCCTTCGGCTCCAGTAAGTCTGGGGGCTATGTGCTCATCAGTCATCAAGTAGTTAATTTCTTCCATTTGGTGGTGGTTTTAGCCTCTGGAAAACAACTCAGGAAATGTTATCTAGGTGCTTCAGAGAGGAGCTAAAGCAGAGGATATGGGGGAGGGGTTCTGTCCTGGGAAGGCCCCATAACATCCTGCTTGGTTACAACAGGGCTTTGTTTAAAACTCACAATAACTAACCCTGCTTAGCTATTACTTGCAGCGGAAGAGTTCTGAAATCGTAAATTTCCCCTTTTCCGAAACTCTCTAGTCTTCTTGCCACACTCCTTCCCTCTCTCCCTTTCCACAAAGTGCTTAACCCTGGCTTTGCATTAGAATGACCTGGGGCGCTTAAAAAAACAAAAGACAATACCCTTTGGACAATATAACTGAACTCTGTAAAAGAGGGATCCAGAAACTGAGAGCCTCAAAAAAGCTTCCCACGTGGTTCTAATGTGCCTCCGGGAGAGAGCGCTGCATGGAAAAGAAATAGCCCTTACAGGGACTTCTGTGGTGGGCCAGTGGTTAGGACTCTGCGCTTCCATTGCAGGCGGCACCGGTTCAATCCCCGGTTGGGGAACTAAGATCTCGCAAGCCGTGCAGCCAAAAAAAAGCCTATAATACATGTTCTTAGAAGAACAGAAAGGACGCTGCACATAACTAAGATGTTTGGGGTAAATGCTTTTCCTCCCACACGAAGAGATGAGAAAGGGATGGGCCATGACTATGTAGTAAGTCCAGATAGACTGGGACTCAGCCTTGCGGAGATGTGGGTGCCCTGTTGTGGCCCAGACGAGGCAGGAAGACTCCCGTGTCCTCTCGCCTGGTCCATACGTAGCGGAGGGAGCAACACGAGCTGAAGGGCCCAGGCTTCAATGACACACGTGGGCCCACTACTGGATACCAGGTGGGGACAAGGGAAGGCTCGGTGCATGCCTAACTGGATAGATAGCATCAAGCACCATCTGCCCCCACCCTGACACCTGAATCCCTGTCCCCAGGAAGAGAGGAGCCTCAAACGAAGCCTGGATGTACCGCCCCCAACGGAACACAGTTCACGAGAACTTCTGTGTTGGATTATACAAAGAAATGTAAACAGAATGTAAAGAGAAATTAGGTTGGATTATGTGGATGAAAAATGTTACCTGCCACATCAGTAAACAAAGGATGTTGCAGCCATCAAGCCATCACATTATAGCCCCCCCAGCTGTGCACCCTGACGGGATTTAGGATGGAGAGAGCAGCATGCTGGCCCTAGAGAGCTGAGCTAAGGTGCATATCAAAGCAATGATTTCAGTGAGCCCAGACTCTTGCATCATCCATGCACAGAAAAGCACACTAACTTCATTAACTTGAGATGTCTCGTTTTCTTTAATTAACAATAATCTTTTGTTTTTTCATTTTTGGCCTCGTTGGGTCTTCTTTGCTGCGCACAGGCTTTTTTCTCTAGTTGTGGCGAGCAGGGGCTACTCTTCGTTGCGGTGTGTGGGCTTCTCATTGCGGTGGCTTCTCTTGTTGCGGAGCACGGGATCTAGGTGCTCGGGTTTCAGTAGTTGTGGCATGTGGGCTCAGCAGTTGTGGTTCACGGGCTCTAGAGCGCAGGCTCAGTAGTTGTGGCGTATGGGATTAGTTGCTCCGCGGCATGTGGGATCTTCCCGGACCAGGGCTCGAACCCGTGTCCCCTGCATTGGTAGGCGGATTCTTAACCATTGTGCCACCAGGGAAGTCCCAACAGTAATCTTTTGATGTTCCGACTACGGGGTCTTTGTTGCAAAAACTCCTACATACCCTGGCTCTTCCCTTACCTCTTCAGAGAAGTCCCTCAGAACTATCTGAGAGGCTGGCTTCTGAGCTTAAGTCCTCAGTTTCGTCTGCAAAATAAAACATAATTCTCAACTTTTAGGTTGTGCATTTTTTTCAGTCAACAGTTATAAAAAAAGATAGTTATATTCCTTGCCATCTTGAGCTGTGGACCAAGAATTACATCCATGACACTGGCAAAGATGAAAGTGTTTGCCCTCCAGAAGAGTTGTATTCGTACTTTATAGAGAGGATTCTGGACTCCCAAAGGCTTCAGTGTCTGACGGAGAGAACTTGTACGGAAACAAGCATGCCCCATCCCTGTACCAGCCTTTGCCAAAAGTCTCTGGATACTTTCCTTAAAAAGTGCAGTTGGTTAGATGCCCAGAACCCTAGATTCCTAGGGTTCCCCCTGCTCTCCCCCTCCACGCCATGCCCCAGTGGTTTTTTTAATCTTCTATAAAGCAAAACAAAGCACTTTGTGTTCCTTGTAATTGTCCAAAAGATGAAGATAATTATTGTGGTGTTTCATCTCACTGGAGCATTCCTTTAGTCTCTGCTGGAGCTCTTGGTCCTTAATCTCTAGTGTTTATAAACTGAGTTGACTAAAGACTCCTGATTACTTCCAGTAACCAGGTATCTGGGTCCTACTCAACACATTTAAAAAGAGTTCTAGGGCTTCCCTGGTGGCGCAGTGGTTGAGAGTCCGCCTGCCGAT
>NC_041233.1:90717860-90739248 GCF_002837175.3 Physeter macrocephalus
AGCCATGGCCGCTGAGCCTGCGCGTCCGGAGCCTGTGCTCTGCAAAGGGAGAGGCCACAACAGTGAGAGGCCCGCGTACCGGAAAAAAAAAAAAAGAGTTCTATTCTTCCTTTTATTAGAAAGAGGTAAATCTCCATGTGGGTAGGGATTTTTATCTATTTTGTTCACTGATGTATCCCAGACACCTAGCCCAATGGCTGACACATAGAAAGCACTCAAGAAATGTTTGTTGATGAATGGTATTGCATTTCTCTCCTATGAACGAGGCTTGTCTCACTGTGAGACCAAAGTTACCACCAATCCCTGGGGAAAGCAGCCCAGAGGGTTCAGTAATGGGCTCCTCTGGCATCTGAGAAGTTTGGAAACAAGTTGTCTTTGTCTATCCAAGGACACAGGGGCACCAACTGGCTGGTTCTCCACTCTGGCCCTTGTCGTGGATGTAGGTTTGCTGTGATAGGCTTGGATGAGCGGAGCTGATGTCGTCAAATTACGCAGCTCAGCAGTTCTTAAAGTGCATTCCCAGGACTGGCAGCCTCAGGCTCATCTGGGGAATTATTAGAAATGAAAATTCTCAAGCTCCACTGCAAGACCTAGAATCAGAAA
This sequence comes from Physeter macrocephalus, assembly GCF_002837175.3. Taxonomy (NCBI): domain Eukaryota; kingdom Metazoa; phylum Chordata; class Mammalia; order Artiodactyla; family Physeteridae; genus Physeter; species Physeter macrocephalus. The sequence goes on from NC_041233.1 coordinate 90,718,464, forward strand.
CTCAGGGGGTTCCACCCAGCAACCTGTGTCTTACCAAGCCCTCCAGGTCATCCTGATACCCTCTAAAGTTGAGAAGCGCTGGGACTTCCCTGGGGCTCCAGTGGTTAAGACTCTGCGCTTCCACTGCAAGGGGTGCAGGCTCGACACCTGGTCAGGGAACTAAGATCCGCAGGCCGTGTGGCGTGGCCCAGAAAAACTTGAGAAGCGCTGATGTGGCAGGGTGATGAGGAGGAACAGTGTTGGAAGCTCAGGTCCCATCCTGAGTGCTACGAGGGCATGGACCTACTGATGCTGGTACCAATTCCAGTGCGTGGGGAGAAGGTTTCCCCCATACCACCAAGCAATTCTCAGGGTGACCTACAATTTAATTCTGACACTGTCTACCTGGAGATGGCATGAGCTCCCACAGGTTAGGGTCTCAGTCCTACAAGACTGTCCCTCCTCCCCCACTTCAGACGCCAATAGCAAGTCCACGTTGTCACCTGTGCCTCTGACTGACTGGGTAGAAATCAGAGGTTCCCACGCTCTGCACCCCACTCGGGTTCCATTAATTTGCCAGAGCAGCTGACAGAGGCTCAGAGAAATTGTTTACTTCCAGATGGAAGGAATGCACAGGGCAAGGTGAGGGGAGAGGGTGCAGCGCTTCCGTGCTGTCTCACAGCACCCTACTCTCTCCACATCTCCCCACATGCTCACGAGCAAGGAAGCTCTCTGAACCCTCTCCTTCTGGGTTTTTATGGAGGCTTCATTACACAGACATGATCGATTAATCACTGACCACTGGTGATTGAGTTCAGTCTCCAGCCCCTCTCCCGTCGCAGGTCACGAAAGTTCCAACCTTCTAATCATGTGATTGGCTCCCCTGGTGACCTGTGCCCGGCATCTTTAGATTTCCCTAAGTCACCTCAGTAACTTACCAGCAGACACCTGTATGACTCTCATCACAGGAAATTCCAAGGGTCGTAGGAGCTCTGCCTTAGGACTGGGACGAAGATTATTTATTTATTTACGATGCACAGCGTGGATCGAGGGGCACCCGGGCCCTCGGCAGTGAAGGCACCGAGTCCGAACCACGGGGCCGCCAGGGAACTCCCCATATTTATTTAAATCACAGCATGCAAACAAGATGCATGCCTCCTCCTCCAGTTCTTCCGGGAGCTCGTGATAGAGCCTGTTTAGAATGTGTGGGTTAGGCCCTAGGGAGTTTCTCTGGGGAGTCCCCATGGAGAGCTTTCTGTTGAAGGCCAGAAGGTGGGCAGGGAAAGAGTGAGGGTAAATTTTCCCTTGCCCTAGTCCTATCAAGTCTTAACCAGGCTGTGGTAGGTGGTTGTTCTGTTGGAATTGTGGGGGATGAGCTGTAGTGAGGAACTGAGTGTAAAGGAAGCTGTGTGGTACAGGAACCCCCAACCATCTGGGGGAAGGTCAAGAGGACAGCAGTTATCTGAGGAGACTCAAAGTAGGGACACCTGAGCGTGAGCTTGCCTCATTCAGGTGTAGGAAGAGACGAAATCTTTTTTTTTTTTTGGCACGGCTTGTAGGATTTTAGTTCCCCGACCAGGGATCGAACCAGGGCCACAGCAGTGAAAGTGCAGAATCCTAACCACCAGACCACCAGGGAATTCCCTTTTTTTAATCCTTTTTTTTTTGGCCGGGCCACACAGCTTGCGGGATCTCAGTTCCCAGACCAGGGATGGAACCCATGCCCCCTTCAGTAGAAGTGCAGAGTCCTAACCCCTGGACCGCCAGGGAAGTCCCAAGAGACAAAATCTTGACCTCCTTTCTTTCCCCTCCTCGACAAAAGGAAGGTTCTGAGTGAACCATCAACTTTCACGCAGTTACTCCAGGATTTAAGTGTTCATGATGCAGGCCCAAAAGCCAGGGTCCTCTGCTATCCCCTCCACACTGAACCCAAATATCCCTCTGCTCACATACACGGTGTGTGGCACCCATATGTGAGTGTCACACACGCAGGCCAGCTGTCTCACGGGTCAGGGTCAACAGCTCTCCCTCCTGTTTCCGATGACCCATCCTCAACCCTGCAGGAACGTGAAAGAAGCTGTAAGTCCGGAGCAAGGAAGAAGCTGGAGTCCCCGGGAGGCATAGAGGAGCCAGTGGCTGAAGGTTCTGGTTGGAGGTGCTAAATAGGACATTCTGTCAACGGAGGGACTCCCCACTCACTGTTGAGTGGTGTTTCCAATAATTTTTTTTTTTGGCTGCATCACACGGTTTGCAGGATCTTAGCTCCCCGACCAGGGATCGAACCCGTGCCCCCTGCAGCGGAAGTGTGGACTCTTAACCACTGAACCGCCAAGGAAGTCCTCAATTAAATCTTGACTACAGCGAAGAATGGTGCTGCCATCATGTCCTCTGCCGTTGGAGCGCTTCATACCCAGGGCTGAACAGGTGGAGGGTCTGAACCACAGGACACACACTCTACAAAGTGCCCGCACACAAAGATCTCTTTTGCCCCTGGGCAGCAGGAGGGCCCCTTGCCCGGAAAAGGCCAATCTAGGCTGCCATCTACGCAGGTTCGGAGAGAGAAAGTCATACTACTCTCCCCCCAGATCAGACCAGGTCCACTGGCATAATTGGTCAGTGAATTGAGTAAAGGCATAGCAAGTTCATCAGGTTGCAGAGTATTTGGGTGTCAACGCCCCTCCTGTCAGACATCAGAGCTTTCTAGCTTACCGTAGAGGTCCCTCGTCTGTTAGAGGCTCAGCTTGGGAGCCAGGAGACATAGCTCTGGGTGGGCTTCCGGTGATTCTCGGAGGGCTCAGAAGCAGAAACTGTCCCAGGAGTTGGGGGACTGAGTGACAAGTGCACTTATACCCAGGATTCCAATGCAAATCGGAACCTCTCCTACAGAGGCTCAGTTTTTAACAGTTCCAAGACCCGCCTGTCCTTTTGGAGGGCGGTCTTGCTTCTCCCAGGTTGGGGTGGAGGGACTAGGAGAAGTTTGAACACAGGCACCACCCTTAGCTTTTCTTCACCTAAGGGAATGAATGGAATGGAGTCACTTTGAGACGGATGCTCCCTTCCTTGTTTTAACGGAGTCTTCCAGCAGGAGGCAGCACTGAGTTGAATATCGTAACTGGAAACTAAAAACCTTCGTTCCTCTTCAGAACAAAATGACAGCTTAAAGTCTGCCTTTTAAAACTGTCTCCCTGTGCTCTGGCCTCTGAACAGTTGGGGGGAGGAGAGATGCACCTCTACTTTGGTCATGGGGCCTCCTCTCTGCCACTCTCCCTGCAGGACACATTCAAGTCATACTCTTCAGAACGTGTGCATTCAAGAAAACCTAACCTTTTTTTTTTTTAAATTTCGGCTGCACCGGGTCTTAGTTGCGGCAGGCACACTCCTTAGTTGCGGCATGCGTGTGGGATCTAGTTCCCTGACCAGGGATCCAATCCGGGCTCCCTGCACTGGGAGCGTGGAGTCTTGCCCACTGGACCACCAAGGAAGTCCCAAGAAAACCTAATCTTTTAAGAGCCACACTTTTCTCCAATTAATCTGAAGTTTTCTTACCTTCTCACACTCCTTTAACCGGCTGCAGAGAGGAGAGAGGCTTTGTTCTAGTTAATTACAGAAACTGAGGCGTCTGTTGCCTATCGCTGGGGTGCCGGCTCTTCCACACGGGATTAATTGTCCTGAAGCAAGGGGCGCGTGTCCTCTGAGGGGGGTCAGGGAGGCCTGGATGCGCTAAATCCTGAAGCTTATTTTGAGGAGGCCTGGTTTGTGATTTCAGCAATGAAAGCCAGATGCACAAAGCAAGAATCACACTTGCCTCAATCGCTAAAGGCATGTTGCCTCGCCAGGTCGGCTCTGGAAAGCAGGGCTTTGCTTTGCTCTCCAGTGCCTAAAACAGTGCCTGCACATAGGCACACGGTAGGCACTCGATAAATAACCTTTGCACAAATGAGAAAATGCTACCAATCTCCTAAAGCCCAGACCTCAGTTCCAACCAATATGGTACAAAGGGCATGGGTTTTGGGCTTCCCTGGTGGCGCAGTGGTTAAGAATCTGCCTGCCAATGCAGGGGACACGGGTTCGAACTCTGATCTGGGAAGATCCCACATGCCACGGAGCAACTAAGCCCGTACACCACAACTACTGAGCCTGCGCTCTAGAGCCAGTGAGCCACAACTACTGAGCCCGCATGCCACAACTACTGAAGCCTGCGCACCTAGACCCCATGCCCTGCAACGAGAAGTCACTGCAATGAGAAGCCCATGCACTACGATGAAGAGTAGCCCCCACTCACCACAACTAAAGAAAGCCCATGCACAGCAAGGAAGACCCATTGCAGCCAAAACATAAATAAATAAATAAATTTAAAAAAAAAAAAGCATGGGTTTTGGAGCTGGACAGAGTTGGAATCCTAATTCTGACACACACTAGCCACGGACATGTGTGAAATGGAAATAAAAACACCCACCTTATGTTATTGGGACCATGAACAAGATTGTAGTAAATCTCCAGACATAGAGAAGACATTCAACCAGTTTTTCCCCTCAATAATCTAATCCTGTGCTACCTCAGTTTACCTGGTGCCACCCAACACACTTCAGCCTCACATGACACCCTTACACACACCATGTCCATCCCAGACATACCCACGCTCACTGGGTCCCCTCTACGGCCTCCATGTCCTCTGCACTGTTCACCTGCTCCCGTCCCCCTGGCCTGTCACTCTCACTCATTGGCACTTAATCGCGCCTCCTGGGATTATTTCATACTTTCTCAGGTGTTGGTCTTGAAATTCTCTTGTATTGCCTCAAGGCCTGGCATCACGCTGCGTGTGCATGAGGTTTAGCAAAGGCTCGTTAAATCAGAACGAGGGTGGACTTCGCTAGAAAAGACCCCATGCTGGGTCTGTCGATGAAGCCCGTCCTTCCTGAAGTACTGGTTTCAGACCATGGGACCTCGTGCTTGGCCCTGTGTCCTTGGGCCTTTTTTTTGAGTCCTTTAGCGGTGACCATCACACTAGAGGGTACCAGTAGAAAGATGGCCTACGATGGAACCTCAGTCTGGCTACCTGGGAGTTGGAGGTATGCCCACAGCTGTGCCAACAGCAGTGGAGATTGGAAAAATCATTTGATCAGGCCCCTACACTCTGCTTGTGCTTGCTGGGAACATTCCCCAAGGTTCTGTCTTGGCCTTCTCACTGCTTACTCTGTGCCACCCCTAAACTGGCACTCCTTTCTGGGTCACTCAGACCAGGATTTCCTCCACCTCACCAAGCGGCCAGAGGCTATACCTCTTCCCATCTGCACTACCCGGGGGTAGCCTCTTCATTCACATTCGGAAAACCCAACAGCTTTGACATTCCTCCAGCTAACGTGCTCTCCTGGCCCCTGTACCTCAGGCCATCCATGATCCACGAAGGCCCCCCCCTACATTAAAACCCTACCTGTCGGCCTTCCCTGGTGGCTCAGTGGTTAAGAATCCGCCTGCCAATGCAGGGGACACGGGTTCAGGCCCTGGTCCAGGAAGATCCCACATGCTGCGGAGCAACTAAGGCCATGTGCCACAGCTACTGAGCCTGCGCTCTAGAGCCCGCGAGCCACAACTACTGAGCCCACGCGCCACAACTTCCGAAGCCTGTGCACCTACAGCCCGTGCTCCGCAACAAGAGAAGCCACCGCAATGAGAAGCCCGCGCACGGCAACGAAGAGTAGCCCCCGCTCGCCACAACTAGAGAAAGCCCGCGCGCAGCAACGAAGACCCAACGCAGCCAAAGATAAAATAAATAAATTTTTAAAATAAATTAATTTTTTTAAAAAAACCCTACCTGTCCTACAAAATCCCTTCTCCGTGAAGGTTCTCCGATTCCCTTAACCCATGGCATCGACACAGCCTCCGCGCGTTAGACAATCATGTAAATATTGCTTTACGACATTTCTTGGTGTCCTCTTACCACTCACAGCACCCCTCATCTCTGGATCAGGTTGTAAGCTCCTTGGGAAACACACTGTGTAGCTTAATAGTTGTATTTTCCTGGTTCATAGCATGCGGCACCTGCCCCACAGTTGTCACTGGGTCCCCCGACTGCAAAAGCAGAGCTTTTGGTGATGCCCGAGGGTGGGAAGGCCCAACTATGAAGGTTTCCTTGAATATCTCAGTGGATGTTAAATTTCCTAGATTACCTCAGTGGATGCTACATCGGACCACAGGGGCCTTATCTCCCCAACGAGATTTTAACTTCCTCGAGGACAAGGACTGTGTCACAGACCTTTGCCACTCCACAGCACCCAGCCAGGATGATGGTCAAGAGGTACCTGGGTTTTCTGGAGGAGATACTTTTGTTCTGTGGGAAAGGCTCACAACTTGTGGAGAATTTGCTTATTGTCAGAGAGGCCAACTTTTATACCCTGTCCCTTGGATCCTGGGAGGTAGGACCAAGAAGGGGAAGGCGCCTGTGAGCACGTAGACTTGTGAGCAAGGCCTCCGGTTGGATGTCAGAAGGGGAGAGAGGGAGACGCTCCTAGGGGAAAGCTGGGGGATTGGGAAGCCTGGGCCAGTCTCTAGTTTGATCCTAGTTGGGGCTTTAGTTGCTGCCTTTGCTCAGGTGGCGGCCCCTCCACCGTCTCACTCCCTAGCCACGGGAAAAGGATGTGCTGCATGCCTGGAGTCAACAGGTCCCCACGGCCGGGGCCTTCTGCACGCTGCCACGAGGCACAGGGATTCCAGCTGCCGTCACAGTCCTTGCCAGGAGAGGAGACTCCAACTCAGCTGTAGAAAAAAACCAGGCAAGGGACCTGGCCACTAAGGCCTTCCGCTCCCCAAACGGCACGTTGACAAGTGCTGAGTCCAGAGCCGGTGAGGTCCAGGTCAGCCATGCCCTCTTGGTCAAAGGCCATCCACCCCCCAGCATAGCCTGTGATGAGAAACACCTGCTGCTTCTCAGCAGGGACCTCTACCTGGCATTCAAGGCCCTTAGAAATCTGGCCCCCCTTTTTGGGTCATTTATAAGCCACCCCTACCCTCACAAATTGCCTGCTCTGGCCAAAGCGGGGAACTTGATGTCTTGTCCTTGTACAGCCTGGTTCCCCAAGACCACCTGCCCTTGGCAACATGGGCCCCTGCCTCCCCCCAGCCAGTCTCAGGACCCAGCTGTAGCATCACCTCCATGAAGCCTCCCCTGGCATGGACCACTCGCTGGTTACCAACTCTATACAACCTCTTTTATGCTACCTTTTCTCATGGGCAAATCTTACATTTCAGTGAAATCCCCAAGGCAGAGAGCTTCTCACGTCTGTGTTCCCCTGGCAGCTCATACAAAGGGACACTTGACAGACACCAGGGGCATGTGGATCAATAAGTCGATGTCAGCGGGGGGGTCAGGCTCTCCTTCCCTTTGATGCTTGCAGGGAAGGGCCCGCAGAGCTAAGGTGACTGAGCCACTGGACACGTTTTGGGGGCGGGGGGGGGGGGGGGACACAGCCCAGAAAAGAGGTAGCACCTAGCACCGAAAAACAGGAGATGGAGAGTAGTACAGCTCCAACCCTGCCCCGATGACGTCCGTCCTGGACCAGCGTGTGCTGTTACCTTCTAACACGTGTTCTACTCACCCCACGGGATCCGCGTGACAGTCAAGTGAGATACTGTATAGAAAGTGCTTGACAAGCATGGCACAGAGTAGTTGGCATTAGCTATCCACATGGAGTTGAAAAGAGCTCAGACAGGGGCCAACTCCTGGCCCTAGGGCGAAGGTTGCTTTTATTTCCTTTCTTGGGAAGGGAGTGGGAGGGGAACTTTCCCACACACCAACCTAAGGAAGGGGTGGGTGCGGCCCCCGGAGGAGAGGGCTGGGAGAGCCGGAGGACTCCTCCGTGTCCACTAGCTGGCCCTGGGCTGCAGGGTGTGCCTGAGGTCACTGCCCTCGGGGTGACAGCTCCTGCAGGGCTGGAGGCACGCGGAGGTATCTGCTGGTGTCCACGAAGGGGGAGGGGGAGCAGGTGCCCTGAGTGAGGGAGCAGCGGGCTGGGCTGGAAGGCTCCACGCCCGACGCCTGCCCAGGATGGTAACTTTCCTAAGGCCTGGCTGGTGTGACTCTTCTCCCGAGACGGGCCTCTGGGGCCCAGCGGCATTGCTCACTCCGACGGCTGGCCCTTTAAATGTCCATCTCAAATTGTGACTCTTCACCTGGGGAGAGAAGGGACAGAGGGCCAGGTGAGCCATGGGCATGTGGTAGCGCTGACATTCTAGAGGCCAAGAAGAGGCGTGGTTTCCCATTCTGCTGTTCCCACAAGGAGAGTAGGGCCAGGTTTGTGCTTCCAAGGAGAATGGAGGGAGGGCAGGACCAGGAATTCCTGGAAACACACGTCCAGCTGTGCTCCCTCCCCCAACCCCAAATGAAGCACAGAGATCACGTCTCCCCACAGGAGAGGTGACAGCCCTGAATTTTGTATAATTTGTATGATCTTTAATAAGAGTGAATGGCTCCTTGTGATTTGAAATAAATACAATTTCCCAAATATTTCTTAAACATAAATCCTTTCTGAGCACATGTCCCAACTTCTGGTTTAGAAAGTGGTACCCTAACCTACTAGGCATACATCTGATTCCCCACAGAATAGCCTGACCCTGTGATACAGAAGTTATTTGGGTAATTCAGCCACTCACTGCCCTTGTCCAACTCTTACCATTAAAATTTTCAATTTTAATTCATGCTGCAGCAGCTTGTTTTTTTCTTTTTTTAAAAAATTAATTAATGTATTTATTTATTTGGCTGTGCGTGGTCTTAGTTGCGGCCCTCAGGATCTTCGTTGCCGTGTGAGGGATCTTTTAGTTGTGGCTTGAGGGATCTAGTTCCCTGACCAGGGATTGAACCTGGGCCCCCTGCATTGGGAGCGTGGAGTCTTAACCACTGGATCGCCAGGGAATTCCCTTGTTTTCCTTTTTAATGGAACTGCCTCCTTCACGATCTCCTGGCCAACACTGCTCCAAGGTTCCACAGGGCAGGATGCCCGCTGTGACCCCCAGAGGGGAACAACTACCCTCGTCTACCCACAAATATGTGGGTCCAAGTGTGGGAGCCTTGGCTTCTCATAGCCAGTCAAGCAAAATGGAAAATCATGTCCCCCTCCTCCACTACACCCCATCCCAACAACCATGCAGACCACTAGGCTGTTATTGTGGGGTCAGAGCTGTTGGCCTGGGGCACTGCTGGGCTAATCCGCATTTGTTATGGGCCAGAGCAGTTCTAGAAACTGGGAGGGAAGAGGGTGTGCAAGTGCGGGCGATGGACAGCCTTCAGGTAGCGGTGACACAACCATTTCAGGTGATGACAACCTCCATCCTCAACTACCAGTCTTTGGTTTAAGCGGGGGACTGACCATGTGACTCTATCCCTCCTTCTCTCCATCCTGTAACAAAGGGCAGGGAACTGCGCTGCCTGGGGCCGTCCTTCCTACTGCGCTTTCTGTGCCCGAGTCCACCTCCCTTCCCTCCAAGGCTCTCCAAGTCTGAAGGCAGGGCGACTGGGGCCCGTCTTGGGAGTTGGGGTTCCCGAGTTAATAATGAACCACATCCTGCAGGCGATGGGTTCTGGGGAGATGGGTTCTCTGCTGCTGTCAGCAGAGCCAGCCCAGCCTGAGGTCCCAGCTCCTTCCTGTCTGGGCTTGGTGTACTGCCTTTGGGTGAAGGGTCAGCGGCCTCCAGGCTGACTCAGGCTGTCTACGAGTGCTTATGCTGCATCCTTCACGTAGCGGGAGCGCTCAGATGTTCCTGCCAGCCAGTCCCGATGCCACAAAGAGGGCATTCACACACCTCTGGCGGGGTGGCTGCTCTGATCGCTTGGCAGGGGGTGTGGGGCACAGACACCAGGAAGAACCCAGCTACACCATGTGGTACCTGCAGAAACAACTGGTTGCACTGTTTCTACCATCTCCAGAATCCGCTACGGACACCCTAACAGAAGGCATCCTGGATGCCTTTCTGATCCCACAGACATGTAACTTCCTAGAGGGCGAGGACGCGGTGGCTTTGATAAGTCACCTCCTGCCCACAAATATCGTGGGTGGGTTCCGAGTATCACAGACACCCGGAAACGCTTCAGGGACAATTACACAAAGGTAATTGTGATTACCTGCGTGATCCCCTGGCGTTTCAAGCAAGCTCCCCACTAATGAGATTATCTGAGGCCAAATCGCTTTTCCTCCGGTTCCTGGGCCCCTTTCCCGGGGAAGGCTGGTTCTGATGAAAGTTCTACACTCCAGTCCCTACCCACACCCTCTGGACTCTGGGCGGTTCCATGCAGGAGCATCATTCCCCTCCCTGGAACTCCCCCTGAGCTGATGGGACCACACACACTCCCTTCCCCAGGGAGAGCCTGGCCGAGCCCGGCCACTCACCGCCCGCCGGCTTGTCCTCTGGGCTGCTGCTCAGGTGGTCCTGGCTGGCTTCTGTAGGGGGCTCATCACCCACAGGGCTAGTGACCCCGGGAATGGTGGGCAGGTCCCGCGGGGGCGTTTTGGTCACAGGTGAGTTCCGACACTCCATTAGGAACTTCCGGTCGTAGATGATCCTGGTACCTGGCAGGGGGCGGGGACATTGATAAAGCCATAGCCATGGCGGACTCCCCGCCCCGCCCCCCCCCCGCCCCCCCCGCCAGCCTGCTGTTTTCCCCCATGTCTTTGAGGTGTGGCTGCAGCGCAGGTGGCAGGTTTTCCTGCAAAAGCCTGGACGGAGGAGTGAGGCTTACTCATGCCTGGCTGCAGCCCAGGACCCTGCTGCTACCAAACTGCCCCATCTCCCCTGAGACACCCCCGCCCCCAGCATCCTTTACCTATCCGCTCCAATGCGTCCCTGCACTCCAGGGCTTCTACACAGGAGAGAGGGTGACTCTCCTTTCTCAAGTGTCACCCTAGGGTGAGGGGGCCATGTCTTATGATTCACTATCCTTAAAGCACCCAGGACCCCTCCTATGGGGGCGGCTGCCTGCGAGACTCCTTAAAAAGGGAGTGTTTTCTCAAGCAGAGGACCCAGGAGCCTGGTGGGAGGCCAGCTGATTCCTCAAACAAGAGTGAAGACTGAGAAGGTTACTCCCGTTGGGCCCTTGTTTAATCCTGATTATCTCGGAAGCACCAGCGTGGTCCTAGTAACATAACACCTCCCGAACATTTGCTGATGGCTCCCCTCTCAACAAGGAGCAGGCCCCAGGCTCCTAGCCATCACCAGGCAGAGGAATCTAGCCAGAATTTAAAACTGTCTTGTTGTCATTATGTTTCTTTTTATAGCTACCTTCTATTTACAGCAAGTGAGTCTGGTTTTTCCATATACAGTTGTGATATCAAGCTTCCTTTTAATAAATACAATAGGATATAATTGAATACGGTAATAGTACATGTTATATATTACATGATATATGTAATAATAAAAACTAAATTTAAAAGAGAAGGTGATAAAAAGAAAAATATTAAATATATGTACAAGTAGAATGCAAAGTATGATAAAGACCGCAGATGAGGGACTTCCCTGGTGGCGCAGTGGTTAAGAATCCGCCTGCCAATGCAGGGGACATGGGTTCGAGCCCTGGTCCGGGAAGATCCCACATGCCGCGGAGCAGCTAAGCCTGTGAGCCACAACTACTGAGCCTGCGCTCCAGAGCCTGCGAGCCACAACTACTGGGCCCGCGTGCCACAACTACTGAAGCCCACGTGACTAGAGCCCATGTTCCGCAACAAGAGGAGCCACCGCAATGAGAAGCCTGCACATCACAACGAAGAGCAGCCCCCGCTCGCCGCAACTAGAGAAAGCCCGTGCGCAGCAACCAAGACCCAACGCAGCCAAAAATAAATAGATAGAATAAATAAATTTAAAAAGAAAAACAAAAACAACTTGGAGGTCAGCAGCTTCTGGGGAGGTTCTTTAAAGGTCACTAGCCCTCAGCAATTTTTTAAACAAGCGTGGTAAAATAGAAACAACATAAAACTTACCATCTGAACTAATTTTAAAATGTACAGTTGAGTAGTGTAAGTACATCCGCATGGTTGTACAACCCATCTCCAGGACTGTTTTCATCCTGCCAAACTGAAACTCTATCCAGGAAACAACTCCCCCTCCCCCAGCCCCTGGCAACCACCACTCCACTTTCTGTCTCTCTGAGCTGGACTGCTCTAGGTGCCTCATATAAGTGGAATCACACAGTATTTGTCTTTTTGCAACTGTTGTTTCACTTAGCATAATGTCCTCAAGGTTCATCCACATGGTTGGACCCCATGTGGGAATTTCCTTCCATTGAAGGCTGAATAACATTCAATTGTATGGCTATACCAATTTTGTTTATTCACAGACATTCGGGTTGCATCTACCTTTTGGTTATTGTGAATAATGCTACTAGGATCATGGGTGTACAAATATCTTGAGACCCTCCTTTCAATTCTTCAGGGTACATACTCAGAAGTAGCCCCCAGCATTTGAAAAGTCAGTAATTACGCTTAAAAGAGAAAAATAAATAAACAATGTGCCCTTTATCCTATAGCTAGTGCACTTATTTAAAAATAAAAATCCTCACTTCAGTTAATAAAATCCATAACCTAAATGCCAGCAGAGGTGGCACCCGAGACAGCCACCATCAGAATAATTCAGCCAGGGAGGGAGGCTGTAGGAGGGTAAACAGGGCGTTCAGAAAGTCAGCTGACAAGGCATGGAGCCTGGGAGCGGAGGAGACCACAAAGCCACCACTGACTAATTTGGGGCTGGTGAAGAATAGGAGCTGGAGATGAAGCTGCTTTGGCTTTTTAACCCTTTCTTCTTCCAACCCTTCATGGGATCCACCATCACACAGCTTCAGTGAACAGTGATCTTCTGGAAATTCCCTAAGCCTCCCACAGAGGACGCAAACTTTACAAAACACACACAGTCCCACACTGTCAAAAATAGGAACCATTAGCTGACAAGGCTGCTGCTGTCTCCCGGAACTGAGGACGTGGCCTGCATACGGGGACAGGAAGTGGAAACCAGCAGGGGATGCCACGGTCCCTGCGAGGCTGAGCGAGGTGCTGGTCAAGTGTGATCCTCTGGCGCATGTGGGTGTCACACCAGCCCGTCCCCACGTAACACTCTTCAGCTGAGGGCCTACTTCCTCTCTGTGTAAGGGAAAATGACCCACCTCCACTAGGTTTCTATAAACAAAAGCTTTTGAGGATCTAGGCAGCTTCCAGCTGGTAGAGCAAAGCCAGTGTTCCCTACTGCTTCTCTCCAAGAGAGAGAAGTAGAACACCAAGAACAAGTAGAAGCACATGCTCCCACCTGGATGCAAAAGGGGTTCCAACTGTTCTCCAAATCATGATATATGAAGACAGAAAGTGAATGGAGGAGTGATTCTGACAGAGAGAGGGAAAGGGTGACAACTAAATGCAGGAAGGTGGCAGTGGAGGTTACAACAGGAAGCAAGCGGGGTCAGAACCCAGGAAGGTTCAGGAATTAGAGGCATCAAGGAAAATGGGGATGGGGGCTGAGAACAGGGAGAGGTGCCACACATTCCTCATCCAGGAGGAGGGGAGACAGGGAAAATAAGTAAAGCTGACCTCCTGAATGGTGGCCTCAAACCCCCAGCCCTGCCCTGCTTCAGAATCAAGAGTAAAGATAATGATCTGTAGAAACGGATTTTGGGAGGGGGGTATCCCAAATGCAAAAAACCAACTAGCCACTAGATTGAGTTCACCAGTCTCCACAACTCACAAGGGGCTTCCAGTCAGCTCTTAAGTACCTCACTCTTAAATATAAACAGTCAAATGTCTCCATGCATTTCTGAAAAAAAGCTCACAACATTTAATGAGAGATTCAAATAAACCAACAGGGACTTCCCTGGTGGCGCAGTGGTTAAGAATTAGCCTGCCAATGCAGGGGACACGGGTTCAGGCCCTGGTCTGGGAAGATCCCACATGCTGAGGAGCAACTAAGCCCGTGCACCACAACTACTGAGCCCGTGCTGTAGAGCCCGCGAGCCACAACTACTGAGCCTGCGTGCCACAACCACTGAAGCCCGCGTGCCTAGAGCCCGTGCTCCGCAACAAGAGAACCCACCGCAACAAGAAGCCTGCGCACCGCAACGAAGAGTAGCCCCTGCTCAAGGCAACTAGAGAAAGCCCGTGCGCAGCAACAAAGACCCAACGCAGCATAAATAAATAAATAAGTAGATAAATAAACAAATTAACAGTGGAAAAGAATCTGCCTGCCAATGCAGGGGACACGGGTTCGAGCCCTGGTCCGGGAAGGTTGCATATGCCGCAGAGCAACTAAGCCCACGTGCCACAACTACTAAGCCTGCACTCTGGAGCCCACGAGCTACAGCTACTGCGCCTGCGCTCTAGAGCCCATGAGCTACAACTACTGAGCCTGTGCTCTAGAGCCTGCGAGCCACACACAACTATGGAGCCCACACGCCGCCACTACTGAACCCCGTGTGCTCTAGGGCCCATGCTCCGCTACAAGAGAACCCACTGCAATGAGAAGCCCACGCACCTCAACGAGGAGTAGCCCCTGCTCACCACAACTAGAGGAAGCCTGCACGCAGCAACGAAGACCCATCGCAGCCAAAAACAAAACAAAACAAATTGAAACCAACAGGAGGAAACAGATAATAAAGGGAGCAGAAGACAAAAAGATAACCAATTAGAGATAGTACCCAAATCCTGGATAATAGGAAGTCAAGAAAGAGAGAAAAGAAAAATTGATCAAAAGAATTTACTTGAATAGAAAAAAAGAAGAGAGCCTTTTCCTGAATTGAGAGATGAGTCTTTTTTCTTTTTTTTTTTAAACCAGTTTACTGTTTTTATTTTTTTAATTTTTATTTATTTATTTTTTGGCTGCATTGGGTCTTCGTTGCTGTGTGTGGGCTTTCTCTAGTTGTGGTGAGCAGGGGCTCACTTTGTTGAGGTGCGCGGGCTTCTCACTGTGGTGGCTTCTCTTGTTGCGGAGCACGGACTCTAGGCGCGCCGGCTTCAGTAGTTGTGGCTCACGGGCTCTACAGCACAGGCTCAGTAGTTGTGGCACACGGCCTTAGTTGCTCCGCGGCATGTAGGATTTTCCCGGACCAGGGCTCGAACCCATGTCCCATGCCTTGGCAGGAGATTCTTAACCACTGTGCCACCAGGGAATTCCCTGTCTACTTTTTTAAAAATAAATTTATTTATTTATTTGTTTATCTATCTATCTACTTATTTTTGGCTACGCTGAGTCTTCGTTGCTGCACGCAGGCCTTCTCTAGTTGCGGCGAGCGGGGGCTACTCTTCCTTGCGGTGTGCAGGTTTCTCATTGTGGTGGCTTCTTGTTATGGAACACAGGCTGTGAGCGCGTGGGCTTCAGTACTTGTGGCACGCGGGCTCAATAGTTCTGGTGCACGGGCTTAGTTGCCCTGCAGCATGTGGGATCTTCCAGGACCAGGGCTCGAACCTGTGCCCCCTGCATTGGCAGGCGGATTCTTAACCACTGAGCCACCAGGGAAGTCCTATAACTTTATATATATACAACTTTGATTTTTTTTTTTAAACTAAGAGACAGGTTAAATAAGTTATGGGTCAGACCTACAATACAATGCTGTGCAGGTACTATTTGGAATAAGAAAAGTGTACACTGTCCACAGTATTTCATGAAAAAGTCACAGAACTGTATTTTGTGTTTGGTTATCTCTGGGGGTGAGATAAGGATTAAG
Source organism: Physeter macrocephalus (assembly GCF_002837175.3). Taxonomy (NCBI): domain Eukaryota; kingdom Metazoa; phylum Chordata; class Mammalia; order Artiodactyla; family Physeteridae; genus Physeter; species Physeter macrocephalus. Next base: position 90,734,122 of record NC_041233.1, read on the forward strand.
GCAAAGAAAACATCTTTTACACGGAACTTTTTAATACAAAACTGTAATAAGGATATAGGGTCAGAATCTCCTTTCCTAGTAAGTCAAGTTAAAACTGCCGTGGCTGGAACAAGATAGCCTCCCCACCCCATGAAAGCCCAGGGGGCTCTCTGCTGGGCTGGGGACGGAGTGGTACGCTCACCCCTCCAGCACCTCCAGGCCGTGTGTACCAGCCCCGTCCACGCTAGACTTTAACTCCACAACTGTATTCAAGGATCAGGAGAAGTGTTAACACTCACCCACAAAATTGCCAGTCTTTGCTCAATCCCTGAGAGTAGGTGTGCTGGGTCAGTCATGTATTCACTCACTGAACCCCTTTGTTTGTTTGTGTTTTGGCCACGCCATGGGGCTTGCAGGGATCTTAGTTTCCCGACCAGGGATCAAACCTGTGCCCCCTGCAGTGGAAGCGTTGAGTCCTAACCACTGGACCGCCAGGGAAGTCCCTCACTGAACCCCTTTGGACCACAGCAGGCCAGGTGTGAGGGATGTAAGGGACCGTTAGATATAGGAACAGCTCCCTGATCTCAGACACACACTTAGTGAGAGGAGAAAGACCTGGAAACAAACGATTACTGTCAAGTGTGTGGAGTCTAAAAACGGAGGCATAGGTGGGGATCACAGAGGGACAGGGAGAGATCTACCCCGTGTGTATCGCTGGCGACAGAGAATCCAAGCCCCCTGACCCTGAACCCCTGAGCCAGAGAAGCATCCAAATCACCCCAATTCTGCACTGCCTCAAACTGGGGGGTGGTCCGTGGGTGACTCAGATGGGAGGTACTGGAGGTGCAGAGCAGGGGAATCCAGAACCTGCCACCCTGCAGGGCTGGGGGGAGAAGAGAGGTGGACCACCCCCACCCGCATCACGCTTCCAACCATTTGTGTAGCCGGGATCCCGTTGGGTGCTGGGGGAGAGTTCAAGGTTGGGTCTCGAACTACATGTAGAGAATAACTGAGGCTGCCTTCTAACTGAAAGCCCATTCAGATGCATCGCCGTAAGTCCAGCGGGCTGCCAGAGTTCCCAGCTATGGAGAGAAAGGGTGGGAACAACACTGGAGTAGGGGTTGGTGGGGGAGAATACGGTGCTGCTCTCTTCCTACAGCCTAGTGGTCAGAGACCCAGCTCTCCCACTTGCTGGCTCTACCCACTCTGGGCGTTATTGCTCTGTGTCTCTGTGCCTCGATTTCTTCCTCTGTAGAATGGGGATGATGGTGACGACGACAGTGCCACTTCACAGGGTCACTGCGTGGGGCAGCACAGTGGCTGACACAATGTGAGCCCTAAACAAACAAACCCTAGCTATTACCACGGCCAGTGTGGCTTCAGGTGACTACTTTACCCTTTATTCAGTCCCATCCACACCAGGGATCAGTTGGATGGGGGCCAAAACAAAGAAACAAACAAAAAATTGGGACAAATCAGAGGGGAGGCAAGCAACCTGCGAAGAGACTTGTGGGGAAAGGGCAGGGGTGGAGATGGGGGAGGGTAAGGGCGTCCTCCATCCTTTTTTGGTCCACAGAAACATGCTTCAAGAACCACAGGGCGACTTCCCTGGATGTGCACCAAATTTTCTCCAGGCAGGTTTTGGGGTGAGGACAGCTTGTTTGAACATATAAAGCTAGGCAGACCTTCCCTAGGGTCTGGTTTCCGCACCGGTAAACAAGGGCTTGTTCTGGGCTCATTCAAACTATTTTTAAAGCACCAACCCCGTGCCAGGATTTAGAGGTAATCTCTCAGGTCTGTTCCAGCTCTGACACCAACCATTTATTTTTAGGATCTCCTTGTGGGCAGGTGCTTTTCAAGTGTAACTAGCCCGGGGCCGGGGACGCAGCAGTTCTGGGCTCAAACCCGGGTGCGCCACACACCAGCCCTCACCTCCCAGTCCCAGCTTCATTCCACAGCTCGGTGCAAACGAGACCCGCGCCTCCCAGGAGTGGCCTGAAGATCACATCACCACGTGAGCCCTGCCTGCCTGTGGGCAGGGGGGCGGCGCTCAGAGCCTGACCTGCTAGGTCTCCGTGGCCCCCTCGACCCCCAGGAGGGAGACACATTGTCCTCGACTCCCAGACAGGAAACTGAGGCTCAGAAAGGCCGGCCCCTCGCAGCCATCCTGAGGCAGACCCAGCCCGTGCCGCCTCCAACACCAGCCTCTGTTTATCATGAGCAGGGCAGCGGGGCCACCGCACCGGCCACTGGGGAAGTCCTAGGGGTCTCCAGACTTCTGCCTCCTTTCCCGCCTGTTTGGCCAGAACAGGATGTTCCCTGGGAGGGAGGCCTCCTAGATTCCTTCTTCATCCCCGGCCCCCCCCTGCGGTCCCGCCCTCCCCTGGGGGCCAAGCGGCGTCTGGATACGGCTCCTGTAAGTTGAGACCCTGTAAGTTGAGACGCTGGTCGCTCGCTCTCCCCGGGCCTCTCTGGCAGCAGCGCTCCTCCGCAGGACGTGAGGCCCGACCAGAGTACAAGTGCGGAATTCCTAGAACTGCTGTTCCCCTTCCAGGAGCGGGAGAGCATTTCACAACACGGTCAGACGGAGGGCCGGACGCTTGTGCTCGGACGCGGGCCAGCCGCCCGGGAGCCACGCACTCATGAGCTTACAGCCGGCTCACCGGCGGTGCCCCGACCACCGACGAGCGGGAGGCACGGCCGCGCGGGCCCGCAGGGCTCTCCCTCCCCGCCCTTGCCTGGGCGGCTGTTCTCGCTGCGCAGTCTGTCGGGCACGCGGAGCCGACCGGGTCCGGGAGAGAATCTTGGTGGAGAAGCAGAAGAGCACGCTCCCTCCAAGACTGCCCTCACGTCTGGCCCCGCCAGCTCTGCAGAGAGAACCAAGATGCCCACGTTCTCGTGGGTCAAGGGGTCTTATGAAGGTCCTGGAGTAACAAAGGTGCCACCAGCGAGTGGCAAAGGGCCCTCCCTTCAGGCCCCATGAGGGAATAGGCCGGTTGATTCGAAAATTAAGCAGAAGGGTCAAGGCTTTTACAGGGACGTTCAGAACAAAATAGCTGAACGAATTCTTCTAGGGCCGGCCCAGCTCCTCCCCGTTCCCTGTGCACCTGGCAGAGCCAGGTAAGGCTGCCTCCGAAACTCACTACCAACAGGGGAGGGCCCGTCTGAAATGCCCCACCCCTGTTGTTGCTGGAAACGGGAGGGGCCCTGTTTTTTGTGAATGGCACCCCCCAAATTCACATGCAGAAGCCCCAACCCCTAGTACCTCAGTGTAACCCTAATTGGAGAGAAGGTCTTTTAAGCAGGCCATTATGTTAAAATGAGGCCGTTGGGTAGGGGCCCTAAAACAACATGCTGGTGTCCTTGTAAGAGGAGAGAGAGATTCCACAGAGGAAGGACGCCCACCAGGTGCAGAGGCAGCAAGAGGGCTGCGGTCTGCAAGCCAAGGGCAGGGCCTCAGGAGAAACCAAGCCTGCCAGCACTTTGATCTTGGACTTCCAGCTTCCAGACCAAGAAGGAAATAAACTTCTGTTGTTTAAACTACCCAGTCTGTGGATTTTGTTACGGGAGCCCTAACAAATTAATACAGGCCCCCTTTCCCCTTTTGTTCAGAAGAGCAGAAGAGAGAAACCCAGGGCTTCCCTGGTGGCACAGTGGTTAAGAATCTACCTGCCAATGCAGGGGACACGGGTTTGAGCCCTGGTCTGGGAAGATCCCACAGGCCACGGAGCAACTAAGCCCGTGTGCCGCAACTACTGAGCCTGTGCTCTAGAGCCCGTGAGCCACAACTACTGAGCCCCCATGCTGCAACTAATGAAGCCCACGTGTCTAGAGCCCGTGCTCCGCAACAACAGAAGCCATCACAATGAGAAGCCCACTCACCTCAACGAAGAGTAGCTCCCGCACCGCAGGCAGAGAAAGCCCGCGTGGAGCAACAAAGACCCAACACAGCCAAAAAATAATAATAAAATAAAATAAAATAAAATAAATTTTTAAAAAATTAAAAAATAAATAAAAATAAAATAAAACCCAAGTCTGCTTCCTTTGTGAAGTCTCCCTGCCACTCCCCAGAGCTCTTTAAAAAAAAAAAAGAGAGAGAGAAGCCCACTTATACACACCCACTCTTTAAGGCAAGAGACCCAGTTCTTCACCTCCACACCGTGTGCCTCACCGGGCGTGTGCTGACTGTGAACCCGTCTGCACCCCCAGTAGTCTCCCTCCCACCCTCCTGTGGACTGCTGGGCTCAGACACCTGACATCACCCTCTTGCCAGTATTCCAGAAAATCAAGGATGTTCAAATGCGAGTGCTGAGCAGGGCTGGGCAAGCATGGGCTCCTCTGAAGGATGTACCCAAAGCCCGGCTTCTTGAAGGGGAAAGAGGTAGGCTGGGCAGCAGTTAGTAAGAGAAGGCATGACACCAAGTGAATGTATGGCCCAGTGGCCTGGCACCATGGCCATCTGTATGGTTTGCTTTCTGGAGCTGGACAGAAGGGCTTGAAAATGGGGCATGGGATCTATGACTCAATATTTTCAGGAAGGTGTCCTCTGTTCTTAAACCAACAGTCAATTCACAGGCTTGTGATTCCTGTCTGCTTCTACACCTGGCCCTGGCTCTGCTGGCCACACAGCAGGACGGGCAGTTAAGTCTCCTTAAAGGACTGTTCTTTGAGGCTTGGCCCTTGTGGAACATCGTCTAAAAGCGTGGTCTGCATAAATCCTCCGATCCCTGTTTGCACGTGCGGCTTCCCTCATTCAAAGGAGTTATTTTCCCCTCTCGTTGAATCTGGGCTAGCCCGCAGCTTGCCTTGACTGACAGAATACCATGTCAGTGACATTATGTGACTTCTGAGCCTCGGCCTTAAGAGGCCTTGCAAACTGCCATGTAAACAAGCTCACATTCTGAATGATGTGAGACCACGAGGACAGAAAGAGAGCCCAACCTTCCAGCTGTCCCCAGCAATGCCCAGACAGGTGGCTAAGGCCATCTTGGACCTTCCAGCCCAGGGCAATCCAGCTGCCAACTGTATGCAGCCAGATGAGTAGCTCAGGCAAGATGATCAAAAAATGCCCAACTAGGGCTTCCCTGGTGGCGCAGCAGTTGAGAGTCTGCCTGCTGATGCAGGGGACATGGGTTCGTGTCCCGGTCC
>NC_041233.1:90739449-90763920 GCF_002837175.3 Physeter macrocephalus
AAAAAAAAAAAAAAAAAAAAAAAAAAATGCCCAACTGGCCCAAAGAATGAAGAGAAATAACAGATTGTTGTTGATGTTGAAGTTACTAAGTTTGGGGATGGCTTGTTATACAGCAGTAGCTAACTGATACAGCCATTCTCATCAAGACAAGTATCTCTGGGTCTAGTATCTGAGCTCTCCCCGTGAACCTTCATGGGCATAAGCAATGGGTTACAAGGCCCATGTCTTGAGCATCCAAATGCCATGGACAGATGTCACCTATTTCCACCTAGTCAGCAATACTGGAGGCAAACAAGTAAATAAAGAGCAGCAATCCTAGTGTCTAAGACCTGGGCCCCAATACTAACTTGCTCAGTATAAAAAGTCACTTCCTTCCACTTTCTGCTCCATAATGATTGGGAATAATACTGGGATAAGTGGGAAAGTTCAGAGGAAGTTAGCTTCTGCCTCTGGGACTTTCCAAGGTAAATAACTATACCTGTAACTGAAAGGACAGAAAAGAAAATTCTAAATATTCTTATTAAGCCAGCTCAGACCCAGGCCTGGTGGTAGAGACACTAGGCTACCCTGAGAATGCTTTCATTGCAGGAGTCTTTTCAACCCTTCACCTTCTAGACATCACATGTAGCTGGTGGCACTGCAAAATAAGCTGTCTCTGAAAGAACTTCCTATCTAACCTAGGGAACAAACACGTAAACAAATACACGTGATTCACTGTTATGAATCATAAAGCAGGAAGAACACTGGCATGGATCTCAGTAAGATGAGAAAGTAACAGATTTTTCCTTTGTTTGTTTGAACACACAAGGATCTATGCACACAAATGAATACCTTTTGTCCGTTTCACCTTAAGAAGCAATCCTTTTTTCAGTAATGCTGCCTTTTCCTAATTCCTCTTCCAGGAACGACATCAAATAACGACCTGACAAGCAAACGCCTCACTACTTTATACCAAGAGAACAATATGGTACCATCCTGCTGGCCCTTTCACCAAATGTGGTAATGAAGGACTTCTTTGCTCTTTCAGGAAAAAACAAAAAAACTCCTTTTTCAAATAATGAGGCCCTGCCATCTTTGAGGAAACAAATACGTAAGCTTCTGAAGGCAATTCAAATCCAACAGCTGTGTCTGCATTGTTAGAGTGTAAGGCCTACCAGGCCGACTACTTAGAGGGGGCAATTCTCACTTAATATCATACAGGTTCTCAGGGGTGGCGTGGGGTGTCTGTCTAATTGCTTCAGTCTGTAGATAAAACTCTGATGCTTATAATTCTATTTCAGGTGTGAATTCATCTTTCTAACTTGCAACGCAAGCCCTCGAGGTCACACTGTCTTCCCATGCCATAAAGGCCTTAAGAACAGGGAGGCCATGGGCATTGGAGGGAGTCTGGGATGCGCTACACCAGGGTCCTGGTCAAAGTCTTTAATGAGGCACATAGTGTGGAATGTTCCAAACGCTTTAAAAGGAAGCTCAGGTCAGTGTAAAAAGAGGCCCATTACAGTTCCCTCCTTGCCTAACGTCAAGTTCTTTTAACCTGTAATAAAGAGACAATGTGGACTTCCCTGGTGGCACAGTGGTTAAGAATCCTCCTGCTAATGCAGGGGACACGGGTTCAATCCCTGATCCAGGAAGATCCCACATGCCGCGGAGCAACTAAGCCCGTGCACCACAACTACTGAGCTTGCGCTCTAGAGCCCAGGAGCCACAACTACTGAGCCCGCGTCCCACAACTACTGAAGCCCGCGCGCCTAGAGTCCATGCTCCGCAACAAGAGAAGCCACCGCAATGAGAAGCCTGTGCACCGCAACAAAGAGTAGCCCCTGCTTGCCGCAACTAGAGAAAGCCCGCGCGCAGCAACAAAGACCCAACGCAGACAAAAATAAATAAATAAAATAAATAAATTTATTTTCTTTTTAAAAAGAGACAATGTGACTAGGGCCTGGGGACACTGGCTGTACCCCAGCTTCAGTGCCCAGTCCACCTCCCTGTCTTCCCAGCACTGTCTGTTCCACAGCCACACCTGGGAGCTGCCCCAAGGTAAGCTTCCTGGGCACAGACTTTGTTTGTCTAACCAAATAGGGTGCCAGTAACACCTGTAGTCCTACCTACGTACCTCTGATTAACCTTATCCAGGTCCAGGGCTTAGGTATGACTACCACCCAAGCAACAACCCCTATAGCTTTGGGGTCAAACATCCAGTAAGGAACTGGAGACGTAGAGGTTGGTGGGGGAAGGGTGGATGAAGGTATCTGACCCACTCAAAGGTTCTGCTGGTTTATGGTGTTACTGGAGATTGTGTGTGTGTGTGTGTGGTACGTGGGCCTCTCACTGCTGTGGCCTCTCCCGTTGCGGAGCACAGGCTCCGGACGCGCAGGCTCAGCGACCATGGTTCACGGGCCCAGCCGCTTCGCGGCATGTGGGATCTTCCCAGACCGGGGCACGAACCTGCGTCCCCTGCATCGGCAGGCGGACTCTCAACCACTGCGCCGCCAGGGAAGCCCTGGAGATTTTTAAGACTTCACAGATATAGAGAACAGACTTGTTGCTAAGGGAAAGGGGTGGTGGGGAAGGGAAGGATTGGGAGTTTGGGATTAGCAGATGCAAACTATTCTAATATATATATAGAATGGATAAACAACAAGGTCCTACTGTATAGCACAGGGAACTATATTCAGTATGCTGTGATAAACCCTAATGGAGGGAGTTCCCTGGCGGTCCAGTGAATAGGACTCTGTGCTTCCAAGGCAGGGGGCACAGGTTCGATCCCTGGTCAGGGAACTAAGGTCCCTCGTGCCGCAGAGTGTGGCCAAAAAAGAAAAAAAAAAAAAAACCCTAATGGAAAAGAATATGAAAAGGAATATATATGTATAACTGAATCACTTTGCTGTACAGCAGAAATTAACACATTGTAAATCAACTATACTTCAATAAAATTTAAAAAAAAAACACCCCACAAGACTCCACAGACTCAAATATTCATCTGTGACACTCCCTGAAGTAAACTTCTCTTAAGTTCTCCAGATACCTAACTTCAGATCAGTGGCTCGCCTGTGTAGGGTTAATGACCATGGAAAGCAAAGTGAGTCATAGGAATGGAGATGGCTCAGATCATCTGCTCTCATTCTGCCCCAGGGACAAACACTGCAGTGCTGTTCCCAGCAAGAGTGACCAGCAGACACTTTACTCCAGTAGCTCCTGACTTCCCACCCAGGAAGACTCTGTCAAAAGCCTGGCTCTCCAGATCCTGGTTTAAAGATGGATGCCAAACCCAACCTCAAGAGAAGTTTACCTGGATAGAAGCATCACTTTTGGTCAGACTGCAGAGGACTGAAACAGTGAGGGCTGTCACATTCCACTAATTCCTGGGTACTCGGGAGTTCGGTACTTACACCAATCACTGGGAGCTAGTTAGCAATGCAGAATCTTAGGCCCTCCCGCCAACCTACAGAATCAGAATCTGCATTGAAATGAGGTCCCCAGGTAATTCGTATGCACATCGAAGACAGAGAAACAGCACTCCAGACTGAAGCAGAAGGGGGCCAGGAATGACCTTTTCTCATTAGGTCAAGCTCCTCTGCCCTGGGCAAAGGGGCGGCAAAGGGTTGGGCTGAAGTGGGCTTTGGAGGAAGACTCCACGACTTGGCTGAGGCAGAGGCAAGCCTGGATCCTCCAGGTTATGGGCTGTGAGCTGTGCCTCCCCGCTGGACACCCCAGACAAGAAAGACCTGGTTTTAGGCTCTGGGCACTGCTAGCTTCCTTCCTGTTGGCCTCAGAAACTAAGTTACACTCTGATGCCCCTTCTTCTCTCTCTCAACTGAAGACCTTCAAAAGGAGGAAGACTGGCTGAGGTCTGCCCCAAACCCCTATTTCCCAGTGCAAAGTGAGAAGTGGGAGTTCCCTATCAACAGCACCCCTGGCTATAGCTTCCAATCTGACCCACCCCATCCAGCAACAAAGCTGCCAAATAGGGCCACCTGAGCCTTCAGGCCTGCCTCAGTGCCCACCCTGAACAGATCAAGCACAGGCTCACACCCTCACTTGAAGGAGCCCCAAAATTGTCCAGAAAAGTCCCGGTAGACACATCATGACACAGAAAAAGCAGAACAGCATGCACTCTATAAGTTCCAGCATGGAAAGAGAATTTGAGTCAAAGAGTGGTAGGAAGGGTCGCTGGGAACTTTTCCTTGGATCATTTTTAATAGATGAGGCAGCATTTCTCCCCTCTATGCTTGGCTGCTATTTCTTCTTCAATCTGTGAAAGCGGTATGACACTGCACAGTGGGCACGAATTTGGGGCCTCAGTGCCGCGTAACATAGAATAAGGTGGCACCGTTGTACAAGAACGTCTAAGATCGCTAACAGCTCTTAACATTGTATGTTTTGGATCAAACAGCTCCGGGCCTCGGATCTCGCTGTGCTCGCTGGTGGCGGGACAGCTGCCTGAGAAAATAAGCATGTGGCCCCGACGCTGGCAGGCGACGAGGCTTTAGCCCCGCCCGCGCGCGTCCGCCCCCACCCGTGGGTTTCAGCGGAGCGCCGGAATCTGCGGCGTTTTCCGAGCAGTTCGGGAAGGAGCGGTGGAAGAGGGTGTAAGGGGAGGGGAGAAGGGCAGAAGCGGGTGAGATCAGCGCGAGGACGGGAGGGAAGTGGTGAGCAAGAGGGTTTCATCATGCAAACGCGCGGGCAGGTTTCATCAGCGCCCGTGCGTCGTGACTCCGGGGCTGGGAGGGAATGCCAGGCTCCCGAGGGCAGCCCAAGGCGGGCCCCCACCCGCGCCAGCTCAGCTTCCTCTTTCTCATTCATTCTCAGGGAGGTCACACGGTTCCCTCCCCTCCCCCCGGACAGAAGAACGTGTTTTTCTGCACAGCGCTGCCGCGGGCAGGTTTCATCAGCGCCCGTGCGTCGTGACTCCGGGGCTGGGAGGGAATGCCAGGCTCCCGAGGGCAGCCCAAGGCGGGCCCCCACCCGCGCCAGCTCAGCTTCCTCTTTCTCATTCATTCTCAGGGTTCCCTCCCCCCGGACAGAAGAACGTGTTTTTCTGCACAGCGCTGCCCGCGGCCCCAGGTCCCTTCGCTGAGAACCACACGCGTAAAAGGGCGAACTGCCACCCGTGTCGCCGAGGCACTGCTGGAGCAGGCGAGCACCCTCAGCCCAAAGCTGGGGGTGCCTCGGGAAGGAAAAAGGGCTCTGCAAGAGTCAGTGACGCCAACAACCTATCCCATAAAAACCCCAGGCCCGGGCTCTTCTTGGTTCGTGGGTCACCCTGACCCCACCCTATTCCGCCTCAGAACTGCCCCCAGCACCCACAAGGGGCAGCACACCTTGGCATGTGGCAGTCCTGGAAGCGTGCGTTTGTTTGGGTGAGAGGACTCAGCTGTCTCTCCCAGAAAGAAGGAAACTAATGTGGTGGCATTTGCAGCCGCGGCTCTGGAGTTCGCACCCAGAGGGCGGGCTATGGAAGGCGGCCCCCCGCGCGCTCCCTGTGGCCACCTCCGTGACCCTCACCGCCTCCCTGATGCCCCGTATCCGTTCTTCCCAGTCGCCGCGCCCCGGAGCCCGGTCGCCACGTCCAGCTGGCGGTTCCCGAGCCCTCCAGCTCTGCCCAGTCCGTTCTCCACACCGCCCGCACCCGCAGCGGGTGCGCGGCGACCCCCGAGCCCGTGCCTACCTCCCGGGGTGGTGCTAAAAAGCGTGCCGCCGGGGGTGGTGCTGTAGTCCCCGGGCGGCAGGTGCACGCCGTCGCCGAGGACCACCCGGCGAGTGGCGGGGATGGCCCGGCTTGGGGTCTGGCTGCAGCTGCTGCCGCTCGACATGGTCTCCCGCGCACTCAGCCCGCAGCCGGAGCGGGGTCCTAGCAGCCCTCTGGCCTCGCTCAGTCTCGCTTGGGCCCGCCCCGCCCGAGACCGCCCCTTCCGCCTCGCGGGATGACGCCCCCTGGGATTTGTAGTTCCTCCCACGCCGCCGCCACGCCCACCTCCCCTGGGCCGAGGGCTCTGCGGTTCCTCCCCCGCGCTGAGTCGGAGGCCTCTTACCCACCCGCTCCTGCGCGCCGAAGCCTGCGCCCCGCCCCTGTTCCCTTCGGGTACCTCGCGGCCACGCCCCTATTACTTTCGGGTCCCCAGTGGCCACGCCCCTGTTCCTTTCGGGTCTCCCTCTGACACGCCCCTATTCCTTTCGGGTCCCCAGCTGACACGCCGGCAGGGACGGGTCGGGTGGGGTTGGTGGTCGGGAAGCTTGCCTAGGTTAATGTCTTGCTGGGTCGGGGGCGTGTCTCAGGCTGTGCGGGGATTCTAGCCCATCCGGCCCCCTGGGGGAAGGCTAGTTTCAATACTGGGACATCAGGCCTGAAGGTCCCCTCAACCTGCCCTGTTTCGTGCTCTAGTTCCTCAGATGAGAAAGTGGGGATTGGTTGATTGGTCATTCATCGGTTTTTTGAACATTCGTGATATGGCAGGCGTGGAAGAAAGCGCCAAGAATGCACATTCCTTGCCCTGGAGGCTGTGGGAGAAGGACATGGGGACAAACCACCCAGCTGCGTGACGACGAGGGGTAAACCTGGAGCGAGGTGGGGCTTCGAGAGATTGGACCTCGGTGGGGCGGGCGTGTGGGGAGGGGTAAGAGTCGGTCAGAGAAGGTTCCTTGCACCCTTTGAGTTGGGTCCGTCCCCCCCACCCCCGCGACGCTGCCTGACCTTTAGTAGGTGCTTTTTGAATGAACGAAGGAAGGAACGAATCCTCAAGGAGATCCCCAAATGGAGGACACAAAACTCTGTGGTATCCACCTCTTGGAAGGGAAGAGGAGAGAGAAAAGTTTAAAAGGGAAATTAGGGCCGGATTGTGAAGGGTCTTTTGTTATGCATTTTTTTAAAAAATAAATTTATTTATTTTATTTATTTATTATTTTTGGCTGCGTTAGGTCTTGGTTGCTGTGCACAGGCTTTCTCTAGTTGTGGGGAGCGGGGGCTACTCTTCATTGTGGTGCGCGGGCTTCTCATTGTGGTGGCTTCTCTTGCTGTGGAGCACGGGTTCTAGGCGCACGGGCTTCAGTAGTTGTGACACATGGGCTCAGTAGTTGTGGCTCGCGGGCTCTAGAGTGCAGGCTCAGTAGTTGTGGCGCACGGGCTTAGTTGCTCCACGGCATGTGGGATCTTCCCGGACCAGGGCTCAAACCCGTGTCCCCTGCATTGGCAGGCGGATTCTTAACCACTGCACCACCAGGGAAGCCCGTGGAGGGTCTTTTAAATCATGACAGGGTGTGCAGACCTTGTCTTCCAAGAGCAGGAGATATCAGACATCTTTTAAGCTGGGGAGTGACACGATGTTCTTTTTATAATGGACTACAGGAGGGTGAGGCCCGAGGTAGGAATACTGGTTGGGTTTGGTCACTCGTGAGCTAAACCCTAGGCCTATGCTGTCCAGCATGGTAGCCAGTGGCCACAAGTGCCCACTGAGCACTTGGAGTGTGGTTAGTCCACAATCACAAATACACACTGGATTTCAAAGACTTAGTATGAAAAAAATAATGTAATATATCTCAATAATTTGTTTTGTACTAATTACATGATGAAATAATGTTTTAAATATATTGGGCTAAGTAAAATCTATTATTAAAATTAACTTCACCTGCTTTTTATTTTTTTTGATGGGACTAGAATATATATGTACATATATACACACACACACACACATATATATATATATATATATGGTTCATAGTATGTTTCTGTTGGATAGTACTGCTCTAGAATGAGGTGGTATGAAAGCAATACTAAAGATCTCAAAACTGTCCTCCCAGAAAACTATGGAATCATCAGATGTTAGCTCTGGCCAGGTACTTTATAGGTCATCCAGGACAATAGTTATCTCCATCTTATTAAAAAACAAAACAAACCAACCAAAAAACAAAGGCCCAGAGAGGAACAAGGGTTTGCTTAAGATCACACAGCTGTGAAATGCCTGAGGCAGGACCAGGACCCAGTCTTGCCTCCCTTCCAGGCCAGCCCTGTTCTCACCACACAAGAAAACAAAGTGGCCCGTCCCCCTCCCTTGGGTGGGACTGTTTTGAAAAGGTTTGTTTTGTTCCTTATCAGACCTGCAAGTTTGGTTAGAGCAGAGTTTCTAGGGAAGGGGCCTGCTTAGAAAACTCCACACTCACAATGACCTGAGCAAAAGGGCTGCCAAGGGCTGCTGAGGGGAGTCTGAGGGCTGCAGGGGAGCCAAAGGGTGGGGGCATGGATATGGGAAGAATACTAGCCTGGGCCAGGTGCTGCCACCACATAACTCTTTAGTCCTGGACCAGCTATTTCCTTCTCTGGGCCTTTTTTTTCAGCATCTTTGTTTCAGCATCTGTCAGGTGAGGTGGGGGGGGGTGTTTGAACATCTCTGAGGACCCTCAGCATTGACATTTTATGTCTTTGACAAACTGCTGAATTCTGTTTCCTGCCCAGACATTTCACCTATGGTGGTTTCTGCCTCTTTACGGAGCAGGGACTCATTCATAGGAAGCCTTGTAATCAAGTATTGGCTCCTACGGGCAGGGACCGTGGGTTTACTCTCACTCTTGACAAAGGCCACTGGAATACTTTTGGGTGCTTCTACTAAGAGCTAAACTTACTTATTTCTGCCTTGGGGAGGATGGAGCAGGAGACACAAGAGGAGAAAGGCTTCCAGAATCAGGGAGGAATCACATTCCAGTGGAAGCCAGGGAGTGTAGGGGAGGCAGTGAGAGAGAAGTGAGCTGGTGTGTTTGTTTGAATCCATTCCGAACGTTATTTGATGCTGAAAATGCTCCTGGTTCACCACTGGGACTCCTTCCTATTAGCTAGCGTGTCCTGTTGCCAACCCCCCAGTGGTCTTTGGACGCTACTGTGCTTTCTTGTACAATAAGGGATTCTGGGCTCCTCTTCTATACTTACCGCCCCAGATGTAGATGCAGCCTTTCTTCATGGAGCTGTGGTTTCCATTCCAGACACATCTGTAGCATCACTGCCTAGTGGACGCTGTGAGTGGCTCCGTGGCCCTTGTCCATCCTGATCCTGGCTGGCCGTCTGTCTCCTCATACTATCTCTCTCCTATTTCATTTTTGGATGGCCCTGCTTGCAAACCCGAGCTGATGGCTGACTGACGCACACCTTCATGCCGTGTCTCCGGGCCCCCCAGCATTCCACCCTTTTGTGTACTCGTGAATCTTAGCCCTGCTTTGCCTCCGATAAACTCAACGGCAAGGCTACTTCTTACGCTAAGAGCTCTTTCTTTTCAACGATCCTCTGTTATCCTCTAGTCAGTGGAGAATCTCCCTGTTTTCTTTTGTATACCTTTTTTTTTTTTTTTTTTTTTTTTTTGGCCACACCGTGTGGCATGCAGGATCTTAGTTCCCCAACCAGTGATCCAACTCGTGCCCCCTGCAGTGGAAGCATGGAGTCTTAACCACTGGACGGCCACAGAAGTCCTGCCTATTTTCTTTAACGTCTTTTTTTTTGGTACCTTTGGACCTCCTTCACCCATTTCTCCTAATCCCCACCCCCTGCCTCTGACACCACCAATCTGTACTCTCTGTATCTATGAGCTTGTTTGTTTGTTTGTTTTTAAACAGCTCTTTTGTAAATGGTTGAATCTCCATCTGGGGCAGGAAGATTAGGAATCACTTGTCGTATAAGAGGGCACAAGAGCCTCTAAAGAACACAGGGCCATGGTGACAGGACACATGAGCTGATGTGAAGGATTCCCAATGCTGAATTTAATGTTTTAGTGTAGTTTCAGGGCTTAGAGTTTGCAAAAGAAGTGTTAATGGCTCAGCAGGGTCTACAATCTTTACCTGGACTTCAAGAACACATTGTTGGGCTTAATTCCTTGGGAATCTCATCTTCCCACTGTGGAAACAATGCAAGGGTGCTGGAGGGGGTGGGTGTGTTGACCTCTATGCAGGGCGGTTTGCCTGGGGGACCCTGGGTGTGTCCACCTGAGATGGGGCCTCACAGGCTTAGAAGGTATTGTGTGTGGGCCGGGAGAGCAGAACAGCTGAGAGCCTTTGGTGGCAACTGAGGAAGAGTGGCACTGCAGTCACCAGGGGCCAGCGGGAGGCCAGATCCTTGGCCCTAACCAGCCTTCAGGGGCGTGTCCCTCAGGGTCACTTAAGTCAGGTACTTTGAGGAGAGTTTAGTAAAGGGAGGATCTACAAAGTTGAGGACAGGAGGTTGGAAAACCAAAAGGGAAATCGTGGTGCCTGGGGCCGGAATTGGGCCTGAAGGAGTGAGGAAGGTGTTTACTGGAATCCAGAGAGAGAGAGAGAGAAGACAGAGAGAGGTAGAGAGGGAGAGGCCACACAGGAGCTGTCACCTGCCATCCTGGCTGGGCACAGGGAAAGAGCTGGAAGGTAGAAACTCACCCTCGCTGGCCTCCTGCCCTCAGCTCTGCTGCCAGGCTCCTTGATGGCCCAGTCCAGCCAGAAGACAGAGGACAAGGGAGCCCATTGATGCTGCCCTGTGGGCCAACCTCCTGGGGCACCAAGCAGGGGCAACAGAAGATTCCAGCACAGCAAGTAGAGGGGAAATTGGGAGGGGCGTGTGCGGAGCAGCCCAGAGCGAATCCAGGTCCTGAGCAAGTGCGTGAGTTTATGTGTGTATATGTGTGTTGAGCCTCACAATGCACTCTTCTCGCTTTGGGGTGAGAGCGGTGACCTGTGTCCCCAGTCCCCTTGAAACAGGAGGGAAGGGGGCAGGGCACAACCTTTAAAAGAATAACATAGCTCGAGGACATGGCATAAACTGATTAGAACCAAATAGGTCCAAGCCTTGAGCCTCAGTATACGCTCACTGTAACACATCAGCAAGCTAAATGACATACCCACAGGTGCCATGACAGTTCCAGGGCTGACCATAAAGGTCAAAAAGTGGGCTGTGGCCCAATTTCTGGAAATCCCCGCCCTTTCCCCCAAATAGCTGGAACACCCCTCCCACTCATTGGCCTATGAAATTACTCACTCCTATAAAAACTGACCACCTCATACCCTGGGGCCACTCTCACCTTCTGAGATGGCCCGCACTCTGTCTGTGGAGTGTGTTTCTCTCTAAATAAATCCACTCCTTACCTATCACTTTGTCTCTCACTGAATTCTTTCTGCAGTGAGACATCAAGAACCTGAGCTTCATTAAGTCCTGAGACCAGGTGTGGGATCTCAGTTGAAAGAACATGGGTTCAAGTCCCAATCTGAGTTGCACGGTTTCACCCTTACACTCAAGATCCTCAGTCCCCAAATGTTCTCCCCCACCCCCAAACATCTCCTCCACTCACAGGTTGATGCCTGAAATCCCCTGTTTTTAAAAAGCTTTCTGTCCTGAGCTAAAGGTTCCGCTAACTGTAAAGTGACCTTCACATTCGTGACACCACAAGCAAGGAGGAAAGGAAACGGACACTTCCTGTGTTCTTGCTCTGTGCCTGACCCGCATGTGAGAGGTCTGACATTGACAAGACTGATAAATGGCCCCAGGACCTTGTAGGACAAGTATAACAAGTATTCCTAATTCACACATGAGGCTTGGGGGGCTAGGGGCTTAGTCTGCCCATGCCACAGCCCACATTTAGATATTTTTATAAACTGCTTGGTCCAAAGCCCATACATTTCATCACCACCCCTGTGATTCCCAAACCTCAGAGTGCTTCAGAGGAGCTGAGGAACTTGTGAAATAGGTGGGATCTTTATCTGGGAGCTGGTCTTGATGTGAGGAGAGGGGGAAGCCATCCCAAAGCACAGGAAAGGGTACAGTGGAGGTAAGGGTGGTGTCCAACACCACAGACTGGGTGGTGTAAACACCAGACATTGATTTCTCAGTTCCGGAGGCTTGCGAGTCCAAGATCAAGGTGCTGGCAGATATGGTTCCTGGTGAGACCCCTCTTCCTGGTTTGCAGACAGCGCCTTCTCAGTCTGTCCTCACACGGTGGTGGGGAGAGAGAACTCTGGTCACTCCTCTCTTTTTATAAGGACACCAATCCCATGATGGGAGGCGAGCCCACCCTCCTGACCCCATCTAAACCTAACTCTAACCTCCCAAAAGCCCCCATCTCTAAATACCATCCTAGGACCTCCCTGGTGGTCCAGTAGTTAAGATTCTGCACTCCACCACGGGGGGCGCAGGTTTGATCCCTGTTTGGGCAACTAAGATGCCACAGTGTGGCCCCCCCCAAAAAACACCAAAAAACCCCCAACCATCCCATTGCGGGGGTAACCATCATACATGCATGAATCTGAGGCTAGACGCAAACATTCAGTCCATAGCAGAAGGAACCTTGAAGATTTTTGCCAAGGGTGGGTCCACCCCGCCCTTCTGAGTGCTGACCGTGCCTTCCTTCAGCTCCCCAGGAAAAGCTGCAATGTAACTCCCTCTCTTTCCCCTCCCCTGACTCCAACTGAACCCCAACTTTCAGTCTCCAGCCTCACTGGATCCCACAGAAAGCAGTGCCTTCAGTAGCGACATCTTTGAACTCAAAGATGATGGCACAGTGTTAATTCCACGGGTTTTGTAAAGAAAACGTCCTGGGTTCACAATCCACTTATGATGTACGTAACCTTTGCCAATCACTCTGAAATGCAATTTTCTCATCTGTAAAATGGAGGTAACACTATCTACCTGGGTTAAAACGTGTAGCACAAACTTTGGGACCTGGTGGGCTTCCAGTGAGCGTAAAGAGCTGTCTAGAAGCCCGCCTCCTGATTTCCCAGCCTGGGCTTCTGCCTGTGACTCTCCATTTCCTTTATTTGAGGCGCAAAATGTGACATTTATTAAGCGTCCTGGGGCTAGGGGCCTTGCACTGCCCATAGATGAATGGCCATCCTGACCTCGGGGTCAGTGGGTTGGCTTGTACACACGAGAAAACGTTCAGACGAATAAAAAGGAAGGAAGACATGCAGGGTGATGGGAGGGGGTGGCGGGCTTTCCTCTTCTGAAGCCACCCCAGAGCGTGGCAAGCGCTAGGGGAACACCAAGAGTCTCCCGGTCTTTGTTCCCCAGCCTCTTGGCTGCTGGGCTGGCGCGCCCTCTAGTGGTCCTCCCGCTGCAAACATTTCTTTTTAATTAGATCAGTTCCTTTGACAGTCTGTCCTTGAGGTCACACTCAGCAAATTTTTACTGAGAGACTCCTTTGCTGGGGAATATTCTAGGCATTGGAGATATACCAGTAAACAAAACAAAACAAACGCCTGCAGTGTTCTTTCTCTAAGCTAACTCTATAGCCGGTTAGTAACTTCCATCTGGATCCCTGAAGCCTGTTATTTGCTCCTTCTTTTGTATTGCCAAAGGTGAATTTTTAAAAACTAGCATGCGTAGACCACCAAATAAAATGAAACCAGAGCATTGTGTAATATTGGTGCAAATTTGAGGAGTGAGGTTTTTAGCTCAATTTTAAGTGACTTGTCATACCTTAGTGCCTTTTCCTTTGTCATAGATTATGATTCTGCTTTTCCCCTGCTTTTTTTTTTTTTTTTAAGATGTTGGGGGTAGGAGGTTTTTTTTCATTCATTAATTAATTTATTTTTGCTGTGTTGGGTCTTCGTTTCTGTGCGAGGCCTTTCTCCAGTTGTGGCAAGCGGGGGCCACTCTTCATCGCGGTGCGCGGGCCTCTCACTATCGCGGCCTCTCTTGTTGCCGAGCACAGGCTCCAGACGCGCAGGCTCAGTAGTTGCGGCTCACGGGCCCAGTTGCTCCGCGGCATGTGGGATCCTCCCAGACCAGGGCTCGAACCCGTGTCCCCTGCACTGGCAGGCAGATTCTCAACCACTGCGCCACCAGGGAAGCCCCCCCGTTTTTATGTTTGTTCATGAGTGTATTTACAAAGAGAGGTTCCTCTAGATCTGCACTATCCACATATGACGATTTAAATTAAATTAATTACAATTTAATAAGATTAAAAATGTAGTTTCTTACTTGCACTACTCACATTTCCGGTGTTTACTACGCACATGTGACTGGTGGCTATCTTGTCGGAAAGCACAGATATATAATATATAATATTTCCATTGTGGAAGGTTCCACTGGACAACACTGTTGCAGTGATGGGGATTCGGCTGTAGGAATGTCGAGTTATGTTAATGAGAAGGTGTAACCCCTCCACTCCTTCCTTCTGCCTTCTTACCTGCAGTTTGGACAGTGGCCTCTGGCTGCAGGGAGCCAGAGCGGTGTGAGCTGCAAGACTTAACTTCCTACTGTTTGCTGAGTCAGTTAGGAGATGTGCCCACCTTCTCTGTTCCTCCTTTTTTTAAAAAATTTTATTTATTTATTAAAAAATTTTTTTTTTGTCTGCGCTGCACGACTTGCAGGATCTTAGTTCCCCAGCCAAGGATCGAACCCCTGCCACTGCAGTGAAAGGGCTGAGTCCTAACCACTGGACTGCCAGGGAATTTCCTCTGTTCCTCTTTGGTCCAAGCGCACATCACACCAACAAAGGGAGCAGGTTCCCCGGCTGATCAGCCCTGTGGTTGCTTCTTTGTTGGGAAACTTCAGTTGCCAAAGCTTTGTCTCTCTGCCCACTTGGTCTTGGGTTGCCAGCTCTGCTCTCGACCTCTGCCCTTTCTGGTTCTAATTATGGGCTAGAAGAGACTTGGGGAACCCTCTTATCAAGCGCTCGTACACAGGGAAGACTTTGATCTCCTCCTACAAGAGAGCAAGTGGGCAATGAATGCCAGGGTGTCTGAAAGTTGAAAGTCTCCACTTCTTGAGCCACTCCCATTAACTTAGGAGCAGAGATCGCTGGACTGAGCATCCTGGTCCACGGGCTCTTCCCATTTCTTCTGCTAAAGTGCTCTGCGACTTTGGGCAAGTTATTCTCTCAGCCCAAGCCTCAGTGTCTTCATATGTAGTGAGGGATGTGGGACTTGATGATTGCCAAGGTCTTCTGCAATTCTAGAGTTTGTAACTTGGCCAACGCCTTTGTGACTCCAGTGCACAAAGAAGTTATGATCAAGATAAAGCAGATTCCCTTCCCAAAAAGTAATCTCCTGGCTCAGATGGTTTCACTCCAGTTTCAAACACCTAAAGAAGAATAAGCAGCAATTTTACACAAACTCTTCCAGAAAATAGAGAAGGGAACACTTCCCAACTTATTTTTAGGCCAGTATTATCTTGATATCAAAACCAGATAAAGACGGTACTAAAAAAACTATAAACCAATATCTCTCGTGAGATATAGCAAATTGAATCCATTGTTCTAAAACAATTATAAATATCAGAAGAATTATATACTATGACCAAGTAGGATTTATTCCACATATATAGTCTGATTCAATATTCAAAATTCCACGATATCAAGTGGTCAATAAAGTTTAGATTAAAAATAATGTCCAGGGACTTCCCTGGCGGTCCAGTGGCTAAGACTCCACACTCCCAATGCAGGGGGCCTGGGTTTGATCCCTGGTCAGGGAACTAGATCCCACATTCCGTAGCTAAGAGTTCGCATGCCTGCCACAACTAAAAAAAGACCCCACGTGCCACAAGTAAAAAGAAAAAAAAAAAAGTCCTGCATGCCACAACTAAAAGACCCGCATGCTGAAACGAAAGATCCCGCATGCCGCGACGGAGATCCTGCAAGTGGCAACGAAGATCCCGCATGGAACTAAGACCCAGCGCAGCCAAATAAATAAATAAATATTTTTAAAAAATGTCCATCATAGCAACAGGTTAATTAGAAAAATCATAATCTTATCAACTAGTACAGAAAAAGCATCTGACAAATCCAACACCTATTTATGATTAAAAATTCTCAGCAAGTTAGGAAGAGAGGGGAACTACCTCAGTCTGATAAAGACATCTACAAAAAACATCTACAGCTAACATCATAGTTGATGGTGAAAGACTGAATGCTTTCTCCCTGTGACTGGGAACAAGGCAAGGATGCTTCCTCTCACTACTCTTATTCAATATAGTACTGGAAGTTCTAGCCACTGCAAAAAAACAAGAAAAAGAAATAAAAAGGCATACAGAGTGTAAAGAAAGAAAGAAAACTGTCCTTATTTGCAGATGTTATGATTGTGTATGCAGAAAATCCCAAAGACTCTACAAAAAAGCTCACATAACTGCTATGTGAGTTCTGCAATGTCACAGGATACAAGATCAATGCACGAAACAAATCACATTTCTATATACTAAGAACAAACAGGCAGAAACTGTAATTTAAAATGCTATACCATGTATAATTGTTACAAAGAAAATGAGACACCTAGTTACAAATTTAACAAAATAGGTGTAGGATCTGTATGCCGAAAATTACTAAATGCTGATAAAGTCAACCAAAGAAGACCTAAATAAACGGGGACATACATTGTGGTCATGGATTGGATGACTCAACAGAGTAAACATGCCAATTCTTCCCAAATTCATTTATAGGTTTAATGTAATTCCTATCAAAATCCCAGCAAGATATTCTGTAGACATAGATAAGCTTAGTCTAACACTTAAGCAAGATATTCTGTAGACATAGATAAGCTCATTCTAACACTTAGATGAGAAAGCACAGGCCCTAACGTGCCTAAACTAATCTTAAAAATAAATAAATAAATAAATTGGGAGGAATTACTCTACCCCATATAAGATACTGTAGGAGACCAGGATGAAATAAAAGGAGGATCAAATCCTGGCCAGCCCTTTCCTGAAAGTAGAGATGGAACCTCCTCCAAAAAGTCTTCCTGGATTAGCTCCTATACTCACTTAACTAGCCCCTGCATATACCCTACTTGAATTGTATCAAATTATTTTGCCTTCATTAACATGAGAGTTGGTGAGTATTCCTATTTTTCAGCTGTGTATTCAATAATCTACAATACACGGGGCTTGGTGAGGGCATTATTGTGGCTTGTACCTTTTTGCATTTCTCACCAGGTCCAGGAAGGTGTTCTGGACCCAGCGGGTATTCAGTTATTTTTCAGAAAGAACAGACTAAGACGAATATTCTCGTCCTGCTCTTCTCAGGGCCTCCTGATCCCCACCAAGCATCTTGTCTCCACTGTGCATCAGGAACCAAGATCCCAGCTCAAGACCTCAGAGGCTTCATCACCTCCCAGCACCAGCTGCTGAGCCCATTACCCAGAACTGGGCAGAAAAAGCCCGAGGTCTCCTGAAAAGTGATGACATCAGGATAGCCCTCCTTCCCCCTCTGCCAAGCTCTGCTCTGGAGCCCCTGAGGCCACCAGGCCCCCCATCCTGCTGACATTTCCTCTTCTGGTACTCAATGGCTCAGTAGGAGTGGAGGGCTTGGTTGGGGGCCAGGAGAAATGGGAACAGTGGAATGAAAGGCAGGAGTGTGGACCCTTTGGTTTCTACGCTGGAAGCATTTGGAAGGGGTGGCATTTCATTTTTATATTGAGGAGGTGGAGGAGGTCATGGCAAGATTACTTTGGAGGGACTTCCTTTCTGTAGCCTATCGAGAGGATTCCAGATGCTGGAAGTGGTTAAAAAGATAATCCCTCCATGGGCCCCATGGTGTTTCCCTGGCGATCACAGGTGGTGTCGGAGTGCTCTTCCTGTTCCCTGCAAGCCCAGGAGTTCCTTAGTCCCATCACACCATCCTGGAATGCCTTCCTGGCTCCTGGGGCTGCTGCCTTTGGTCTTAAATGGTATCATGACATTGGAATCACTTCCTAATCTGGGGGGAGATGTGAGTCCAGGCATGTGAGTGGAAAGTAAGCCAAACCAAGCAAAGAAACTCAAGTAAGAAGTGAGCCCTGGGCTTCCCTAGTGGCACAGTGGTTAAGAATCCACCTGCCAATGCAGGGGACATGGGTTCGAGCCCTGGTCCGGGAAGATCCCACATGCCGTGGAACAACTAAGCCCGTGCACCACAACTACTGAGCCTGCACTCTAGAGCCCGTGAGCCACAACTACTGAGCCTGCGTGCTGCAGCTACTAAAGCCCACGCGCCTAGAGCCCGTGCTCCACAACAAGAGAAGCCACCGCAATGAGAAGGCCATGCACTGCAACGAAGCATAGCCCCCAACTAGAAAACTAGTTTTCTCTAGTTCTCGCTGCAACTAGGGAAAGCCCGCGTGCAGCAATGAAGACCCAACGCAGCCAAAAATAAATAAAAATAAATAAATAAATTTATTTTTTAAAAAAAAGGGTTTGCGGGGCTCAGCTTCCTTCCTTTTTCCAGACAGGAAAGCTCCTCGCTCCGTCTCCGTCTTAACTGGAGGGTCTCATATGCGAGGCGTGGGTCTCCCCGTCGTCGGAGGAGAAACCGTCCCCTTGTTTTGCTCCGTTTTCTTCCAGGCACCGGCTACTCCTTGTTCAGTACTTGTTCCCAGCGAAAACTGTGGGCTGTTGTGAGAGAAAAGGCCAGAGACTGTGCAGCTTGAGTGCCAGACAGGCTCTAGCCTTGTTGGAGCTTTCCTTCCCAGGGAGAGGGAGGGAAGAGACCACAGATGCAAGCAGCACGGCGGATCTGCCCTCTTCCAGGCTTCCAATCGAAGAAACAGGCTGCACAGAAATCAGCAGAAGCAGTATCCAGGGGTGACTGGGAAGGCATGATCTGAGGGTTGGTGAGCACCCTCTCCTGCTCTCTCCCTCTCCCACCCTCCTGATCGCTCCCCGACCTCCCTGGGAGAGGGTGCCTTCCTGAACCCCAAGAAACTCTTGTGCGGGCTGCAGGTGGGCTGTGTGACCTTGCCCTGTCCCTGGGCAGCAGCCTCTCTAATAGTCAAGGAGTTTACTCACTATTCAAAGAGATTAGAACAAGGATTTCTCTTCCTGCTGCAGGAGGGACAGGAACATTTCTGATCCCCTCTTTCATGGATGACCAGGAGCAAGAGAAAAGGCACTGTGAGAAAATCCTAAGCGTCCACCCCTGTCTCTGCCTGAATAAGGCTCTTGTCCCCGGCCAGCTCTTAGGCACAAGAGGACCTTTAGGTTCCTGCAGATGGAGGCTCCTTCCCTGCCTCTCCTTGGGTAACAGCAGATGTGTGGAGAGTAGCCATGGCATGTTGTAGAAGACAAGGAAAGTGTTAGGTGGGGGGCTTCTTTTCAGCTCTGGGGGCTGGGCGGTGGTCCTTTCCAAGCCCTGCCTCCCCTCCAGAGGACAGGCTGGAAGGTGGCACCGGCCACAGACTGCCAGGGAGTGTGGGGGAGGTGCTTGGGAAGAGGAGCCAGCTCCTCAGATGCCTGTACTCCTGCTGGGAAGGAACCTTTACTGTGAGATTATGGTCCAACCTCAGTTTCCTCTCCGGACCTCAGCTTTTTAATTCTGTAAAATGCTGGTGTTGGATTTGATCTTTCAGACCCCTTTTAGCTCAGCATTCTACCCGACTAATTGCAACAAAAGGAGAAACAGCGAACACCAAGCCAGCCGTTCAGAGGCCACACCTACGCACAGCGTTTCAAACACGGCATGGCATGGATGCTTACAGTGGAAGAAGAGAGACAGGATGAGAGGGGAAAGCTTGAACACGCATAGTCTTGGACAAAGTACAGGGCTCAGTCGCCTGAGCTAGGCTTCCTCCTACCCCGTCACATAAACAGGCAGGCAGCCACACGCACGTGCACGGACCCAGTCATGAGGCTCAGGGGACAGACCAGGAGCTAAAACCAACAAAGGAAGGCGAGCACACCTTGCTCCTAGAACTTCTGCCCATGGGGCAGGGCAGCTGCTGCGTCTTTCTGGTTCTGCTGACCACATTTTCTAAATCACAGACCATCACACAACTGGCCTCTGACACAACAGGATGACCTGCGTCCTTGGAGCCCTCAACACATAAACAGCAGCAGCCTAGGGGCCTGAACTCAGCAGATTCAGAGGTCCACATGCACAGTTTACCTCCAAGGGTACAGAACAAAGGTCATCTGGGGGCCCAGGGCCAGGGTAAAGCCCTCTCTGGGCAATCACGCTTCTCTCCACAGTTGGATGACCTCTACAGACCCGACAGCCTAACTCCCTGGGGCCAGTCATTTGGATGATTTCCCAAAGCAGTCGGTCACTTGCCTCCCACCCCTGGCTGGCCATCAGAAACGATGGCAAGAGGGTAAGTGGGTACATTGCCTGGAGAGGGAAATCTGGCAATATCTTTTAAATTTGCAAACTGTATACCGCATGATATAGTGATTCTATTTACAGGAATTTATTCTACAAATATACTCACAGACACGTGAAATGACATGATTACAGGTGATTCATTGCAACATCATCTACTAGGAACGATTGGAAGTAAATTAGATGTCTATTAATAGCCGATTGGTTTCAGAGATTATGGTATATCCATACAATGGAATACTAAAAATGGCAGGCTTTTGTGCATCGTTATGGAAGCATCACAGATATATATTGTTAAGGTAAGATAAGCAAGGTTCAGGACAGTGGGTATATTTTACTACTATTTGGGTCGAAAAGAAACGACAAAGCCATATGTATTTGCATTGACCTGTTTATATATAAAAATATTACTGGAAAGATAAAAAAGAGACTAAGTAATGGTGGTTATCTGTTAGGGAGTTGAAAACCGGGCTGAAGGCAACTTTGTATTACATGCATTTTGTATATTTTGTATATTTTGATGGCTGAATAATGTGGATGCATTACCTCGTCAAAAGAGAAAAGTAAGAAACACAGAAGCACGATTGTAAGAGAGACTTCAACGGACACTAAAATACCAGGCCTGTGGTTCCACACACTCCAAGACGCAACGTGTGGATTCCTCAGCTCAGTGTTTTAAATGTTCGTGAATAAAATCTTCAGGGAAGTAGAGAGAAGACTTTGCCATGGTGATGGAAGATTTGTGGAGAGCTGGGGGTGACGGTGGATAAGCCTCAACCTGGAACCCATTCGTTCATTTTTAACATGTCTCTACAACAGGAGCATTTTAAGAGAAAGGGGCTCATCTAGAAGTTTTCTTGGTGGAAAGTGTGTGGAGGGGGCAATGTGGAAGACAGAGAAATGGAAACTCTCAGCGTCTTAGGCTATCTGAGGCCAAATCCAAGTTCAAATGAGCAGGCAATGATAAAGACTCCTGGAAAATGGAAGATTTGAAAAGGAAAAAAAAAAAAAAAAAAAAGAAGGGAAACTAGAGTGACAGGGAGGGTAAGTGGATAGAAGGGAAGGGGGCCAGATCTCATTGGAAGTGGGTCTTGGGAGAAGAGGGAAGACCCTGGATGCCCTCTATGACTTAACTTACAATATCTTAGGGGGAGGGACACCCAAGCAGACGAGGGGCTGCTGTGGGTCATCTTGTTTGCCTTGGGAAGGTTACCTTTTCCTCCGACACGGTAAAGGGTTGGGGGCTTCTCCTGTGCCTTCCCCGAGAGCTGCTGCTGCACCTTCCGGGGGAATTGGTGCAGAAAACCCACGCCGCTGCAGCGCCGCGCTGAGTGTGTGCAGCCGGTCCTGGCAGGGGCGGACACGCCGTGGCAGAGGACACACGGCGTGACCTACCTCTTACAAATCTTACTCCGGATTTGGCTAATGCAGGAGTCAAGCATCCGTCGCGCTTCCCTCCGCACGCCCCAATTTCCCTCCAGGCGCCGAGCGTCGCGACTATTGGCCGCTGCCCCTTTAAGGGCCGCCACTCCTCCTCCCACCCCCTCCCCAGTAGTGGCACCCAGAGCGGGGGCGGGGCAGGCGGTGCGTTCTCGTCGGTCAACTGGGGAGGATGGCCCAGGCCGGCCCGCTGCCCCGTCCCCTGAGCCGGGTAAGCTGCGAGACCCCTTCCCCCTTTCCCTCCCGCCCCGCGCGCGACGCGGGAATGGCTCCCTGGCCGCACGGGAACAGCTCTCTGGCCCCGTGGCCAGATGTCCCCACCCGGGCGCCCAATACTGCCAACGCGAGCGGGCTGCCCGGGGTGCCGTGGGCGGTGGCACTGGCGGGGCGCTGTTGGCGCTGGTCACCGTGGGGGGCAACCTGCTGGTAATCGTGGCCATCGCCCGGACGCCGAGACTCCAGACCATGACCGACGTGTTCGTGACTTCGCTGGCCACAGCCGACCTGGTGGTGGGGCTCCTGGTAGTGCCGCCGGGGGCCGCGTTGGCGCTGACCGGCCGCTGGCCCCTGGGCGCCACCGGTTGCGAGCTGTGGCCCTCGGTGGGCGTGCTGTGTGTGCCCGCCAGCATGGAAACCCTGTGCGCCCTGGCGGTGGACCGCTACCTGGCCGTGACCGACCCGCTGCGCTAGGCGCGGGGGTCACCAAACGCCGAGCCCGGGCAGCAGTGGTCCCGGTGTGGGTCGTGTCCGCCGCGGTGTCGTTTGCTCCCGTCATGAGCAAATGGTGGCGCGTCGGGGCCGGCGCCGAGGCGCAGCGCTGCCGCTCCAGTCTGCGCTGCTGCGCCTTCGCCTCCAACATGCCCTACGCGCCGCTCTCCTCCTCCGTCTCTTACCTTCCGGTCCTGGTGACGCTCTTGGTCTACGCGCGAGTCTTCGCGGTGGCTACGCGCCAGCTGCGCTTCCGGCGCCGGGAGCTGGGCCGCTTCCCGCCAGAGGAGTCTCCGCGGGCTCCGTCTTGCCCCCTGTCCCCCGCCCCGGCGGGGCCGCGCGCCTGGCCCGCAAGGGTGCCCTCCCATGGCCGGCGGCCGGCGCGCCTTCTGCCTCTGCGAGAACACCGCACCCTGCTCGCCTTGGGGCTCATCATGGGAACCTTCACTCTCTGCTGGTTGCCCTTCTTTGTAGTCAACGTGCTGCGCGCCCTCGGGGGCCCCTCTCTAGTGCCCGGCCCGGCTTTCCTCGCCCTTAACTGGCTAGGCTATGCCAACTCTGCCTTCAACCCGCTCATCCACTGCCGCAGCCCTGACTTTCGCAGCGCCTTCCGCCGCCTGCTGGGCCGCTGCCGGCCCCAGGAGCACCTCGCCGCCGCCTCCCCGCCCCCGCGGCCCTGACCAGCCCCGCAGAATCCAGGCAGCGCCCACCGCTCGACTGGTAGGTAGCCGAGGCGAAGGGGTTGGCGGCTCGGGATCAGGAAGCATTCGGCATGTCCTTCGGTCAATTGTTTGAGCTTGGGGTTCGGTAGGAGAAGATGGGGCTGGGGTCTCTGCATCGAGGGAAGCGGCGCGCGGAGTAGGGAAGCAAAGTGGAACCCAGGGCCCTTTCTTTTCCCGCATCCCAACCCACCCTGCCCTGGGGTTGAAGTAAAGGAGGGCGGGCGGGTTGCTCTCCGCCCCCGGAGCAAGGGCGGGCCCGGGAGGGGGGGCCCCGCTGTGCCCGAGGGCCCCCCTCTCCTGGTCAGCTCTAGTTGTTGGTGTTCTAGCTCAGTTTCTTTGCCCAGATTTCTTGTCACCTCTTGGGCTGGCTTTGACTAGAAGACTAGAGGCCCCCCAAAGCCCTCGGGCTCAGCTTTGGTTTCTTTGAAAGATTTGATAGCTGTGAAGGTGAGAATCCACTTCTGGGATGAAGGCTAGACAGGCTCAGGAATGTGTGAGTGCGAATTCTTCCCGGGTAGGAACCGGGCCGGGTTGAAGTTGGGCTGGGCTTTGCGGCAGGGTGGGTCCCCGGGGCTTTTGTGTAACTGCACGTGCCCCTCAAGGTCCCTGCCCTTCACCCATTTCCCTCTAGTGCCCCTGTTCCCACCCTCTGCCCCCTCACCCCAAGATGCCTCATCTCCATTTTTTTTCAGGGCTTCCTGGGGACTTTCTTAGGCCTTGAAGAAACAACTCCATTGATCCAGAACCTTTGGAGAGCCTCTGGCCTGCTGGGAATGAGCCCTGTGGAGCTTCCCAGCTGGAAAACGATGCCCTCCGGAACCTGACCACTGGGCCATGAGAGGGGGAGGGGGTCTGGCTTGGGAGGGGGAATCCTTACCAAGTGGGTTTTCACCATTCTCTCTCTCTCTCTCTCTCTCTCTCTTTCCTTCCGAGAGATGTTTTCTAAACCCCACCCCTGAACTTCACCACGACCTCAGCAGCTTGAGAATCTGGCCCCCCTTGCAGCAGCTGGGCTGGCTTTGGCTGGGCACCCGTCCCCTTTTGCTCACTTGTGTGCTGTGTGCTTAGGGCAAAGAGAGCACCCTCGTTCCATTCCTTCTGCCACCTAGACCCTGATGAACCAGTCAGTGTACTGGAGGCCCTGGCGACCCAGGCTGAGAAGAAGCAGCTAGAAAAGGTCAAGGTTTGGGGTTTGGTTCCTGGCTCCCTCACTACAGCCCTCTAAGCTCCAGCCTCCCTCACTTTAGACACAGGACAGCTCTGATCTACCTCACAGCAGGGTCAGAAGAACTACTTTAGAGTTTTGGGGGGCTCCTGGGTTCGTGGGAAGGTGAACCATTCGAATGGATCCCTTCTTTTCCTTTTAAAATCAAATTAATAAATATTACTGAATGCAGTTTATCCATTGCCCTCTTTTCTCTCCATTTGTTTTCTTTGCATAATCCACTTTCTCCCTTCTTAGAGCTGGCTTTTTTTTTTTTTTTTTTTTTTTTTGGCGGTATGTGGCCCTCTCACCGTTGTGGCCTCTCCCGTTGCGGAGCACAGGCTCCGGACGCGCAGGCTCAGTGGCCATGGCTCACGGGCCCAGCCGCTCCGCGGCA